>NC_086444.1:1019313284-1019657284 GCF_028390025.1 Pseudophryne corroboree
TTTATTACATGTGCGTCGGGGGGAAGGATGGCGAGTTCCACCATCTCTCTAGGACCACCTTAAGCACTGGTGTCGGTGAATGTAAAAGGACTCAATATACCTGAGAGGAAGTTGCGCAGATAATTAAAGGCTGGGAAGGCCGATGTGGTTTTCCTTCAAGAAACCCACTTTAAGGAATAAGGACTTCCCTAATGGTTACGTTTCTAACAACTCTGTAGGCAAAACTTTGGGTGTTGCCATTTTGTTTGTACGTCATGTTGCTGTCACTGATGTTACATGCCGCCACTTTATTCTGGGCAGAGCCCTGCTGCTCATTGCAGAATTTCCAATCTGGACTTTACCTTCATAAATGTCTATGTATCCAATAGTGCTCAACCCACATTTTTAGATATGGTACTCGCTTTAGCACAGTCTCATGTGGTGGGTGTGTGTGTGTGGGATTTTAACTGGTTGTTAGACCCTTGTTTAGATATTTCTAACTCCTCTCCAAGATACTCTGACAAGTTACACCAGAGGGTGCATAAAACCCTTCATAGTCATCAGTTTATTGACACTTAGTGTATCCAACATCCCTCTACAAGAGACTACACTTTCTACTCCCACCCTCACAATGTTTACACCAGGCTTGACTACCTTTATATTTCTCACCGCTTCTTGCACTCTCTCGAGCTCCTCTGTAAGTCTTCTCTATCTGCGGACACCCTCCAATCTCTCTTGGATACTCGTAGGGATCTTAATTCTCTCAAGTCTGAAAATTAAATTGTATGCATGCAAATGTCGAAGTCATTATTTCCTTTGGTGGAATAAGCCGGGAAAAATGTTGCCGAGGGCATTGCGGTCTCAACGTGCGTTCTTATTTGTTGCCCAAATTAAATCGCAAAATAGGTCTACTTGTAACACCAATAGGGAGATAGCGGTGGCTTTTCATCTTTTCTATTCCCAACTATACTACCTTCGAGACCCGAAGGAGAAGGGGTCTGCTTTGCCAAGACGGACCTCTATTATGGAGTATCTAAGAGAGATTGATTTTCCTACACTTACGTCGGTGGAGGTGGAGGCTCTAGAGGCTCCTTTTTCTGCACAGGAGCTGGAGGAGGCCATAAAATCTTCCACTAACGGTAAAAGATCGGTCCCAGATGGATATTCTATTGCATATTACAAGATGTTCAGTAATGTTCTTTCCCCTTTGTTGCTCCATGCCTTCAATCAGGTCTCGGAATGTTCCCTCTTTTCCCCCAGTCCCTGATGGCTCATATTTCCATTTATCCCTATGGTGGGTAAGGACCCAGCCTCATCTTCCAGTTAGGCCCATCTCCCTGTTGAATGTTGATGTGAAGCTGTTTGCTAAGCTAATAGCTAATAGGGTTAAATTGCTCCTTCCAAATTTAATTTATACAGACTAGGTGGGGTTTGTCCCTGGTCATGAGGCCAGGGATAACACTACTAAAGTTTTGGATTTGATACACTTAGCCTCGGGGCGTATTACTCCAACTATTCTACCCTCCACAGATGCAGAGAAGGCAATTGACAGGGTAGATTGGGATTTCCTTATGGGAGTAATGAAACATCTAGGCTTGGACAGGTGGGACTTCAGAGAATCCGTGCCCTTTTATGATAATCCTTCGGCCCGTGTGCGTATCAATGGGGAACTTTCGGATCCAATCCATATTTCGAATGGCACTCGCCTGGGCTGCCCCTTGTCACCATTGATTTTTGTTCTCTGTATGGAGGCCCTGGTGAGGGCCATTCGGCAAAATTTTAGTATACAAGGGGATGAAGGTATGGTATGGGGAATATAAGCTAGCTCTATTCGCTGATGATTTATTATCTATTTTATCTAGTCCCTTAACTTCGATTCCCAACCTCCTTTCTGAGTTTAGACATTTTGGAGCCCTTTCTAACTTTAAGGTTAATTTGTCCTCTTCTGTGGCTCTGAATCTCACACTGGATCAGACTAGCTTACAGGTGCTCCAATCCATTTTTACTTTCTCTTAGCATCTCACGCATATTAAATATCTTGGAGTCACCTTGAATAGAGATATTTATCAAATCTTTTCCTCTAATTTTTCTCCACTGTTAACAAGCTTCAATCTGACCTCTCTGCCTGGGATGCCAAGAGGATTTCTTGGATGGGGCGGATCGCAGTCCTCAAAGTGAACGTCTTACCTAAAGTGCTTTACCTCCTCCATACTTTGCTTATTGATATACCTCACACATGGTTTATTGCCCTTCAGCGAAAACTCGGGTACTACATCTGGGAGGGTTGTAAGCATGACATATTGTTTAACGGAAACACCAAGGTGGCCTTCAACTAGGATACTTTCTCTATTATCACCAAGCTGTCTTTCTAATGAGAGTGATGGAATGGGGGCGCGGGGTGGACAGGAAGCAGTGGGTAGATATTGAAATGACCTTGCTCCCTTCCTTGCGTCCTGACCTTCCCTGGTTTCCAATTTTTCACCAAAGTTCTCACCCTCTAGTAGGCCCAATGTTTGCATGTTGGGTATATCTGTAAGCTCAACCTCTACTCCCGCCCTCCCCTTTCTTGCTTATGTCATTGTTTGGGAATCCCGCTTTCCCTCCGAGTACCTCTGATTCTTCATTTCAGGTTTGGCGTCTTAGAGGTATCCGAAGGATTGACCAGCTTTTGACGCGACTGGTATTTTGAGTTTTCCAATTGACCTAGCCAACTGGGATTTACCCAATCAGGAGATATGGAGGTACTTGTAGATTAAGCATTTCATGATGACCCTACATTTGACTGCCACTCCTCGGCATTCGGCCACTCCTTTTGAAAACTTATTTCTTTCACAGCCCTATCCAGATCATGATCTTTCTGCCATCTATAAATTAATAATAGATCAGGCTTTTCCTTCTTAACATAAATTCATGGGGGATTGGGAGAGGGATTTAAATGGTTTGGTGGGAGAAGATGATTGGCCAGAAATTTTCCGCAATACGGTCAATGCATCCTCAAATGTGTTAGTGGTGATTACACACTACAAGATACTCTCCAGATGGTATTGTTAAACTAACCTCTTGGCTAAAATGTACCCTGGGGTTACTAACACTTGCTGGAGATGTATGATGGCAGTGGGTACTCCTTTGCATATCTGGTGGGCCTGCCCTCTCCTTACACCTTACTGGTGGAAGCTTGTGGAGACGGCCTCTCTTGTTATGCAGTAGGACAGGCCTGGCCAACCTGTGGCTCTCCAGATGTTGTGAAACTACACATACCAGCATGCCCTGCCACATTTTTAGCATTCCTTAATAGCAAAACTGTGGCAAAGCATGATGGGACTTGTAGTTTTACAACAGCTGGAGAGCCACAGGTTGGCCTGGCCTGCAGTAGGACTTACCTTTTTACCCTAGTTTCTGGCTGCTAAATCTTTTGGGAAAACCTCTATCCTTCTATAAAAAGATATTGCTCCATCATATTATTAGTAGAGATGAGCGCCTGAAATTTTTCGGGTTTTGGTTTTGGGTTCGGTTCCGCGGCCGTGTTTTGGGTTCGAACGCGTTTTGGCAAAACCTCACCGAATTTTTTTTGTCGGATTCGGGTGTGTTTTGGATTCGGGTGTTTTTTTCAAAAAACACTAAAAAACAGCTTAAATCATAGAATTTGGGGGTCATTTTGATCCCAAAGTATTATTAACCTCAAAAACCATAATTTACACTCATTTTCAGTCTATTCTGAATACCTCACACCTCACAATATTATTTTTAGTCCTAAAATTTGCACCGAGGTCGCTGTGTGAGTAAGATAAGCGACCCTAGTGGCCGACACAAACACCGGGCCCATCTAGGAGTGGCACTGCAGTGTCACGCAGGATGTCCCTTCCAAAAAACCCTCCCCAAACAGCACATGACGCAAAGAAAAAAAGAGGCGCAATGAGGTAGCTGTGTGAGTAAGATTAGCGACCCTAGTGGCCGACACAAACACCGGGCCCATCTAGGAGTGGCACTGCAGTGTCACGCAGGATGTCCCTTCCAAAAAACCCTCCCCAAACAGCACATGACGCAAAGAAAAAAAGAGGCGCAATGAGGTAGCTGTGTGAGTAAGATTAGCGACCCTAGTGGCCGACACAAACACCGGGCCCATCTAGGAGTGGCACTGCAGTGTCACGCAGGATGTCCCTTCCAAAAAACCCTCCCCAAACGGCACATGACGCAAAGAAAAAAAGAGGCGCAATGAGGTAGCTGACTGTGTGAGTAAGATTAGCGACCCTAGTGGCCGACACAAACACCGGGCCCATTTAGGAGTGGCACTGCAGTGTCACGCAGGATGTCCCTTCCAAAAAACCCTCCCCAATCAGCACATGATGCAAAGAAAAAGAAAAGAAAAAAGAGGTGCAAGATGGAATTATCCTTGGGCCCTCCCACCCACCCTTATGTTGTATAAACAAAACAGGACATGCACACTTTAACCAACCCATCATTTCAGTGACAGGGTCTGCCACACGACTGTGACTGATATGACGGGTTGGTTTGGACCCCCCCCAAAAAAGAAGCAATTAATCTCTCCTTGCACAAACTGGCTCTACAGAGGCAAGATGTCCACCTCATCTTCACCCTCCGATATATCACCGTGTACATCCCCCTCCTCACAGATTATCAATTCGTCCCCACTGGAATCCACCATCTCAGCTCCCTGTGTACTTTGTGGAGGCAATTGCTGCTGGTCAATGTCTCCGCGGAGGAATTGATTATAATTCATTTTAATGAACATCATCTTCTCCACATTTTCTGGATGTAACCTCGTACGCCGATTGCTGACAAGGTGAGCGGCGGCACTAAACACTCTTTCGGAGTACATTCTTGTGGGAGGGCAACTTAGGTAGAATAAAGCCAGTTTGTGCAAGGGCCTCCAAATTGCCTCTTTTTCCTGCCAGTATAAGTACGGACTGTGTGACGTGCCTACTTGGATGCGGTCACTCATATAATCCTCCACCATTCTATCAATGTTGAGAGAATCATATGCAGTGACAGTAGACGACATGTCCGTAATCGTTGTCAGGTCCTTCAGTCCGGACCAGATGTCAGCATCAGCAGTCGCTCCAGACTGCCCTGCATCACCGCCAGCGGGTGGGCTCGGAATTCTGAGCCTTTTCCTCGCACCCCCAGTTGCGGGAGAATGTGAAGGAGGAGATGTTGACAGGTCACGTTCCGCTTGACTTGACAATTTTGTCACCAGCAGGTCTTTCAACCCCAGCAGACCTGTCTGCCGGAAAGAGAGATCCAAGGTAGGCTTTAAATCTAGGATCGAGCACGGTGGCCAAAATGTAGTGCTCTGATTTCAACAGATTGACCACCCGTGAATCCTTGTTAAGCGAATTAAGGGCTGCATCCACAAGTCCCACATGCCTAGCGGAATCGCTCCCTTTTAGCTCCTTCTTCAATGCCTCCAGCTTCTTCTGCAAAAGCCTGATGAGGGGAATGACCTGACTCAGGCTGGCAGTGTCTGAACTGACTTCACGTGTGGCAAGTTCAAAGGGCATCAGAACCTTGCACAACGTTGAAATCATTCTCCACTGCACTTGAGACAGGTGCATTCCATCTCCTATATCGTGCTCAATTGTATAGGCTTGAATGGCCTTTTGCTGCTCCTCCAACCTCTGAAGCATATAGAGGGTTGAATTCCACCTCGTTACCACTTCTTGCTTCAGATGATGGCAGGGCAGGTTCAGTAGTTTTTGGTGGTGCTCCAGTCTTCTGTACGTGGTGCCTGTACGCCGAAAGTGTCCCGCAATTCTTCTGGCCACCGACAGCATCTCTTGCACGCCCCTGTCGTTTTTTAAAAAATTCTGCACCACCAAATTCAAGGTATGTGCAAAACATGGGACGTGCTGGAATTTGCCCATATTTAATGCACACACAATATTGCTGGCGTTGTCTGATGCCACAAATCCACAGGAGAGTCCAATTGGGGTAAGCCATTCCGCGATGATCTTCCTCAGTTGCCGTAAGAGGTTTTCAGCTGTGTGCGTATTCTGGAAAGCGGTGATACAAAGCGTAGCCTGCCTAGGAAAGAGTTGGCGTTTGCGAGATGCTGCTACTGGTGCCGCCGCTGCTGTTCTTGCGGCGGGAGTCCATACATCTACCCAGTGGGCTGTCACAGTCATATAGTCCTGACCCTGCCCTGCTCCACTTGTCCACATGTCCGTGGTTAAGTGGACATTGGGTACAACTGCATTTTTTAGGAGACTGGTGAGTCTTTTTCTGACGTCCGTGTACATTCTCGGTATCGCCTGCCTAGAGAAGTGGAACCTAGATGGTATTTGGTAACGGGGGCACACTGCCTCAATAAATTGTCTAGTTCCCTGTGAACTAACGGCGGATACCGGACGCACGTCTAACACCAACATAGTTGTCAAGGACTCAGTTATCCGCTTTGCAGTAGGATGACTGCTGTGATATTTCATCTTCCTCGCAAAGGACTGTTGAACAGTCAATTGCTTACTGGAAGTAGTACAAGTGGGCTTACGACTTCCCCTCTGGGATGACCATCGACTCCCAGCGGCAACAACAGCAGCGCCAGCAGCAGTAGGCGTTACACGCAAGGATGCATCGGAGGAATCCCAGGCAGGAGAGGACTCGTCAGACTTGCCAGTGACATGGCCTGCAGGACTATTGGCATTCCTGGGGAAGGAGGAAATTGACACTGAGGGAGTTGGTGGGGTGGTTTGCGTGAGCTTGGTTACAAGAGGAAGGGATTTACTGGTCAGTGGACTGCTTCCGCTGTCACCCAAAGTTTTTGAACTTGTCACTGACTTATTATGAATGCGCTGCAGGTGACGTATAAGGGAGGATGTTCCGAGGTGGTTAACGTCTTTACCCCTACTTATTACAGCTTGACAAAGGGAACACACGGCTTGACACCTGTTGTCCGCATTTCTGGTGAAATACCTCCACACCGAAGAGCTGATTTTTTTGGTATTTTCACCTGGCATGTCAACGGCCATATTCCTCCCACGGACAACAGGTGTCTCCCCGGGTGCCTGACTTAAACAAACCACCTCACCATCAGAATCCTCCTGGTCAATTTCCTCCCCAGCGCCAGCAACACCCATATCCTCCTCATCCTGGTGTACTTCAACACTGACATCTTCAATCTGACTATCAGGAACTGGACTGCGGGTGCTCCTTCCAGCACTTGCAGGGGGCGTGCAAATGGTGGAAGGCGCATGCTCTTCACGTCCAGTGTTGGGAAGGTCAGGCATCGCAACCGACACAATTGGACTCTCCTTGTGGATTTGGGATTTCAAAGAACGCACAGTTCTTTGCGGTGCTTTTGCCAGCTTGAGTCTTTTCAGTTTTCTAGCGAGAGGCTGAGTGCTTCCATCCTCATGTGAAGCTGAACCACTAGCCATGAACATAGGCCAGGGCCTCAGCCGTTCCTTGCCACTCCGTGTGGTAAATGGCATATTGGCAAGTTTACGCTTCTCCTCCGACAATTTTATTTTAGGTTTTGGAGTCCTTTTTTTACTGATATTTGGTGTTTTGGTTTTGACATGCTCCGTACTATGCCATTGGGCATCGGCCTTGGCAGACGACGTTGCTGGCATTTCATCGTCTCGGCCATGACTAGTGGCAGCAGCTTCAGCACGAGGTGGAAGTGGATCTTGATCTTTCCCTAATTTTGGAACCTCAACATTTTTGTTCTCCATATTTTAATAGGCACAACTAAAAGGCACCTCAGGTAAACAATGCAGATGGATGGATTGGATACTAGTATACAATTATGGACGGGCTGCCGAGTGCCGACACAGAGGTAGCCAAAGCCGTGAACTACCGCACTGTACTGTGTCTGCTGCTAATATATAGACTGGTTGATAAAGAGATAGTATACTCGTAACTAGTATGTATGTATAAAGAAAGAAAAAAAAACCACGGTTAGGTCACTGGTATATACAATTATGGACGGGCTGCCGAGTGCCGACACAGAGGTAGCCACAGCCGTGAACTACCGCACTGTACTGTGTCTGCTGCTAATATATAGACTGGTTGATAAAGAGATAGTATACTCGTAACTAGTATGTATGTATAAAGAAAGAAAAAAAAAACACGGTTAGGTCACTGGTATATACAATTATGGACGGGCTGCCGAGTGCCGACACAGAGGTAGCCACAGCCGTGAACTACCGCACTGTACTGTGTCTGCTGCTAATATATAGACTGGTTGATAAAGAGATAGTATACTCGTAACTAGTATGTATGTATGTATAAAGAAAGAAAAAAAAACCACGGTTAGGTCACTGGTATATACAATTATGGACGGGCTGCGGAGTGCCGACACAGAGGTAGCCACAGCCGTGAACTACCGCACTGTACTGTGTCTGCTGCTAATATATAGACTGGTTGATAAAGAGATAGTATACTCGTAACTAGTATGTATGTATAAAGAAAGAAAAAAAAACCACGGTTAGGTCACTGGTATATACAATTATGGACGGGCTGCCGAGTGCCGACACAGAGGTAGCCACAGCCGTGAACTACCGCACTGTACACTGGTTGATAAAGAGATAGTAGTATACTCGTAACAACTAGTATGACGACGGTATAAAGAATGAAAAAAAAACCACGGTTAGGTGGTATATAATACAATTATGGTTGGACGGACTGCCTGCCGAGTGCCGACACAGAGGTAGCCACAGCCGTGAACTACCGCACTGTACACTGGTTGATAAAGAGATAGTAGTATACTCGTAACAACTAGTATGACGACGGTATAAAGAATGAAAAAAAAACCACGGTTAGGTGGTATATAATACAATTATGGTTGGACGGACTGCCTGCCGAGTGCCGACACAGAGGTAGCCACAGCCGTGAACTACCGCACTGTACACTGGTTGATAAAGAGATAGTAGTATACTCGTAACAACTAGTATGACGACGGTATAAAGAACGAAAAAAAAACCACGGTTAGGTGGTATATATTATAATACAATTATGGATGGACGGACTGCCTGCCGAGTTCCGACACAGAGGTAGCCACAGCCGTGAACTACCGCACTGTACACTGGTTGATAAAGAGATAGTAGTATACTCGTAACAACTAGTATGACGACGGTATAAAGAACGAAAAAAAAACCACGGTTAGGTGGTATATATTATAATACAATTATGGATGGACGGACTGCCTGCCGAGTTCCGACACAGAGGTAGCCACAGCCGTGAACTACCGCACTGTACACTGGTTGATAAAGAGATAGTAGTATACTCGTAACAACTAGTATGACGACGGTATAAAGAACGAAAAAAAAACCACGGTTAGGTGGTATATATTATAATACAATTATGGATGGACGGACTGCCTGCCGAGTTCCGACACAGAGGTAGCCACAGCCGTGAACTACCGCACTGTACACTGGTTGATAAAGAGATAGTAGTATACTCGTAACAACTAGTATGACTATGACGACGGTATAAAGAAAGAAAAAAAAAACACGGTTAGGTGGTATATAATACAATTATGGATGGACGGACTGCCTGCCGAGTGCCGACACAGAGGTAGCCACAGCCGTGAACTACCGCACTGTACTGTGTCTGCTGCTAATATAGACTGGTTGATAAAGAGATAGTATACAATACTACTAATATACTGGTGGTCAGGCACTGGTCACCACTAGTCACACTGGCAGTGGCACTCCTGCAGCAAAAGTGTGCACTGTTTAATTTTAATATAATATTATTTATCATGTACTCCTGGCTCCTGCTATAACAACCTGCAGTGCTCCCCAGTCTCCCCCACAATTATAAGCTTTATATACAATACATTGATGTGCAGCACACTGGGCTGAGCAGTGCACACAGACTGAGTCACTGTGTGACTGTGTATCGTTTTTTTCAGGCAGAGAACGGATATATTAAATAAAACAAACAACTGCACTGTCTCTGGTGGTCACTGGTCACTGTGGTCGTCAGTCACTAAACTCTGTCTGCACTCTGCACTCTCTTCTAATCTACAGTATCACAGCAATCTCTCTCTCTCTCTCTCTCTTCTAAATCTAATCTAAATGGAGAGGACGCCAGCCACGTCCTCTCCCTATCAATCTCAATGCACGTGTGAAAATGGCGGCGACGCGCGGCTCCTTATATAGAATCCGAGTCTCGCGATAGAATCCGAGCCTCGCGAGAATCCGACAGCGTCATGATGACGTTCGGGCGCGCTCGGGTTAACCGAGCAAGGCGGGAAGATCCGAGTCGCTCGGACCCGTGAAAAAAAAAGTGAAGTTCGTGCGGGTTCGGATTCAAAGAAACCGAACCCGCTCATCTCTAATTATTAGTGCCTCGAATGCAGTTACACCAGTCCACTGAAAATCTAGTGTTGTTCCAACTATGTCTGAATGGTGATTGCGCATAGAGAACTATATGGCTATGGATGACCTTATCTCCTCTTTGGCTATACAAAAATAAGGCCTTCTCGGACACTTGGTACCTATGGCTGTCATATAAGTGTTCAGACCATTATAAATCACTCCGTTAGGAGGTACTGTGCTTTTTAGGGGGTTGTACTGCTGTACCACCTATTATTTTTGTTTTCGGTCCAGGTGATTTGAAGCTCTCTTTCTTTCTTTCTTTCTTTCTTTCTTTCTTTCTTTCTTTCTTTCTTTCTTTCTTTCTTTCTTTCTTTCTTTCTTTCTTTCTTTCTTTCTTTCTTTCTTTCTTTCTTTCTTTCTTTCTTTCTTTCTTTCTTTCTTTCTTTCTTTCTTTCTTTCTTTCTTTCTTTCTTTCTTTCTTTCTTTCTTTCTTTCTTTCTTTCTTTCTTTCTTTCTTTCTTTCTTTCTTTCTTTCTTTCTTTCTTTCTTTCTTTCTTTCTTTCTTTCTTTCTTTCTTTCTCTTCCATATATAGATTTTAGTGATTTCTTTGTTTGCGGTTGATATTATGTGTTATCTTAGCTACAAACAGGCCCTAATGTACACGTTATTTCTGATATGACATTTACACTTAAACATGTTTTCCTGTTTGTGATTTTGCTGCATATTGTATCGTTGGTACTGTGTATATGTGAAAACCGTTCGATAATAATTATTTGCAAAAAAAATAAAAAATCTAAGTCCTAAACACCAGTTTATAAAACCAATTACACTTCAGCATTCTGTATATCTTATGGAACTGAATGTTGATATAAAAAATTGCATAAATGATACTAAAAACAAATAAATAAAGTTGAATTCATATACATACAGTACACTGTTGTTCATAAACAGGTATAATATAAACAATCTGTATATTATGAATTGGTTTATTATTACTGGAGAGATTTGAGCTAAATGAAAACTTTTGTACGTTTTCTTTTAACCGTAGTTTTAGTGAAGGGGCAGTTCCATTTCTAGGCCTTGTGGCGTCCAGTGCAAAAGTTTCCATTGGTGCCCCATGTGAAATAGGTTTAGTGCATGCCGAAGGTGAGCATTAAAAAATAGAGGTGTGGAAGAGGTGTGGCCACAGAATAGTACCAATTCACATTATACCACACAGTAGTGTCCATCAGTCACATTACACTGCACAATAGTAACCCTTATAAACATTATGGCAGGTAGAGCCCCTTATACAACACAGGAAGAACAAAAACACATGGAAAAAAAAGATTCTTGCCCTTTACATTTTTTTTCATTTTTCATCCCTATAGTAATGCCCCTTACACATTATGCCCTACACTGCAATGTCCATTACACCACACACCGTAATGCCCATTACACATTATGCCACACACCATTATGCCTATTACAAGTTATGCCACAAACTGTAAAGCCTATTACACATCATGCCACACACTGTAATGCCGATTATACATTATGGCACACACTATAATTCCTATTATACATTATGGCTCATACTGTAATGCCCACTACACATTATGCCATACATGCCATACACTGCAGTGCCCATTACAAATCATGCCACGTACAGTTATGCCACTGACACCATTTTATGCCCCACACACAATAATATCCCTACAAATTATGCTCCACAGTAAGGCTTGTAATTATTTTTAAATTACCTGCTCACTGCCAGGGGTCTCACGCTCATTGCCAGGGGTCTCGCGTTCATTGCCAGGGGTGTCATGCTCATTGCCAGGGGTCTCATACTTGTTGCCATTGGTTTCATGCTCCCTGCCAGTGATGTCATGCTCCCTGGCAGTGGTCTCATGCTTGTTGTCATGGGGTTCATGCTCATTGCCACGCGCCCTCCCACCTGCCTGCACCACCAAAACCCATGTCTCCCTTCAAGGGAGTAGGACCTCTACCATCTGAGTGTTTCTCTCAATGATACTTTAACAATAACATCCACAAGTGGACACCATAAAAACATTCTCATACCTCGTACAACTATATCTACTTCTCTCTTTCTGCTGTTAGTTGGTGACTTTTCACCTATTCCAGGCCCAAAACACCTGCCCCATTCACATCCACCTGATTCACAGCAATATAGATATACAGCTAACCACATAAACATCACCTGTCTCCTATCACCCTCCAAATCACAAAAATGTGGCTTATGGAATGCAAGCTCTGTTTGGAACAAACTAACATCTGTTCATGACCTCTTCATATGTAACAACTTCAACCTGCTGGCTATTACAGAAACAGGGCTCACTCAACCAGACACGGCCTCCCCTGTGGCACTGTCACACGGTGGTCTCCACTTCACACACACCTTCAGGCCTTGTAAAAGTAAAGGAGGTGGGGTTGGATTATTACTATCCCAATCTTTCACATACACAGTTCTACAACAGGTATCATCACTCACATTTCCATCATTTGAAGTACATTCTATAAAAATTTACACTCCTTTTTCTCTGCGTGTTGCATCTATCTATCGCCCACCTGGGTAACCCAAACAATTTCTAGATAATTTTTCTGCCTGGCTCCCTCACTATTTATCCTCTGACAGTTCCACCATTATCATTGGAGATTTCAATATTGCTATTGATAGTCCAAAATCTGCTGCTCATGCCTCCAACCTACTCTCTCTAACCTTCTCTCTCGGCCTCTCACAATGGACTGACTCCTGTACTCATCAGGAGGGCCACTGCCTTCATCTTGTATTCACCAGACTATGCTCCATTTCTGAACTCACTAACACTCATTTCCCTCTCTCAGATCACAACCTAATCACCTGCATGCTCTCCTCTAATACTTCAAACTCCGTGCCGCTGACATCCTCCAATCCTCCTCAAACCCGCAGAAATATTAATGCAATTAATCTTCAAGTACTTTCCACCTCACTGCAACAGCTTTCACCTATTTCTGCATTCACTTCTCCTGAGATGGCTGTATCACACCTGAACCAGACTCTAGAGATAGCTCTTGACGAAGTGGCTCCATCTACCCATCATACTCCACGTAGACCTAGATGTCATCCGTGGCACTCTAAAGTAACAAGACACCTATAAAGACTGTCACGTAAAGTTGAATGCCAATGGCGTAAATCTCATATTCCAAGTAACTTCCTCACATATAAGACTGTCTATCATTCTTATCGTAATGCTCTGGACACTGCCAAACAAACCTATTTCCAAACTCTCATCTCTGCTCAAGCCTCTAACCCCAAACAACTTTAATACATTTAGATCACTTCTCAACCCTCCACCCAACCCGCCAGCCGCTATCAAGGTGCAAGATCTTGCTTCCTACTTCAAGTACAAGATTGACAAGATCCAAGATGAAATGGTATGCTCTTCCTCAACCAGTGATCTACTCAATTCCTTACCTGAACCCTCTGGCACTTTCTCTTCATTTTATCTCACTAATGAAGATGAAGTATCAACACTCTTCTCATCCTGCTACTATACTACCTATCCTCTTGATCCTATACCCTCACAAATAAGTAAAACTCTGTCTCCTGTTCTCATCCAACCTTAACTAACATTTGTAATCTCTCTGTACTGGTATCTTTCCTTCACTGTTCAAGCATGCAGTGATTACTCCCATTCTGAAAAAACAAAATTCTGATCCTAACTCTCTCTCATACTGCCATCCTATCTCTCAGCTCCCATGTCTCTCCAAGCTACAGTACTTGAAAAACTTGCCTACACTCGCAACACACACTTTCTTAACTCTTACAACTTATTGGACCCATATCAATCAAGCTTTCGCTCCCAACACTCCACAGAGACAGCACTGACTAAAGTAGTGAATGATCTAGTCACTGCGAAGTCTAAAGGCCATTACTCACTACTGATTCTTCTAGATCTCTCTGCTGCTTTTGACACTGTTGACCACTCTCTTCTCATACAAACACTGCAGTCCCCGGGTCTTCAGGACACGGCCCTCTCTTGGTTCCTATCCTACCTATCTAATCTTTCTTTCAGTGTCCGTTTCTCTGAATCCACCTCCTCTTCGCTACCTCTTTCAGTTGGAGTACCATAAGGCTCAGTCTTAAGTCCTCTGCTTTTCTCAATCTATACCTCATCTCTTGGGAAACTAATCAGTTCTTTTGGATTTCAGTAACATCTGTACCCAGATGATACTCAAATCTACCTACCCTCCACTGATTTGTCTCTATATTGGGTCGGGTCACTGAATGCCTCTCTGCCATTTCATCTTGGATGTCATCTTGCCACTTCAAACTTAATATTTCCAAAACAGAGTTAATTATATTTCCATCAGCCAATAGCAGTTACCAACCTAATATTTTTATCACTGTTGAGAACTCTACAATCAACCCTACACCACAAGCTCACTGCCTAGGTGTCACACTTGACTCAGAACTGTCCTTTGCTCCCCACATTCAATCTGTGTCAAAATCATGTTACATGCATCTAAGAAACATATCCAAAATACGATCATACCTTACACTAGACACTGCTAAAACCCTAATCCATGCTCTCATTATCTCCCACATTGATTATTGCAATACTGGTCTTACTAAGAAGAGACTCTCTCACTATTACAATCCATTATGAATACAACTGCGAGGCTAATATTCCTCACTAGACGTTCATCGTCTGCAAACCCACTTTGTCAGTCCCTCCATTTGCTACCGGTATTCTACCTTATACAATATAAAATACTGTTACTTACATACAAGGCTATAAACCATACTACACCAACATACATCTCTTCACTTATCTCAAAATATTCTCCCAACCTGGCCCCTTTGCTCTCACAAGATCTACGTCTCTCATCCACACTCATTACTTGCTCCCATGCACGATTACAGGACATTCTGTGGGCTGCACCCACTCTGTGAAATGCCCTACCACGTACAATAAGACTCTCCTCTAGATTTCAAACCTTCAAGAGTTCCCTGAAAACTCACCTATTCAGACAAGCTTATCAAATTCCAGAACCGATCACATTACCTTCATAGCTTTCCTATCCCATAAATATCCCCACAGTACAGTACACACATATCCCCCACATATTTCCTTCATGCTCCCATCCTCATGACCCTGGTTCATCACTGCTGTGATGTGATACCATGCAGCCCACCAAGAACCTTTACAATCTGGTGGACAACTACTGTATGCAATAGATAGCACCTATCCTTGTGTATCAATGCCTATTTCCCCATAGATTGTAAGCTTGCAAGCAGGGCCCTCCTACCTCTATGACTGTTTGTTTTTACCCAGTTTTGTCTTCTAATTGTGTCCAGTTGTAAAGCACAATGGAATTTGCTGCGCTATATAAGAAACTGTTAATAAATAAATAATTAATAAATAATGGTATCAGCTGCAGTGGGCACCAGTGTAGCCCATAGTGTCTGCTGCAGGTGGAATGCGGAGTGTGGGGTGCAGGCAGGTGGCAGTGGGGTGACTGCGGCTTCACCCTCAGGCTGCAGTGCCCTGGGTGACCGCCCAACTTGCCCACACCCAGAACCGCTCGTAGAAGGGGGTTAAGCTTTCCTTTTCCAGGTCTTATGTGAGATATTGGCAACATCTTTTACTGTTTCCTTCCAAAACAGTTTTAATGTACCCATAATATGCTACACAGGAAAAGGGTTAGAGGCAGTTCAGTGTGCTTAGAAATCCCATGAGCTGTGGTGACCACCTTATAACTGTGTGCACTGATAAGCTAAGTGTGCTTACCTCTGTGAGTTCTCTTTTCTCACAGACAGCAGCTCCCATTGCACTCTGTGTCCTGTGTGACAGCCACCGTGATCCAGTGTGGGCTTAGTGCACAGAAAGCCTGCTGCTACTTCTTCTGCTTTGTGGCTGCTTCCCCCAGTGGGCATATGAAATCACAGCTGTAGAGGGAATGCAGGAGCCCCCTTCCTTCTGTCGCACTGCCGGGTGAGCTCTTCGTTGTTAGGTACAGCTTCCGGGAGAGGCTGCAGAGGCGGAGTCCAAAGCGTTTTGACTGGCCAATCAAAATGTGTATAGCAAGTGCACTATGTAGCTGGAGGTCAGGTGCTGGGTGTCCAGCTTGGAGAGCTTGGTGTCTGCACAGCCCGTATACCACACATCTGGTCCTCTGCTCCTCACAGCACTGCCCATGTATATCTCAAATAAAAATATGGCTTATCATTCTTTCTGGCATTTGTCAGAACTGCCAGCTTGCCAGTGTGGTGCTGGTGTAGCCCATTTCCACCTCTCCGGGCATAAATGTAGATGCAGCCAAAATGCATAGATCCCTGCATAACCTGCATCTATTTTCTGAGCATGTGCAATATGAATTTTCACAAAAATATTTTGAATTTGGCTGGATCTGTGTTTTTGTGCATTTTTGGGCAGGAACTGGGCTGTGACAGCCAGATCACACCGACCCCCCTTCCCCTAACATTTGGAATTGTCTCTATTAGGGGTGAGCGCCGGGCCATTTTTCAGGTTTTGTGTTTTGGTTTGGTATCTGTATCTCCTTTATGTGTTGGATCTGTATTGGTTTAGCCAAAACCGCCCGTGCAGGTTTTGGGTCTGTATTTAAAAAAAAATAAAAAAATCCTATAAACAGCTAAAATAACATAATTTGGGGATGTTTTTGTTCCTATAGTATTATTAATCTCAATGGCATTCATTTCCACTCATTTCCGGTAAAGTTTGACCACCTCACAGCTCAGTGTTGTTTTCATCCAGTTTAGGCCAAAAGGTTGCACCAAGGTAGCCGGATCACTAAGCTAAGCAACAGCAGTGAGTGGCACAAACACGTGGCACATCTAGGAGTGGCACTTTAGTGTCAGACAGGATATCAGTTTTATAAACTATGCCAGAAATGCTCCAAAGAGCACATAATACAAAGAAAAGAGGTGGAAGATGGAATTGCCCTTGGGCCCTCCTACCCACCCTTATGTTGTATATATTAAACAATAATTTCAGAGACCGGGACCATCACTTGTGGCTGAAATGATTGATTTATTTGGACCCCACAAAACAAGCTGGCAATGGGCAGTACACAAACTGGGTTTAGTACTTTAGATAGGCATGATCTCATCTTTAGCAGCCGATTCCTCACCCCCATCAGTGTGTACATCCTCTTCTTCACATACTATTAATTCGTCCCTGCTGGAATCCACCATCACAGGTCCCTCTGTACTTTTCATAGGTAATTGCTGGTAAAGGTCTTCCTTGTGGAATTTGTAATTCATTTTTATGAACATCATCGTTTCCACATTTTGGGGAAGTAACCTCCTATGCCGATCGCTGCACTAAAAACTCTTTCTGAGTACACACTGGAAGGTGGGCAACTTAAGTAAAACAAAGCCAGTTTGTGCAAGTGCCTCCAAATTGCCTCTTTTCCTGCCAGTATTGAAATAGACCGTTTGACATGCCTATTTGGATGCTATCACTGAAATAATTGTCAACAATTCTTTCAATGGTGACAGTATCATATGCAGTGACAGTAGAAATTTCAGTAATTGTAGGCAGCTCCAACAGCAGGTCACTTAGGAAAATCTACGTTTTCCTCGCATCCACAGTTGCGGTAGAAAATGAAGGAGGAGATGTTGCTATGTCACACGGCTTGAGCTTACAATTTTCTCACCAACAGCTCTTTGCATCTCTGCAGATTTGTGTCCATCGGAAATAAAGCTACAACGTAGGCTTTATACCAAGGACCAAGTACGGTCGCCAAAATATAGTGATTTGATATCAAGAGATTGACGACCCTTGAATCCTGGCATAGCAAATGATGGGCTTCTTCTACAAGTCCGACATACTTAGCAGAATCTCTCCGTTTCAGCCCCTCCTTCACTTTCTCCAGCTGCTTCTGCAAATGCCTGATGAGAGGAATGACCTGACTCAAGTTAGCAGTGTCTGAACTGACTTCACGTGTGTCAACTTCAAAGGGTTTGAGATTCTTGCACAACACTGAAATTATTCTCCACTGCGCTTGACTCGGGTGCATTCCCGCTGTAGGTGGATATGTAGGCTTGAATGGCCTTTTGCTGCTGCTCCATCCTCTGAAGCATATAGAGGGTAGAATTCCACTTTGTTACTACCTCTTGCTTCAGGTGATGGCAGGGCATGTTCTAGAGTGTTTGTTGGTGATCCAGTCTTCAACATGCAGTTGCTGAATGTTGAAAATATCCACAAATTTTTCGGGCCACCGACAGCATCTCCTGCATGCCCTGTCATATTTAAAAAAATTCTGCACCACTAAATTAATTGTGTGAGCAAAACATGGGACATGTTGTAATTTGCCCACATGTCATGCTCTCACAATATTGATGGCATTGTCAGATATCACAAATCCTGAGGTGAATCCAAGTGTGGTAAGCCATTGTTCAATGATGTCCCTGAGTTTTTCTAAGAGGTTCTCAGTGGTGCGCCTCTTACTGAAACTGGTGATACACAGCATTGCCTAAGAATGAGTTGGCATTTGTGAGATGCTGCTGGTGCTGCTGCTGTTTTGTTGCGAAAAGCAATACATCTACTTGGTGGGCTGTCACGGTCATGTCCATTGTTAAGTGGACAGTGGGTACAACGGCATTTTTGAGGACACTAATGACACTGCCCTAATGGCGGATACTGGATGCACGTCTAACACCAGCATAGTTGTTATGTCCTCAGTAATCTGCTTTGCAACTGGGTGACTGCTGTCATGCTTCATCTTCCTTGCAAAGGATTGTTGAACAGTCAGTTGTTTTGTTGAACTACATGTGGTCTTCCTGGTTCCCTTCTGGGATGAAGATTGACTCCCAGCAGCAGCAGCAGTAGGCGTAGCACTCAAGGATCCTCCAGAGGAATCCTGGATAGGAGAGAAATCGGTCATGCCTATGAAATGAGGACTAGTTCCGATCCCGATTGAGGAGGAAATTAACTATGAGGAAGTTGGTGGTGTGGATTGCAGGTGCTTGGATTCAACAAAGAAAAGGGTGCTAGGTGTCACTGGACTAGTTACGTTCTCAATTTGACAATGACTTTTGATGAATATGCTGCAATTGACATATAAGGGAGTATGTTCCTAGGTAGTTAATGTCCTTACCCCTATTTACTGTGGCATTACAAAGGCTGCAGATGGCTTAACACTTGTTGTCTGGATTTGGGTAGAAATAATTCCACACAGAAGAGGCGGATTCTTTTATGGTTTGCCTAGGCATGACAAAGGGTTTTTTCATACAATGGGCAACAACTGTCTCCACTTGTGCCTTATTTAAACGAACCACATCCCTATCATCAGAACCTTCATTGTTAAAATTTTCATTAGCGCCGGCTACTCCAATATCCTCCTCATCCTGGTGTACTTCTACAGTGACATTTTCAATGTCAGCACGTTGGCTGGTGCTGCTCCTCCCAACACTTTCAAAGGGCGTACAAATGGTGGAAGGAGCCTCCTCTTCCTGTACAGTATTGCAAAGGTCAGGTTGATACATCGTAACCATGGACACACTTGGACTTTCCTTGGGGATTGGTGATATTTCTGAACAGACAGTTGGTTCATGTACCTTAACAAGTTTAATTTTTGTAACTCTTCTACAGGGAGAAGGGCTGATATCATCACAATGAGATGCAGAATCACCAGTCATAAACACAGGCCAAGTCAGCTAACTTTACTTTTTTTTTACTTTATCACCGTAAAATATTGCATCTTTGATTTTACATGCCCTTTATGTCATTGGGCATCGGCCTTAGCAGATGACGATGATTGACTTGCATTGTCAATGTCATGACTAGTGGCAGCAGCTTCAGCACTACCAGTAGGAAGTGGTTCCTAATCTTTGAATAGTTTGTCCTCCATTTCTATCAACATGAAGTGGGGTAAGCAGCAGTGTCGCACAAATGGGTCAGAGGTATGTATAATTACCGCGGCCTGACCGGCAGTTTCACAGTACTTATGAAAATGAAATAAAAATTGTATAGTACACTGGGGTACAGCACAACCAAAAAAATATATATATTTTTTTTAATTTAGAATTTTAGGCTTTTTGTTTTTAGCTTTTATTATTTTCATTTTACACTGGTTCAGAGCCCCTGGTTTGATGGATAGATCCACCCCTTTCAGATACAGCAGATAGAGAGAACAATCCTTTACAGATAAAGCAGACAGAGCGCACCCCTTTTTCAGATACAGCAGAAAGAGAGTGACCCCCCTTTTTCAGATACAGCAGACAGAGAGCACCCCTTTTTCAGATACAGTGCACAGAGATAGCACCCTTGTTTTCAGATACATCAGTGAGAGCACCCCTTTGTCAGATACAGCTGACAGAGAGAGAGCATCCCTTTCAAATACAGCAGACATCCAGGGCTGCCATCAGAAATTATGGGGCCCGTGACTGGCAAAATAGACAGGCATCCCCTCCCCCAAAAAAATAGTAATAATAATAATAATAATTACATAAAAAAATATATATATAAAAAAAGAAACGAAAATGTCTACGTCCCCAGAGTTTTGCTCCAGCACTATATTATGCACCACACAGTAATGCCCCACACAGTATTGATCCAGTACCTCCTCACTGGGGAGCTGCTTGTTGTCAGGGGTTCTGCTTATGTCGTTCCCCCTGCAGCCACTGCTAAAGCTGCTGGAGCCGCAGCAGACTGTTCAGCAGCCTACTTCAAGTAAAACTATTGAAAATGGTCGCCACCTCGATGGAGACAGTTATTAAATATACTACAGACTCCTCTAGAATCTTTAATAACGGTCTCCTCAGAGACGATGGCCATCTTGAGAGAGACATTTTCAATAGCCTGCAGGAGCTGGGCAAACAACGGGTGGCAGTGGCTGTGGCAGGAGGACGGATGGCGAACAGAGGACCAATGGTGGTGGGTGGGCAGTGGCATGAGCGGCCCAGGCCCTCCCCTCTCTGTAAGAGAGGCCGGGCCCGGGACAGCTGTGCCCGCAGCACCCCCCTGATGGTGGGCCTGGACAGAGCACTCCTCTTTCAGATACAGCACACAGGGTACCCCCACCCACCCCACGCCACACAATACTGAGACTGACACATCCGTCCAGTATACTCTCCAATGCCGGAGTGAAGATAGCGTTGATCACCAAGGACTTACAGTACTTAGAATCCAAAACCCTTGAGAATCCGACAGCGAGATGATGATGTTTTTCCTTGTTTTAGGATCCGAATAAAGTGGGAACTCAGATCCTGACTCAGATTGGGAAGTTTGGGGAGGTTAAGTAGTCTCTAGGGATGAGCGTGGGGAAGGGAAACCTGTTTCTGATGGATCACATGCACATAGTATGGCAGCAATTGGCATAACATCAAAGGATGGTGTGGCTTTCCACTTTCCACAGATGCATGAACCCAGGCATTTGCCCTACAGATTATGGAATTAGCATATGGTAATATACCAGGCTTCTGTTTCTGTCCATACTGTAACTACATCAACTTTGCTCAAGAATAAAAATAAGCCCCTTTGTGTTTGTGTGTAACTGTTTTTATAAATACCCCCTAGCACAGCCTTTGTAATGCATTTTGACCATCGGTTCTCTGATTCCCTGTAGTTTGAACTTTGGGCCATATTCAGGTGATTCAACTGCATTCTCCCGTCCCGAGGTCCAGTGCACACACGCAGGTCCCTTTCTGCGTTTCTGCGGTTGTGCGGCCTGGACAGTGCATTGATGGGAATGCCTCTGCCTGATTCACAGACAGAGGCATTCACGGGGCAGCAGTGTGGCATTGTGGAGGTGTTGACTTGGCATTGCAGGGGCCTGGAATTGGGGGCGTGTTTGGGATGGCTGCATGATATCACATTGCTGCTGAGCCGCTGAAAATGTTAGCAGTCCGACTTCCTTTGCAGCTAGGCTGTGGGTGGGCTTCACTTAATTACCAATGCAAACGCAATTAAATTGCAATCACAAAACTAACCACCATTAGCATGCTGGGCGGCCTTTCCCTGGGCTGGGCGGCCACCCAGCATGCGAGTAATAGCAGTTTTGCTATTTTAGCAAAACTGCAACTGAAGCTGAATAAGGCCCTTTATCTTTGAGATTGTGAGTTTTTTCTTAAAAGTCCCAATTGAGGTCCTAATTCAGACCTGATTGCTGTTGTGCGAATTTATACAGTGGCTGATTATAGAATGACTGTGCCTGCGTATGGATCATTATGTGCAAGCACTAGGCCAAACTGTGAAAAACTCCTGCGTCTTTTTTGATCGCTTGGTTGGTTGGTTGACAGGAAGTGGACGTTTGGGGGTGGTAACTGTCTGTTTTCTGCGAGTGTCAGGAAAAATGCAGGCATTCCCAAGCATTTTAAGGGCAGGTGTGTGACATCAGCTCTGGCCCCGAACAGCCTGTTTCTATGTCATTGTAGGAGTAGGTCCTGTGCTACACACAGACTGCACATACTAGAAAAATCAATCGATGGTTAGTGAGTTTGAATGGATTTGCAGCTGACCGGTGTTTGCAAAGTTTTTTGCATGACGTACGCAGACATGCATGGGACAGTTATCACTCTGTCTGGGCGGCAACTATCTGATCACAGACCTCTGCAAATTCGCGGAGGTGCGATCATGTATGAATTAGGCCCTCAGTATTTTAGAATTTCAGCCCTACAATAATGACAACAAAAAATTGCATGCAATATATACTTTAAAAAGTTTAATTAACATTTTAAATTACATACCATATTAACTATATAACAAAAATGCACTTGAAGTATTTATAATGAACCACATAAAAGTATTTTTGCATTTGTGCTGTCTCTAAGAAGCATTTTGCGTGTAGGCATACAGCTTTCATTCTGCTCTTGGTATGTGGGCAGAATTTTAAACATTATTGATTATGCAGAATCCATTGATATGCTGCTTAATAATTTATCCATTTTAAATGCCTTAGTGCAGAAAAGACAAACACAAGCTGAAGGCTTAAGTTTATGTTCAAAGCAAAAATTTTGTACAAATTATTGTTTAAATGTTCATGAGAGCAAAAATATAGGTCCTTGTAATTTGCCTTATCTTTTTTCTAAAACTGTCAATGTCCAGAAGACTGAAATGTGCTGTCTGGAATTGTTGTATTCAATTACTATCTATCTATCTATCTATCTATCTATCTATCTATCTATCTATTTGTCTATCTATAGTAACTTCATGTTTTGGTATAGCCAAAATCGCCCTCACATGTTTTGTTTTATTTTGTTTTTGAGAATTGATAAAACAGCTAAAATCACATAACGTTAGCCTTTTTTTGTTCCTTCAGTATTATTAGCCTCAGAAACCATTATTTTACAGTCATTTTTAGTCAATTTTGACTACCTCAGAGCTCTCAATATTGTTTACCAATATTTTCCAAAGGCTGGCTGGCTAAACTAAGCAACAGAGCAGTGGTACAACCACACGGCAGTTACTGTATTTCTGTTTAAAAATGTTTTGCAAATTAGTAAAGTATTAGCAATAACCTATCAAACCAACTCACTAATACTTTCAATAGAAAACAGTACAACAGAAATTTACTAAGAATCGTGTGGAATATCATTGCTCAAAAGTGGTAGTGGTTAACAAACAGCATTTGGACTTCAGACCACACAGAGGTGATTGATTGCTGCTGGTCAATATAAGAAATGACAATTAATAAGAACTTCAACACAAATTCTTATGATATTGACCACAAGTACAGTATGTGGACCGAGTCGCACTAAATTGAAAATATTAAATTTTTGGGAATTCAAATGAGAACAATCTCTACATATCCAACACAATAGCCTGCCCTTGTATGTGGTGCAGTTTAAAAAAATCTAATCTGAGAAAACTATCCTTATCATCGAAAGATGAAAATTCAATTATCTGAGATCTAACACCCCTGAAGAAGTCATCATAGACGAAACGCGTTGGTCGAAACACTATTTTATATATTAACAGAGTTAAAAAGGGCTTGCAAGCCCTCGAATTGTTGACATCTGTTTGAAGTGTTAAGATAATGCAAATTAATTTTTGAATATTTTATCTCTCTATATATAAACAGATTCAGCGCTATGCCAGTGTGTACACAAAATCTACCATTATAGTCCAAAAGACAACATCAAGTGCATAGGAAATTCCACTCTTCTCGGACAGCCAAGCTCCTTATTTGGATGCACACCAACTTCTCCACTCTGAAATACAAAAAAGGACAGGAGTGCCTCCTAGTGCAATTGTACATAAACACTACCTATCTTTTAAACGTTGAAACATTGATCAGTAACTTCGTGACCATTGGAACATTGGAAACATTGCAACCATTGCAGCTTTCATTTTAAAAGCTGGGATAGCCTCCAGGTACACAAGGGGTGCTTGGGGGAGGGGGGGGGGTAATTTACACTCCCCAGCAGCTGCTATTTTCTGCAGCCGCTGGAGGGGGAGTCCTGTCGTGCTGACTGATCAGCAGTGATTGGCAGCACGGCAGTCAGTAGGGAAGAGTGCAGGGAAGTAGAGGGAAGTTTCCCTACCCTGCTGCTGCTAACACTGTTTATCTGACTGACTGGTCGCATCTGACGCGACCTTGCCAGGCAAGTGGTTAAATAAACCAGTTTAAATCTAGAGAGGGAGAGGGATAGATCAGGATATTAATAAAGAGATAGAAGTGTGTGCGTGTGTGTATGTATAGATACAGATGTGTCCTTGCTGATCTTACATGCGATGCTAACGTACATGCATATGCACCACATGTAATATCAGCTGCGATGAGCCAGAGCTAGTTGCACTCACGACTTAACCGCTAAAAGTGGGTCGCAGGAGCATGTGTATACAAGGTCCCATCGCGTAAACACTTGCGGATATCTTACTGCAATATGTCCACATGAGCGAGGATCCCATCTGTATATACTGTATCTAATTTTTTTTACACTTTTTTTGTGGATAATGCTGTTTAATCATGCATATAAGCGTAGTCAGCAGCTAATTGACTTTTGCTATGTGTATTGGGTTTGTTGGAATAGCCTACAATATAACACTTCACTTCTCAAAGTGTGGTCAGTATAAATGGAGTGATGAAGATGATGATGAGTAATGATAAATGGAGTAATGATCATGAAAGCAGCAACCTCTCCCTCACCCTCTGCCTCTCCCCTGCATCACTATCACCCTCTCTCGCTCTCCTGTCACCCTCTGCCTCTCCGTCATATTGATATGGCATTCCCTTTGAGGCCATGGGGGGTCATTCTGACCTGATCGCACACTGCAGTCTTTCGCAGCATATCGATCGGGTCAGAACTGCACATGCACCGGCGCCGCAGTGCGCCAGCGCATGGCCACCCGTCGATGCGCTATGATCGCCTCTGCCTGATTGACAGGCAGAGCCGGTCAATGGGTGGGAGGGGGCGAAACGGTGGCATTTGGCCGATGTTTCGTGGGCGCGGTGGGGAGTGGCACTCTAAAGCTGTGCTGGTCGGGAGCTACTCTTGAAGTGCAAAGGCATCGCCGCTGTGCGATGCCTTTGCAATTCTTCTGGGGAGGGGTGGCACTGACATGCGGGGTGGACTAGCCCTGTGCTGGATGTCCCCCCGCATGTCTGAGTTCCTGATTGTAGCTGTGCTAAATTTAGCACAGCTACGATCAACTTAGAATGACCCCCTATGTTAGTTGTTTTGAGGTCACGCTCCTTATTGTGAGGCCATGCCCTCATTGCATGGCCACTTCCACTTTTCCAGAAGAGGGCTAGAGTAAGGCAGAATGACCTAATACTAAGACAGGCTGCTGCATCTAGAGTAAGGTTTACATAACTATAGTCAGCAAAATATTGTATTTCATGAAGACACAGCTGCCTGTTCTTTGTCCATTTACTAAAGGAGGATAAGGGGGCCAAATGAAAAAGATAACATCTTGATATGTACTAAAGGGATTTCGCTATCTTCAGCCTGTTTCCGGTAACAGCAGGCTAAAATATCAGAGTTGCCATAATCACTTAATAGATTATTGTAGAAATAGACTTGAATTTAACATAGTAAAAGGGTAAATGCACAATGCATTGCATTTCAAAGCCACCCAGTGCCGTAATTAGACATTTTAGTGCTGTGTGCAAGAAACGGCATTGGTGCCCCCTACCCCATATACAAAACAAGGCCAGTGTGTGCCTTAGGCGCGTGCCAAAAATATAGGGGCGTGGCTTCATGGGGAAGGGGCGTGGCCACACAATAATACCAATTCATATTACACTGTACAGTAGTCTCCATTATTCAAATTACGCTGCACAGTAGCGCTACTTACACACATTACACCAGGTAAAGCCTATTTACACATTATGCCAGGTAGAGCCCCTGTCACACATTATGCCAGGTGAAGCCGCATTTGACACATTACTTCAGGTAGAGACCCTATCACACATTATGCCAGGTAGAGTCCCCTTTTACACAGTACACCAGGTAGAGTCATCTTTTACACATTACACCAGGTAGAGTCCCCTTTTTCACATTAAGGCAGGCAGAGCTCCCTTTTACACATTACAGCAGGTAGAGTCTCCTTTTACACATTACGGCAGGTAGAGTCCCATTTTACAGATTACAGCAGGCAGAGCTCCCTTTTACACATTATGGCAGGCAGAGCTCCCTTTAGCACATTATGGTAGGTAGTATCTCCTTTTACACATTACAACAGGTAGAGTCCCCTTTTACACATTACGGCAGGTAGATTCCCTTTTTACGCATTATGGCAGTTAGAGTCCCCCTTTTTACATGTTATGGCAGCATAGGCCCCTTTTACATTTTACAGCAGCAGAGTCCCCCTTTTTACATGTTACGATAGCAGAGTCCCCTTTTCTCACATTACAGCAGGAGGGTCACCTTTTTTCACATTACAGCAGCAGAGTCCCCCTTTTTCCACATTAGGCAGGCAGGGTTCCCTTTTTCCACATTACAGCAGCAGAATCCACCTTTTTCCACATTAGGCAGCAGAGTCCCCCTTTTTACACATTAGGCAGGCTGAGTCCCCTTTTACACATTATGGCAGCAGAGTCCCCTTTTTATTAATTACGGCAGCAGAGTCCCCCTCGTTACACATTACGGCAGCAGAGACCACCTTTTTACACATTACAGTAGGTAGGCAGAATCCCCTTTTTACACATTACAGCAGGCAGAGTCCCCCTTTTACACATTATGTTAGCAGAGTCCCCCTTATTACACATTAGGCAGGCAGAGTTCCCTTTTTATACATTACGGAAGCAGAGTTCCCCAGTTTACACATTAGGCAACAGAGTCCCACTTTTTACACATTAGGCAGGCAGAGTCCTCCTTTTACAGAGAGAGAGAGAGTATTATACTTACCTGTGACTAGCCGGCAGACCTCTCCTGACTTCCTTCCCACCCTACGCTGTGCTCTACACAGCACAGGGCATTGTGGGTGGGCTGAAGGCAGGCTGGGAGAGATGTCAGGATATGGGGTGGGGGAGTGGAGGTGGATCTGGGAGGCAATGAGGGTGAGCTTCGGGACTGCCCTGCTACCTATGTTAGAAGAGGTAGCAGGGCAATTAATTGCAGCTGAGTGCCGGGTGGGTGGTTGGGCTGATGCAGACCCCACACTGCTGTGGCAGCGGGGGCGGAGCGGCCAGGCGAGTGATGCCGGTTGTCTTGTGCCCACAGTGGCACACACCTAGTTATTGCCCTGAAACCACCACACCTTTAGTGGTTTCGGGCGCTACATTTTGAGGAGGTAGAGTCAATGTAAAACATATGTGATGTTTTATTGACTATAATTTGTCAATTTAAATCCAACATCCAAAACTCCCAAAGATGATGCAGCTTTAAAAAGCATTGCAAAGTAAATTTAGTTCCAAGTTCTAGATAATATGACTTTAAATTGATTGATGTGCAAGAAAAATTAGGCCTTAAGATGAAAAAATAAGCTCCATGCTGCATATAAAAACAATATTTTACTTTCCATTTAGCATTCAAGCTGTACTGTACATTTCTTTAGTAATAATAATAATGATTTTATTTATATAGCGCTCTTTCTCCAACAGTACTCAAGGCGCTTTAGGAGAATAAGTTGATTACTATTATTATTATTATTATTATTATTATTATCCTTTATTTATATGGCGCCACAAGGGTTCCGCAGCGCACAATTACAGAGTACATGAATAATCAAACAGGAAAACAGCAACTTACAGTTGATGACAGTATAGGACAAGTACAGGGTAAATAAACATAGTTACATCAGCAGATGACACTGGAATAAGTATCAGGTGGCAGAAGACTGCTGGAGTTGATGCAGTTGAAGATTATTAAAGTAAGAAAGGATAAGCACATGAGGGAAGAGGGCCCTGCTCGTGAGAGCTTACATTCTAAAGGGGAGGGGTAGACAGACAGGGGTGACACAGATGGGGTACATGGAGAGTGTAGAACAGAGGGTTAGGATGAGATTTGGCTGGGTTTGGTGAAGAAGTGGGTCTTGAGAGCCCGTTTTGATCCCATATACTTTTGCTTTCACAAAGGAGGTCCTATGATGGCAAGATGGTTTAAAAACAAATATCTAAAGTAGGACAAAACTATAGCTGTAGCAAGCTTTAAATTGACATCTGGAGCATAATAATTTCAATGCATAGGGCCATGTCCAAGTTAGACTTTGACATTGCAAGAAGATGTGGTCCAAGTAACAAGTGATGACACTCTTTATGGACTGTAGTCCATAATTTATGCATTGTAGTTATAAATAAGTGGCCATGTCCTGAAAGTTCCCTGATCTACTGAGAAACAGGAAGAACTCCCCATAATTTGTTATGCTCCTGGATACCACTTAATGGGAGGATTCTCACACATTAAATGAAACTGACATTGGGGGTCATTATGACCCGATCGCATGCTGCAGTTTTTTGCAGCTTAGCGATCGGGTCAGAACTGCGCATGCACTGGCGCCGCAGTGCGCCGGCGCATGGCCGCCCGTCACTGCGCTAGGATCGCCTCTGCCTGATTGACAGGCAGAGGCGGTCGATGGGTGGGAGGGGGCGAAGCGGTGGCGTTTGGGCGCCGTTTCGTGGGCACGGTCCGGCCAATGCAGGCATGGCCGGACCATGCATGGAGTGGCCCACAGCGGCTGCGTGACGTCACACGCAGCCACTGCGGGTTAGGGAGTGATTAGTAGCTCCCGGCTAGCAAACTACAGCTGCGCTGGCCGGGAGCTACTCTTGAAGTGCAAAGGCATCGCTGCTGTGCGATGCCTTTGCACTTCTGCAAGGGGGGGTGGCACTGACATGCTGGGTGGACTAGCCCTGTGCTGGGCATCCCCCCGCATGTCTGAGTTCATGATCGTAGCTGTGCTAAATTTAGCACAGCTACGATCAACTCAGAATGACCCCCATTGTTCTTAAACACTCCCCCCCAACTCCAATGCTAGATTTTGGACTGGTACCTGCTATTGCAGCAGAGCATGAACTTGGAAACTCCAGTAAAATGCAGAGCCTGCATCAGACTATGCCAAGCGGGTTACACTACACTAGAGATGTTCCACCATTGTGACATACTATATTCTTGTCAGCATATGATGGTATGTCCTTGGGAAATGTTGCCCACAAATGAATTGGCCAGCATAGGACAATACGCTTCTACTGTGAATAGCATTAAGAGTTGTCTGGTAGGGGTCTACTACAATATTCCGGCTGTCGGGATCCCAGCACACAGCATTCCTATGCTGGCATCCCGACTGCCTGATTGCTGGCAGTGGGGCAAATGCAAAAGAGCCCCTTGCAGGCTCACTGTGCTCGCCATGCTCTACGTGCGCCACATTATTTATTCTCCCTCCAGGGGTGTCATGGACACCCCAAGAGGGGGAATAGTTGTCGGTATCCCGGCGGCCGGGATCCCAGCGCTGGTATGCTGAGCGCTGGGGTCGCGACAGCCGGGATCCCAACAGTCAGGATATAGATTGCTTCCCATCTCATAGCTATGAGCTACAGTACTGTATGATAAAAGTTACAAAAATGACAGTGCCCATGGAGCCACTAGCATTGGTTATTAATTTGGAGTACGGAGTGTGTGTGTGTGTGTGTGTGTGTGTGTGTGTGTATATGTATATATATATATATATATATATATATATATATATATATTTATTTATTTATTTATTTAAATTGGGAATATAGAGCAAATGTGGGAAATTACATGCTACCAAATCCGATAGCAGAAAATGGTACTGCATGTATTAAAATATTACTTAAATTAGAAGTAAAATACATGAAACTGCTTAAAATCTCTGTAACACAAAATATAGCACTTTAAAATATTTTAAATAATCTTTACTATTAAATAGTATTATAATAGTATATCTTTATAAAGAGCCAACACTTGACATTCCACACTGTTGAATAATTAAATAAATTGGGGATACAGTATGTGAGCAGAAAGTTTTATATTGGACCCTGTGGCCGGAGACCCCGTCGTCTATATGGTTAATGGTGGTGTGGCACTGAAGGTGTTAACCCTCCTTGCCCGGCAACATTTACAGAGGCAATGGGTGCTTGGCGCCAAGTTTTAAATGATATGTTTTAACATGTCATATGTAGTGCTCTGTGCACAGTTGTGGGATTGCATGTTTAAATGTATTTATATTTGAGACGTGCTCACATGTATTTTAAAACCGAAACAATGCACTTACTATATACTGTATGACTGAATAAAGATCCCCTATCTTCTGTGACTAGGAGATGGGATGCTAATTGCCATCTTCTGGCAGATCAGTGAATGACAAAACCGTTTCTTGGACAGTGCATGGCAGGTAAAATGCTGGGAGTGTGAGTTCCTTAGAAAAAGGTGTTAATCACAGGGGATTTCCTTATTCCATATGTAAAGTGTCAGATTAGGTTTGGAACCTTTATTTATATAGCTGGTTTGATTGATATACAAATCCTACATGGTGTATACAGGAAAGGGGAGAGGAACATTTGTTTTAGAAATCAAATACAAACCGTATTTTGAAGCTATGTAATAAATGTATCAAAGGCGAATTGTAAACTGCCAGGTGGTAAACAAAGCAGTTTAAAGGACATCAAACTTTGTATGTGACAGGAAAGAGGAAATTGATTTATGCAGTAATATCCTTTTAAAATGTAATTTAGTTATTTAGATATTGTAAGATATACTGATTGGATGTAAAAGACTCAGGGTGGGCTTACCCCCTGTGGTACAGTACGTGTATTGAATGAAGTAAGAAAAAAGGAGGGCTACTGCCCTGTGTAAAAGTATTTTACCAATTACTTTCTTCTGTAAACATCCGCTGTATTGCTGAGTTCTTTTCTGAACTATTTGGGTAAATAAACATCTGCCTCAAGACAACTGCTTCATCTTGTGACTTGCAGGGCTATGCCAAACATAGCTCAGTTCTTCAGGTTGTTTTAGGTACACCCAGTGTCTTCACGCTCCGCCTTTCACCTGCTACCATGCCATGCTTGGGCAAGCAACTAGTGGGGATTTGTCAACACAACACAGGTGTGGTAAGACAGCATGTCGATGCATACAGAGCAGAACTGTGGTTCCAGATGCCATGGCAAGGAGGAGTCTGGTGCTGGTAGCTTAGCACCCGCCCACTGCACAATGGGTGGAGTCAGTAACAGGAAGTTACTGACGTAATCGGGAATCCCCTAATTGGCCAGGTCCCGTGTGACCTAAACGCCATTCTGTGACTTAGCAGGATGTGAGGTGGTGAAGGCTTTCGGTGCCGTCTGGTCACAGACCCTTTAGTGAAAATGATGACTTTCTCATTTATTACATTTTCCTCCATATTATTTAATTATTTCAAGTGAAGATACAATATTTACTGTAAACACTGCATGTCCTTCAAATCCTATGTTGGCAAGCAGCTCATTGTACATATGGGCATTTTTTATTAAATGGCTGTACCCATTCTAGATAAATATTATAGCTATGAAGCTTAAATTTTAGCAACTTCATAAACCCTTTATCGTCTTAGGTCTGCTCACATTCGCACACAGACACAGAATAAAGAAATAATGACACAGACAACAAGAGTGTCCATTAAATCGTCGGCTTTTTATTTATGTATAAATATCAAGTGTATGGTTGTAAAAAGGAGAAAGCCTGTTTAAAGGAGGGGTGTGTTTAAAACAAACCAACTAATCAAAACAAAATAATCAAAATGAAGCCAAGTCTAACTACTTACACACATCATAAAGAGGAGCCCAATATCCAAGTTTGAAAAGGGAAAGAATAAGCCATCCGCCAACTCCCCCTTTCAGGGTCAAATTTGGAGGGACGATGGCTTACTGCCCAACTCAACCTCCAACAACTTGAGGGGCTAATGGACAGCTACCCCATGGAGGAAAGAACCCACCTGAACCTGTGATGCCCTCAATCTTTCATAGGGCAACCATCCCTGAAACTCCTGTGCTGATCGATAACACCTCAGAGTATAAAACATTAACTAAGCTGAACTAAACCCATCACTTTCCAACACAGGATTCAAAGTATCCTTGCTAACCATATCTAGGTAACCTATAACCAGACTAAAACCCTATAACGATGAAAAAACTCAATGAAAATACCTAAGCACCTGCAAAATATCTTCTATAAATGTGACCATGTCCTCATTGGTCAGGTGGACCCAGTCAGATCGATAAATATGCTTGTCTCTAAAATGTTTCAGGTGACGTGCAGTGATATTGTTGATAGAGGCCAAGGTCTGACCCACCACCAATTTTTCCTTCCGATTCTCCAACTAGATAGTGGTTGGGCTTTTGGTGCCCTGTCAATGCAGCTGATGGACAATCTCTGACCACTCAAATCTGCTAAATATGAACCTGTACACCTGCTGAAGGATATCTAAACTCATCGAGGGCCGGTGGTCCAAGGAGGAGTGGGATGTTATATTGTCACCACCTAAGAGAACCACCACAATGAATGGACATTCAGAATTCTCAATACAGTGCCAAATCAACTCCATCTCATCCCAATGCATCCTCTGACACTCAATCTATCGGACAAACTGGAATTCAGGGTAGGCAGCAAAATCCATTTATATACCTATCCAAATCAATGTATCTATGATATACATTAGACCTCTATCTGCCCAACATATGAATTTACTGCTAAAGATGCTGCACTGATCCTAAATAAATGCGTCCCATAAGCCATCGGAAACCAAGGTCAAGGATGCAGCATTTCAAGACATTGTAACTGATACCCTGTGACCAGTGAACCATACAAATGCTTCAACCAAGCACCAGGACCAGAAGGCCTCTACTCAACATAATGAACAGTGAGGCAGACTGGGCACATGTATGCCTTGGGGCACAGATAAATTGAAATCCAAGAATGTTTGCCAAGCTTATCCATCTAGTGTTCATTCTAGCACCCTGCAACTTTCAAAATCCGTGCAGTTCCTCATTCCTGCCTGGGGTGTCGCTCTGGTGCTTCTCCGCACACTCTGATCCGTTACTCAGTGCTGTGATACAGACATGTGTGTGCTGAGAAGCACCAGAGCAGAGAGCGACACCCAGGAAAGAGGAACTGCACAGGGTTTGAAATGTGCAGGGTGCTAGAATGAACACTATCCATCTATGAGTGAATCACTACCCAACACCTCATGTTTGAGCAATAATGGGGCCTGCACCCTCTTCAATGCAGTGACTAACTCCCCCAGATAAAACACTCAATGGAACGACATGGAAAATGACAAACTGAAGAGCAACATCTCATACGAAGTTGAACAAACATGAACAACTACCCTCAACAAATGCAACAAAAAAATGACCATGGATTTGCCACCGTGGATCCTGAGGAACCATCGCCACCCTGTCCTAACCCCTCAACACACAGGACAACATAAATGACTGTGTGAAGTCACACTCTCCCCGCAAGCGCTACAGATATGAAATAGCAGCTACTAACCTCCCATTTGACACCCTCCCTTCCCTTGCAAAAGCAACACCAAACAAAACAAGAATCAAGATTCTCTGACTCTTATCTTTGTTCTTACGGAGACATATAAAGTGCTTCCACTCTTGCCATGCCACCCTGTAAGCTGGCTGGATAACCTGTTGACATCCTTCTGACATAAGGAGGATACAGCTCACCAACAAAGCTTGCATTTGGTGCTAAGCTGTGAAGCGTAGCCCAGTCAAAGAGCATGTCCATAATGCCATTATCAACCCTGGGTACATGCCTAGCCCTGAATGCAATGTTGAACCTGAGACACTGTTACACTATCTGAGCTAAAATATGAAGAACCAAGTAGACTACTCCCAAGTTGTTACGCCAAAAAAACACAAACTTATTCTCCAGCCACGAATGCCATTACCTCCAGGGTGAACATAATTGGAAAAAGCTCCAAAAGGAGCAAATTCTCCATCAATTCCTCAACCTTCCACTATTCTGGCCAGGGAGCTGTGCACCATTGCTCATCCAAATAAGCCCCAAGACCTGAAGTGCCAGCTGCATCTATAAAAAGCTGAAAAACAATTCAACACCGGGAAAGAAACACATATCCCATTAAATTCTGTCAGAAATTCATCCTAAACTGATAGAAAGTGCCGCAGCTCTCCAGAAAGTCTTATGACATGACAAGACACCTGAACGACAGATGTCACCCTCTCAAATTTCCTGCAAAAAATCTTCTCTATAGGTATAACCTGACATACAAAGTTGAAAAGCCCCAGTAAAGATTGTGCTTGCCAAAGTGTCACCTAGTCATGCATCAGAGCAAGCACAATTTCATCTTGCAACCTAAGCACTTTGTCCTCAGGCAACCTGCAACAACCCTCATGGGTATCTACCTCAATACTTAAGTAAGTCAGCCATGTAACTGGGCCCACTGTCTTATCCAAAGCCACCGGAACTTCAAATTCTGAGAACAAAGACAGGGCATCGAACAGAAGCATGCTGCATTGCCGTGACCCGGCCAATTCCATCTGGAGAAAATTATCCAGGTAGGATATACCCACCTCTCCAGAAATACCCAAGAGACACCAATGCAGGAGGTAAGTGTCTGAAAGGGGTCCACCATCTGCCCAAAAACACCTCCTGATCAACCTTCTCCTGCAGAACCCCTGGCAAATTCTCCCTCTACACACCAGTCCTGTAGTTTTTTTGACACTCCATACATATAAAATGTATTGTGTTCTTTGTACAGTGCACTTCTGAAATGTTGGCTGTCCTAATATACACATAGTTTAAATGCTTTTGTCAAGATTTTGTTCTACGGATTTGTAATGTCTTCTCTATGCTGCCATGTGGTTAATCTCTTTTACTTTCTCCCTGTGCATTGCCTAATTTTCATGTTCCATGCTTTCATTTATGCCTCAGACATCCTGTATGTATGTGCTATTTTAATTGCATTACCTATGGTGAAATCATCTTGTAGCAACATTTTTTTTTCTCTCGGTTCTTTTGAATTTGATCCCATCAGACTTTTATTTTTATCATATGATCACTGCCATAAAAGCTCTGTCTTTTGCTTTCAAATGTAATTTTGTAAAACCTTCATCTGTGGATTGAGTTGTTCCCTGCTGTCTTTCACAAAAGCGCTTTCTCTGAGCCTGTGTTTTTATCAGGATTACAGGATGTTTTTAACTTTACAAATACCATGACGAAACTTTTTTTTTGCCAGCAGAAAGTAAATACCCCTATCAGTTCTTGTATAAGTCACTCACTTAGTTTTATGTTGGTTTCTTTGTTTATCTGCAATAAAACATACTTTTCAAATATATAGCCTATTTGCTTTCTGTAGATTTAGGTGTCTGCTTACATGAAGCGGGAATCCATTACCGTAGAGAATAACACTATAACAAACTCTGTCATGGTTTTAGTATTGTTTACAGTAGTTTTACACTTTGCAGCAGCCATAGATGTATTTATATTTTATATAAATAATATTTTTTTGCTGAAATTTTCTAGTGATGAGCGGGTTCGGTTTCTCGGAAACCGAACCCCCCCGAACTTCACGCTTTTTACACGGGTCCGAGGCAGACTCGGATCTTCCCGCCTTGCTCGCCTAACCCGAGCGCGCCCGAACATCATCATCCCGCTGTCGGATTCTCGCGAGGCTCGTATTCTATCGCGAGACTCGGATTCTATATAAGGAGCCGCGCGTCGCCGCAATTTTCACACGTGCATTGAGATTGATAGGGAGAGGACGTGGCTGGCGTCCTCTCCGTTTAGAAAAGAAATAGATAGTGAGAGTGAGACACTTGATTTACTGGAGCTTAGGAGTACTCAGAGAGTGCAGAGTTTACTAGTGACTGACCAGTGACCACCAGTGCAGTTTTATTATTATTTAATATAATCCGTTCTCTGCCTGAAAAAAAACGATACACAGTGACACAGTATACCATATCTGTGCTCAGCCTCAGTGTGCTGCATCATCTATGTATATCTGACTGTGCTGAGTGCTCACTGCTCACACAGCTTAATTGTGGGGGAGACTGGGGAGCAGTTATAGCAGGAGTACATATATTTAACAGTGCACACTTTTGCTGCCAGAGTGCCACTGCCAGTGTGACTGACCAGTGACCACCAGTATATTGTGATTGTCTGCCTGAAAAAGTTAAACACTCGTCGTGTGGTGTTTTTATTCTATAAACGCATTCTGCTGACAGTGTCCAGCAGGTCCGTCATTATATAATATATACCTGTCCTGCAGTAGTGATATATATATATTTTTTATATCATTATCATCCAGTCTATACTAGCAGCAGACGCAGTACGGTAGTCCACGGCTGTAGCTACCTCTGTGTCGGCAGTCGCTCGTCCATAATTGTATACCTACCTGTGGTGGGTTTTTTTTTTTCTATCTTCTTCATACTAGTAGTTAACTTTAGGAGTCTGCAGTGCTGACAGTGTCCAGCAGGTCCGTCATTATATAATATATACCTGTCCGGCTGCAGTAGTGATATATATATATATATATTTTTTATATCATTATCATCCAGTCTATATTAGCAGCAGACGCAGTACGGTAGTCCACGGCTGTAGCTACCTCTGTGTCGGCAGTCACTCGTCCATCCATAATTGTATACCACCTACCTGTTGTGTTTTTTTTTTCTATCTTCTTCATACTAGTAGTTAACTTTAGGAGTCTGCAGTGCTGACAGTGTCCAGCAGGTCCGTCATTATATAATATATACCTGTGCGGCTGCAGTAGTGATATATATATATATTTTTTATATCATTATCATCCAGTCTATATTAGCAGCAGACGCAGTACGGTAGTCCACGGCTGTAGCTACCTCTGTGTCGGCAGTCGCTCGTCCATCCATAAGTATACTAGTATCCATCCATCTCCATTGTTTACCTGAGGTGCCTTTTAGTTGTGCCTATTAAAATATGGAGAACAAAAATGTTGAGGTTCCAAAAATAGGGAAAGGTCAAGATCGACTTCCACCTCGTGCTGAAGCTGCTGCCACTAGTCATGGCCGAGACGATGAAATGCCATCAAAGTCGTCTGCCAAGGCCGATGCCCAATGTCATAGTACAGAGCATGTAAAATCTAAAACACCAAATATCAGTAAAAAAAGGACTCAAAAATCTAAAATAAAATTGTCAGAGGAGAAGCGTAAACTTGCCAATATGCCATTTACCACATGGAGTGGCAAGGAACGGCTGAGGCCCTGGCCTATGTTCATGGCTAGTGGTTCAGCTTCACATGAGGATGGAAGCACTCAGCCTCTCGCTAGAAAAATGAAAAGACTCAAGCTGGCAAAAGCACAGCAAAGAACTGTGTGTTTTTCGAAATCACAAATCCACAAGGAGAGTCCAATTGTGTCGTTTGCGATGCCTGACCTTCCCAACACTGGACGCGAAGAGCATGCGCCTTCCACCATTTGCACGCCCCCTGCAAGTGCTGGAAGGAGCACCCGCAGTCCAGTTCCTGATAGTCAGATTGAAGATGTCAGTGTTGAAGTACACCAGGATGAGGAGGATATGGGTGTTGCTGGCGCTGGGGAGGAAATTGACCAGGAGGATTCTGATGGGGAGGTGGTTTGTTTAAGTCAGGCACCCGGGGAGACACCTGTTGTCCGTGGGAGGAATAGGGCCATTGACATGCCTGGTGAAAATACCAAAAAAATCAGCTCTTCGGTGTGGAAGTATTTCAACAGAAATGCGGACAACATTTGTCAAGCCGTGTGTTGCCTTTGTCAAGCTGTAATAAGTAGGGGTAAGGACGTTAACCACCTCGGAACATCCTCCCTTATACGTCACCTGCAACGCATTCATCATAAGTCAGTGACAAGTTCAAAAACTTTGGGCGACAGCGGAAGCAGTCCACTGACCAGTAAATCCCTTCCTCTTGTAACCAAGCTCACGCAAACCACCCCACCAACTCCCTCAGTGTCAATTTCCTCCTTCCCCAGGAATGCCAATAGTCCTGCAGGCCATGTCACTGGCAATTCTGACGAGTCCTCTCATGCCTGGGATTCCTCAGATGCATCCTTGCGTGTAACGCCTACTGCTGCTGGCGCTGCTGGGAGTCAATGGTCATCCCAGAGGGGAAGTCGTACTCGTAAGACCACTTTTACTACTTCCACCAAGCAATTGACTGTCCAACAGTCCTTTGCGAGGAAGATGAAATATCACAGCAGTCATCCTGCTGCAAAGCGGATAACTGAGGCCTTGGCATCCTGGGCGGTGAGAAACGTGGTTCCGGTATCCATCATTACTGCAGAGCCAACTAGAGACTTGTTGGAGGTACTGTGTCCCCGGTACCAAATACCATCTAGGTTCCATTTCTCTAGGCAGGCGATACCGAAAATGTACACAGACCTCAGAAAAAGACTCACCAGTGTCCTAAAAAATGCAGTTGTACCCAATGTCCACTTAACCACGGACATGTGGAGCAGGGCAGGCTCAGGACTATATGACTGTGACAGCCCACTGGGTAGATGTATGGACTCCCGCCGCAAGAACAGCAGCGGCGGCACCAGTAGCAGCATCTCGCAAACGCCAACTCTTTCCTAGGCAGGCTACGCTTTGTATCACCGCTTTCCAGAATACGCACACAGCTAAAAACCTCTTACGGCAACTGAGGAAGATCATCGCAGAGTGGCTTACCCCAATTGGACTCTCCTGTGGATTTGTGGCATCGGACAACGCCAGCAATATTGTGTGTGCATTAAATATGGGCAAATTCCAGCACGTCCCATGTTTTGCACATACCTTGAATTTGGTGGTGCAGAATTATTTAAAAAACGAGAGGGGCGTGCAAGAGATGCTGTCGGTGGCCAGAAGAATTGCGGGACACTTTCGGCGTACAGGCACCACGTACAGAAGACTGGAGCACCACCAAAAACGCCTGAACCTGCCCTGCCATCATCTGAAGCAAGAAGTGGTAACGAGGTGGCATTCAACCCTCTATATGCTTCAGAGGTTGGAGGAGCAGCAAAAGGCCATTCAAGCCTATACAACTGAGCACGATATAGGAGGTGGAATGCACCTGTCTCAAGCGCAGTGGAGAATGATTTCAATGTTGTGCAAGGTTCTGCAACCTTTTGAACTTGCCACACGTGAAGTCAGTTCAGACACTGCCAGCCTGAGTCAGGTCATTCCCCTCATCAGGCTTTTGCAGAAGAAGCTGGAGACATTGAAGGAGGAGCTAACACAGAGCGATTCCGCTAGGCATGTGGGACTTGTGGATGGAGCCCTTAATTCGCTTAACAAGGATTCACGGGTGGTCAATCTGTTGAAATCAGAGCACTACATTTAGTCCACCGTGCTCGATCCTAGATTTAAAACCTACCTTGGATCTCTCTTTCCGGCAGACACAAGTCTGCTGGGGTTCAAAGAACTGCTGGTGACAAAATTGTCAAGTCAAGCGGAACGCGACCTGTCAACATCTCCTCCTTCACATTCTCCCGCAACTGGGGGTGCGAGGAAAAGGCTCAGAATTCCGAGCCCACCCGCTGGCAGTGATGCAGGGCAGTCTGGAGCGACTGCTGATGCTGACATCTGGTCCGGACTGAAGGACCTGACAACGATTACGGACATGTCGTCTACTGTCACTGCATATGATTCTCTCCCCATTGAAAGAATGGTGGAGGATTATATGAGTGACCGCATCCAAGTAGGCACGTCAGACAGTCCGTACTTATACTGGCAGGAAAAAGAGGCAATTTGGAGGCCCTTGCACAAACTGGCTTTATTCTACCTAAGTTGCCTCCCACAAGTGTGTACTCCGAAAGAGTGTTTAGTGCCGCCGCTCACCTTGTCGGCAATCGGCGTACGAGGTTACATCCAGAAAATGTGGAGAAGATGATGTTCATTAAAATGAATTATAATCAATTCCTCCGTGGAGACATTGACCAGCAGCAATTGCCTCCACAAAGTACACAGGGTGCTGAGATGGTGGATTCCAGTGGGGACGAATTGATAATCTGTGAGGAGGGGGATGTACACGGTGATATATCGGAGGATGATGATGAGGTGGACATCTTGCCTCTGTAGAGCCAGTTTGTGCAAGGAGAGATTAATTGCTTCTTTTTTGGTGGGGGTCCAAACCAACCCGTCATTTCAGTCACAGTCGTGTGGCAGACCCTGTCACTGAAATGATGGGTTGGTTAAAGTGTGCATGTCCTGTTTATACAACATAAGGGTGGGTGGGAGGGCCCAAGGACAATTCCATCTTGCACCGCTTTTTTCTTTCATTTTTCTTTGCATCATGTGCTGTTTGGGGAGTAGTTTTTGGAAGGGCCATCCTGCGTGACACTGCAGTGCCACTCCTAGATGGGCCAGGTGTTTGTGTCGGCCACTTGGGTCGCTTATCTTAGTCACACAGCTACCTCATTGCGCCTCTTTTTTTCTTTGCGTCATGTGCTGTTTGGGGGGTGTTTTTTGGAAGGGCCATCCTGCGTGACACTACAGTGCCACTCCTAGATGGGCCAGGTGTTTGTGTCGGCCACTAGGGTCGCTTATCTTAGTCACACAGCTACCTCATAGCGCCTCTTTTTTTTCTTCTTTGCGTCATGTGCTGTTTGGGGAGTAGTTTTTTGAAGGGCCATCCTGCGTGACACTGCAGTGCCACTCCTAGATGGGCCAGGTGTTTGTGTCGGCCACTTGGGTCGCTGAGCTTAGTCATCCAGCGACCTCGGTGCAAATTTTAGGACTAAAAATAATATTGTGAGGTGTGAGGTGTTCAGAATAGACTGAAAATGAGTGGAAATTATGGTTATTGAGGTTAATAATACTTTGGGATCAAAATGACCCCCAAATTCTATGATTTAAGCTGTTTTTTAGGGTTTTTTGAAAAAAACACCCGAATCCAAAACACACCCGAATCCGACAAAAAAAATTTGGTGAGGTTTTGCCAAAACGCGTTCGAACCCAAAACACGGCCGCGGAACCGAACCCAAAACACAAAACCCGAAAAATTTCCGGTGCTCATCACTAAAATTTTCTATATAATGTGGAAGGGTACAGAAGAGATGAGGGGTAAAGGGGGACTGACCTGGGATTCCAACAACCAATACACTAGCAGAAAGTTTAGTGCCAACAAATCACATACCTTACAACAGGACAGATAAAAGTTATTCATAACAAAAACAGGAACATGACATATTTATAATATAAGGGCATATCATGTCAGCTGACACCAGGAAGAAAGCTGCAAAAGTAATTATACAGAAAATGTCATGCGAGAGATGTCCCATGATGAGCAAGCCAAGGTTACCATATGGCAGTGAATTGTTTATTCTTATTCTTGATCATACTGGAAATGTGATCCATCTGGTAAGCAAACCAAACAGCTTCCTTAAGTGAGGAAAAAGATAGACGAGTTGCACTTTTCCAAAGTCACTATGGGGGTCATTCCGAGTTGTTCGCTCGCTGGCAGATTTTAGCAGCATTGCACACGCTAGGCCGCCGCCCTCTGTGAGTGTATCTTAGCATCGCAGAATTACGAATGAAAGATTAGCAGAATTGCGAATAGAAAATTCTTAGCAGTTTCTGAGTAGCTCGAGACTTATTCCTACACTACGTTCAGCTCAGCCCGTTTCGTTCCTGGTTTGACGTCACAAACATGCCCTGCGTTTGGCCAGCCACTCCCCCGTTTCTACAGACACTCCCGCGTTTTATCCTGGCACACCTGCGTTTTTCCCGCACACTCCCAGAAAACGGTCAGTTTCCGCCCAGAAACACCCACTTACTGTCAATCACGCTCCGATCACTTCAACGATGAAAATTCTTCGTTCTGACGTGAGTAAATCTACTAAGTTTTGTGCTAAAATACTTAGCGCATGCGCACTGCGTACCATGCGCATGCGCATTTTTGCCTTAATCGCTCCGTTGCGAAAATCGACAACGAGCGAACAACTCGGAATGACCCCCTATAGTCAGCATTTTGTTGCACTCAGGATATACCAAATATGTTTTGAGCTGGTCTCGGGAGGAGAGAGAACATTACAGAATCAGTCAGTTGGACTCCAGTGAGAAGAGAGATGAGGTAGTAAATCTCTTTCCAGATTTGGACTATTTTTGGGCAGGACCAGAATACAGGGGACAAGGTGCTTAAGCATCTGACCACAAATTCTCCAGGATAAGTTTGTAGAAGAGGGGGAAACTTTGTGTAGACTATCTGGTATGAGGTACCAATGATAATATATTTTTAATACATTTTCATTAATGTGGACACATTAAAGATGAAGACACTTTCACGAGACTGGTGTGTATGTGTACCACAGTATCTGTGTCAAGGGTCTACCTCACATCACACTCCCAAACTGTCTCATATGTTACTTCAGCCATGGTTGCCGACTTTCTGGTTGCCCCTGCGGGAGGGGCAGCCAGGTGAGCACAGCAATGCGAGGTGGGTGGCATGGCTTCAAATAGGGGGCGGAGAAGTGGCGTGACACAACGGAAAGGCTATGTGGGTCATGGCTACTGTATTGCATCATCATAGCCATTCCCCCGCTATGCCATGCTGAGATTACAGGCATTGTACAGTGGGGGGTGTGGCTACGATGACATGATTCAGTGGGAATCGCATCATTAGCCACCCAGTCCGCCCACTTAACTCAGTAAGTGGGCAGCTGGGTGGCGGGTACGGGCAAATCCAGGACACTTCCCAACTTTACTGGGGGGGCTGGGAGCTTCACCTAATTTTCAGGAGCCTCCTAGCCGTTCCGGGCTACTTGGCAAGTATAACTACAATGACTTTTTTTTAGATATTAGTAGGCGATTACTCATGGACAGCAATCCCCTAGCTGGTGAACATATCCAACATAAGGATTCTAAAGTAGTGTGATCTTTACAGGACTGATATTTTTAATTGAGTGATAGAAATTGTAAAGTTGAAACAATCTATTTATGGAGAGGTTGAATATATCCTTAAGTTCATTGAATGAGGGAAAACTTCAGAGAAGTAAACTAGGAAATAGGAACCACCTGCAATCCAGAAAAGGAAAATGTTATAGTCCAAACCTGGGAAAATATCTGTATTATTTATTTATAACCTGTTATTTATATCACACATGCATATTGTGTAGTACTTTACAGATAATTTTTTTTTGTCAACAATGCAAGCTTGGAATGCTCTATGCTAGATTAAAGTGATCTGTCTGTATTATACAGATGCAAAATGTGTATATAGGAGAGAATTCTGTATGTATATTAGAGACGTGCGTGCACTGACCCCCATGTTTTGATTTTGGATCTGTATTAAGTTTGTGTGTTTTGATTTTGCCAAAGCTGCTCTCACATATTTTGGTTTTGTATTTTTTTTTTTTTTAAATTGATAAAAACAGCTAATATCACATAAGGTGGGCCTTTTTTAGTTCCTACTGTATTAACCTCAATAACATTACTTTCCAGTCATTTCCAATCAGTTTCGACCACCTTACAATATTATTTTCACATATATTGACCAAATACTGCAGTGAGCTGACTGGCTAAACTAAGTGACAGAGCAGTGGCACAAAAACGGCAGTTTAAAGGAATATAACACATCTACGAAACATTGCGGCCCAGCAGTGGCAGACAAGATGGCAATTTAATAAACTATATGACCCAACGTTGCAGAGTGGGCACATGGGCTGTCGTAGCAAAGGGTGCAAACACCTGTATGCACGCACCAACTAATTTTTGCAGAACAAATGACTGTAATGGTGTGGCGATTGTGGCACTGCGATGCCATGCAGTCCTTTTGTGTGATGACACATCTGTACTTTCAGGTGAGTTTGGTCCCCTGGAAAGTAAACCCGCACATCTCTAATGTTCATAGAGTATGTCAGAATATATTTTAGTGACAGTATAAATGCAACAAATACACCTATAATATACAGTAAAAAAGTAAAATACAGTTATGCTATATTTTTTATCCTCTAATATGCCCCTTCCTTCTCTTTGAGTAAAGCTGTAGCCTGGATGTGAACAGTCACAGTATCTGGCATAAAAGTATAGTGTAGTCTAGAGCAGTACAGCATATTGTAAGTTATCTGTCTGTGTATTCTGGTGGCTCCTCTAGTTCCCATAGTGCCTCCAACATAATTTTTATTTATTTTAAAATGCGGTCTGTGCTTTTCTTATTTGCATATAGATGGCAGATGTAATCCTAAAATTGCACAGCTGTAAAATGGTAGAATATGGCCTTACAACTTCAAATTGTAGTCCATAGGAAATCTTGTGTTATCCAATGTAAATCTGGGTGCAAATTAAGAACACATGGCATCAAATTCTTTTCAAATATACTGTAGTATATGCTTTCTACATGCCTGTAATTTCAGCATGCAGCATGCAACAATTATGCAATATACACTGCTCAAAAAAAATAAAGGGAACACTTAAACAACACAATGTAACTCCAAGTCAATCACACTTCTGTGAAATCAAAATGTCCACTTAAGAAGCAACACTGATTGACAATCAATTTCACATGTTGTTGTGCAAATGGAATAGACAACAGGTGGAAATTATAGGCAATTAGCAAGACACCCCCAGTAAAGGAGGAGTTCTGCTGGTGGTGACCACAGACCACTTCTCAGCTCCTATGCTTTCTGGCTGATGTTTTGGTCACTTTTGAAAGCTGGCAGTGCTTTCACTCTAGTGGTAGCATGAGACGGAGTCTACAACCCACACAAGTGGCTCAGGTAGTGTAGCTCATCCAGGATGGCACATCAATGCGAGCTGTGGCAAGAAGGTTTGCTGTGTCGGTCAGTGTAGTGTCCAGAGCATGGAGACACTACCAGGAGACAGGCCAGTACATCAGGAGATGTGGAGGAGGCCGTAGGAGGGCAACAACCCAGCAGCAGGACCGCTACCTCCGCTTTTGTGCAAGGAGGAACAGGAGGAGCACTGCCAGAGCCCTGCAAACTGACCTCCAGCAAGCCACAAATGTGCATGTGTCTACTCAAACGATCAGAAACAGACTCCATGAGGGTGGTATGAGGGCCCGACGTCCACAGGTGGGGGTTGTGCTTACAGCCCAACACCATGCAGGACATTTGCCAGAGAACACCAAGATTGGCAAATTCACCACTGGCGCCCTGTTCTCTTCACAGATGAAAGCAGGTTCTCACTGAGCACATGTGACAGACGTGACATAGTCTGGAGCCGCCAAGGAGAACTTTCTGCTGCCTGCAACATCCTCCAGCATGTCCGGTTTGGCAGTGGGTCTGTAATGGTGTGGGGTGACATTTCTTTGGGGGGACGCACAGCCCTCCATGTGCTTGCCAGAGGTAACCTGACTGTCATTAGGTACCGAGATGAGATCCTCAGAACCCTTGTGAGACCATATGCTGGTGCGGTTGGCCCTGGGTTCCTCCTAATGCAAGACAATGCTAGACCTCATGTGGCTGGAGTGTGTTAGCAGTTCCTGCAAGACAAAGGCATTGATGCTATGGACTGGCCCGCCCGTTCCCCAGACCTGAATCCAATTGAGCACATCTGGGACATCATGTCTCGCTCCATCCACCAACGCCACGTTGCACCACAAACTGTCCGGGAGTTGGCGGATGCTTTAGTCCAGGTCTGGGAGGAGATCCTTCAGGAGACCATCCGCCACCTCATCAGGAGCATGCCCAGGCGTTGTAGGGAGGTCATTCAGGCATGTGGAGGCCACACACACTACTGAGCCTCATTTTGACTTGTTTTAAGGACATTACATCAAAGTTGGATCAGCCTGTAGTGTGTTTTTCCACTTTAATTTTGAGTGTGACCCCAAATCCAGACCTCCATGGGTTAATAAATTTGATTTCCATTGATAATTTTTGTGTGATTTTGTTGTCCGCACATTCAACTATGTAAAGAACAAAGTATTTAATAAGAATATTTCATTCATTCAGATCTAGGATGTGTTATTTTAGTGTTCCCTTTATTTTTTTAAGCAGTGTATTTGCAATATGGGTATTTATCAAAGCTTGTAGAGAGATACAATTGTGGGCAAATACATTGCAGGGTTTCCTTGCAGGGAAAACTTGCTTGTTTTAACTTGCACCCTATAGTGGAGTATACAAAAAGCTAGTAAGATTTCCATACCTTAATAAAATGAATCTTTCAAACAGATTGCTTGCACTGAACTGTATGGTTTGAATTGGTGGCATAACTCCCAGAGACATTGGAGGTACCGTCCGTCAGGCTCCAGCTGTGAAAGGGGCAACAAGAAAGAAAGACAGAGGGACCTGCTGAACTAGGACAGATATTTCTCCACTCGTTTCATAGTGATTTGTTACAGTCAGTGCTGACTGCTGTCCAAGTTCACAAACCCCCTTTGCATTCCCCTTCAGCTGAAGAGTCTTGATTTGTGAATGTGACAACACATCAAAGGGTCTAATTCAGACCTGATCGCTTGGAAACTGTTCTTGCTGTCCTGCGATCAGTTGGTCGCTGCCTACAGGGGGAGGGTTTTTTGTGTGTGCAATCGCATGTGTTGGCGAACTGCACAAACAGCAGTTTGAAGTCTCTGCACAGCCCAGGACTTACTCACCCACTGCGATGATCGGGGCCGGAGCTGACATCATAAATCCTTCCACAAAACGCCGGGTCTCTCCTGCGTTTTTCTGGACAATCCCTAGAAACGGTCAGTTGCCACCCACAAAATCCCTCTTCCTGTCAATCTTCTTGCTTTCGCCGGTGAGATCGGATTTCTTGCACCATCCCATCGCTGACCGGTGCTCCCCATTGCTGCAGACTATTGCGCCTGCGCATTGTGACACATGCTCAGTTCAGACCTGATTGCCCACTGTGCGAAAACACATGGCAGCGATCAGGTCTGAATTACCCCCAAAGTGTGTACTGTGTAGTGAGCTACAGCTCTGTTGTTATGTCTTAGATCAGTGATTTTCAACCTTTTTTTACTCGCGGCACACCGAACAATATTTTAAAATTGCAAAGGCACACCATCAGTTCCCCACAGAAAAAACTAAACACACACATTGGCTCACACAATAAAAAAAGAATAAAAACAAAAATCCACATATACATTGGCCTACACAGAAAATTGCTCCCCACATAAATCATGTTGCCCTACATAAATCCTATTGCTCCACACATAAATCAATCACATTTCTCCCCACATAAATCCTATTGCTCCCCATGTGAATTATTCACATTGTTCCCCCCCATAAATCCTTATTCTCCACACATAAATTCTATTGAAATCCTATTGTTCCCCATAGGAGAAATAAAATATCAAATATTATCAGATGTCCTCCTCTCTGTCCCTCAGTGGCGGAGGTTGTTCATAGTGGAGTTCTGCAAATACTGAGCAGCAGGCGGTCGGGCAGGTGTGGATGTGGGTGGGCAAGGAAAGCTGTGTATGCAGACGGGAACTGGAAGATGTTTATGCGGGTGGGCTGGCTGGGTGGTGAGAAGCTGCGGCCGTGACCTATGATATCACACTGCCGCATCATCAAGGCATAGGTCACGGCCGGAGAATGACTGATCCTCTAAGAACAGCCCGGGCCAACAGTTCACTCTGAAGTTGCAGGATACTGCTCTGGCTCGGCGGCACACCTTGCAACTGTTCGCAGCACACTAGTGTGCCACGGCACACTGGTTGAAAAAGCCTGTCTTAGATGATGAAAGACAAGAGAGCAGATGTTGTTTTAAGGAAATGCATTAATTATTATAATAAAACTTTTATTTTTGAGGGGATGGGTATCAAAGCTTGGAGAGATAAAATTGTCAGAGATAATGTACCAGTCTGCTTCTATCATTTTCCAAACACAGCCAGTAAAATGTAAGGCAGCAGCTGTTTAGATGGTACTTTATCTCTCACAATTTAATCTTTCTCTAAGCTCTGAAAATAAAACCTCAGAGCTCTATACATTATCATTTGCAGCCCAAACCGAAAAATAAAGATTCCTTATTGCCACAATTAGCTGCAATAAGGAATCTTTTTTTCTAAGAGATGTACTATTGGCAAGTCGCTGGGACCTCCGCACATGTGCAAGCCCGAGCCACTGGGGTGGCATCACTTTCTATTTTGCCTCTGGGTGATATGAACTTACATCCCAGGTTTAGGTCTTGTATTTTAATACATTAATGTATGATTTGAGTCCCAAAACCTTAAGCAGTCTAAAAAAAGCATATATCACTTAACCACTTGTTTTTTGAATAAAACATTTGTAGGTGAAGGTCTTTTAACACCTAGATCGATAATGGTGCTAATGAAAAGAACAGAAAGCATCAGCTATTGCTTGTTAAAAATACACCTGTTGAGATCAAAATGAATCGTATGTGTTTTTCTTAAATTAGATCTGTAATGGTGTTAATGACAACTAAAGAAAAAAATCGCCTTTTTCTTCACTTAGATTAGTTAGGAAAAAACAAAATATTTGTTAATATCACATTGTATTTAGTGAATAGATGTATACCTAGCTTGGTGCTAGTGAAAAAGGTCCAGTCAATTCATTTTAATAAATGCTATGGATGGACATGATTATTTAATTCATTTTTGGTGAATCAGAACAAATTAGTAAATCAAGTAAAATAAAAGCAATTTTATAACACTGTTTCTACAAAAAAGATGACGATGGGCTCAATAAAAAAGGTTTCGATCTAAATTTAGAGCTTTCTATATCTAAAAAACAGATTATCATGAAAAATTAGCAAATTAACTAGGAAAGATGAGAATATGGATTAGTTTATAAATTTCATAAGAAAATATCTGACAGTCAAACTGTTAGATAACAGCAGGATGTAATTTCAGACATTGTTAAGGCTTGTTGAAGTTAGAGAGAGTTTTTTTTTCTACAGAAAATCTACCAAGCTGCTTCTTACATTACAGATACATACACCTCTCATCTTCCATGCCCACCAAGATTTTTGATTATTAATGACTTTACTGCTGATAAATCTTAAGTCCACTATTTCTATTTATGCTGGGTCTTGTTGATTCATTTGTCACTGTTTTCCACCAATGTCTCATACAATGCTACATTCCCTAATTCCTGACTCTGGCTTATACATTTGTTCTCATATTGCCTATAAAACCATTCCTTTGGCATTGTTTGTCTGAATCCACCTTACATTGCTTCCTTTATCATAGAGATGAGCGCCTGAAATTTTTCGGGTTTTGTGTTTTGGTTTTGGGTTCGGTTCCGCGGCCGTGTTTTGGGTTCGAACGCGTTTTGGCAAAACCTCACCGAATTATTTTTGTCGGATTCGGGTGTGTTTTGGATTCGGGTGTTTTTTTCAAAAAACCCTAAAAAACAGCTTAAATCATAGAATTTGGGGGTAATTTTGATCCCAAAGTATTATTAACCTCAAAAAACATAATTTACACTCATTTTCAGCCTATTCTGAACACATCACACCTCACAATATTATTTTTAGTCCTAAAATTTGCACCGAGGTCGCTGTGTGAGTAAGATAAGCGACCCTAGTGGCCGACACAAACACCGGGCCCATCTAGGAGTGGCACTGCAGTGTCACGCAGGATGTCCCTTCCAAAAAACCCTCCCCAAACAGCACATGACGCAAAGAAAAAAAGAGGCGCAATGAGGTAGCTGTGTGAGTAAGATTAGCGACCCTAGTGGCCGACACAAACACCGGGCCCATCTAGGAGTGGCACTGCAGTGTCACGCAGGATGGCCCTTCCAAAAAACCCTCCCCAAACAGCACATGACGCAAAGAAAAAAAGAGGCGCAATGAGGTAGCTGACTGTGTGAGTAAGATTAGCGACCCTAGTGGCCGACACAAACACCGGGCCCATCTAGGAGTGGCACTGCAGTGTCACGCAGGATGTCCCTTCCAAAAAACCCTCCCCAAACAGCACATGACGCAAAGAAAAAAAGAGGCGCAATGAGGTAGCTGTGTGAGTAAGATTAGCGACCCTAGTGGCCGACACAAACACCGGGCCCATCTAGGAGTGGCACTGCAGTGTCACGCAGGATGTCCCTTCCAAAAAACCCTCCCCAATCAGCACATGATGCAAAGAAAAAGAAAAGAAAAAAGAGGTGCAAGATGGAATTATCCTTGGGCCCTCCCACCCACCCTTATGTTGTATAAACAAAACAGGACATGCACACTTTAACCAACCCATCATTTCAGTGACAGGGTCTGCCACACGACTGTGACTGATATGACGGGTTGGTTTGGACCCCCCCCAAAAAAGAAGCAATTAATCTCTCCTTGCACAAACTGGCTCTACAGAGGCAAGATGTCCACCTCATCTTCACCCTCCGATATATCACCGTGTACATCCCCCTCCTCACAGATTATCAATTCGTCCCCACTGGAATCCACCATCTCAGCTCCCTGTGTACTTTGTGGAGGCAATTGCTGCTGGTCAATGTCTCCGCGGAGGAATTGATTATAATTCATTTTAATGAACATCATCTTCTCCACATTTTCTGGATGTAACCTCGTACGCCGATTGCTGACAAGGTGAGCGGCGGCACTAAACACTCTTTCGGAGTACACACTTGTGGGAGGGCAACTTAGGTAGAATAAAGCCAGTTTGTGCAAGGGCCTCCAAATTGCCTCTTTTTCCTGCCAGTATAAGTACGGACTGTGTGACGTGCCTACTTGGATGCGGTCACTCATATAATCCTCCACCATTCTATCAATGCTGAGAGAATCATATGCAGTGACAGTAGACATGTCCGTAATCGTTGTCAGGTCCTTCAGTCCGGACCAGATGTCAGCATCAGCAGTCGCTCCAGACTGCCCTGCATCACCGCCAGCGGGTGGGCTCGGAATTCTGAGCCTTTTCCTCGCACCCCCAGTTGCGGGAGAATGTGAAGGAGGAGATGTTGACAGGTCGCGTTCCGCTTGACTTGACAATTTTGTCACCAGCAGGTCTTTCAACCCCAGCAGACCTGTGTCTGCCGGAAAGAGAGATCCAAGGTAGGCTTTAAATCTAGGATCGAGCACGGTGGCCAAAATGTAGTGCTCTGATTTCAACAGATTGACCACCCGTGAATCCTTGTTAAGCGAATTAAGGGCTGCATCCACAAGTCCCACATGCCTAGCGGAATCGCTCCGTGTTAGCTCCTTCTTCAATGCCTCCAGCTTCTTCTGCAAAAGCCTGATGAGGGGAATGACCTGACTCAGGCTGGCAGTGTCTGAACTGACTTCACGTGTGGCAAGTTCAAAGGGCATCAGAACCTTGCACAACGTTGAAATCATTCTCCACTGCACTTGAGACAGGTGCATTCCATCTCCTATATCGTGCTCAATTGTATAGGCTTGAATGGCCTTTTGCTGCTCCTCCAACCTCTGAAGCATATAGAGGGTTGAATTCCACCTCGTTACCACTTCTTGCTTCAGATGATGGCAGGGCAGGTTCAGTAGTTTTTGGTGGTGCTCCAGTCTTCTGTACGTGGTGCCTGTACGCCGAAAGTGTCCCGCAATTTTTCTGGCCACCGACAGCATCTCTTGCACGCCCCTGTCGTTTTTTAAAAAATTCTGCACCACCAAATTCAAGGTATGTGCAAAACATGGGACGTGCTGGAATTTGCCCATATTTAATGCACACACAATATTGCTGGCGTTGTCCGATGCCACAAATCCACAGGAGAGTCCAATTGGGGTAAGCCATTCCGCGATGATCTTCCTCAGTTGCCGTAAGAGGTTTTCAGCTGTGTGCGTATTCTGGAAAGCGGTGATACAAAGCGTAGCCTGCCTAGGAAAGAGTTGGCGTTTGCGAGATGCTGCTACTGGTGCCGCCGCTGCTGTTCTTGCGGCGGGAGTCCATACATCTACCCAGTGGGCTGTCACAGTCATATAGTCCTGACCCTGCCCTGCTCCACTTGTCCACATGTCCGTGGTTAAGTGGACATTGGGTACAACTGCATTTTTTAGGACACTGGTGAGTCTTTTTCTGACGTCCGTGTACATTCTCGGTATCGCCTGCCTAGAGAAGTGGAACCTAGATGGTATTTGGTAACGGGGGCACACTGCCTCAATAAATTGTCTAGTTCCCTGTGAACTAACGGCGGATACCGGACGCACGTCTAACACCAACATAGTTGTCAAGGACTCAGTTATCCGCTTTGCAGTAGGATGACTGCTGTGATATTTCATCTTCCTCGCAAAGGACTGTTGAACAGTCAATTGCTTACTGGAAGTAGTACAAGTGGGCTTACGACTTCCCCTCTGGGATGACCATCGACTCCCAGCGGCAACAACAGCAGCGCCAGCAGCAGTAGGCGTTACACGCAAGGATGCATCGGAGGAATCCCAGGCAGGAAAGGACTCGTCAGACTTGCCAGTGACATGGCCTGCAGGACTATTGGCATTCCTGGGGAAGGAGGAAATTGACACTGAGGGAGTTGGTGGGGTGGTTTGCGTGAGCTTGGTTACAAGAGGAAGGGATTTACTGGTCAGTGGACTGCTTCCGCTGTCACCCAAAGTTTTTGAACTTGTCACTGACTTATTATGAATGCGCTGCAGGTGACGTATAAGGGAGGATGTTCCGAGGTGGTTAACGTCCTTACCCCTACTTATTACAGCTTGACAAAGGGAACACACGGCTTGACACCTGTTGTCCGCATTTCTGGTGAAATACCTCCACACCGAAGAGCTGATTTTTTTGGTATTTTCACCTGGCATGTCAACGGCCATATTCCTCCCACGGACAACAGGTGTCTCCCCGGGTGCCTGACTTAAACAAACCACCTCACCATCAGAATCCTCCTGGTCAATTTCCTCCCCAGCGCCAGCAACACCCATATCCTCCTCATCCTGGTGTACTTCAACACTGACATCTTCAATCTGACTATCAGGAACTGGACTGCGGGTGCTCCTTCCAGCACTTGCAGGGGGCATGCAAATAGTGGAAGGCGCATGCTCTTCACGTCCAGTGTTGGGAAGGTCAGGCATCGCAAACGACACAATTGGACTCTCCTTGTGGATTTGGGATTTCAAAGAACGCACAGTTCTTTGCGGTGCTTTTGCCAGTTTGAGTCTTTTCAGTTTTCTAGCGAGAGGCTGAGTGCTTCCATCCTCATGTGAAGCTGAACCACTAGCCATGAACATAGGCCAGGGCCTCAGCCGTTCCTTGCCACTCCGTGTGGTAAATGGCATATTGGCAAGTTTACGCTTCTCCTCCGACAATTTTATTTTAGGTTTTGGAGTCCTTTTTTTTCTGATATTTGGTGTTTTGGATTTGACATGCTCTGTACTATGACATTGGGCATCGGCCTTGGCAGACGACGTTGCTGGCATTTCATCGTCTCGGCCATGACTAGTGGCAGCAGCTTCAGCACGAGGTGGAAGTGGATCTTGATCTTTCCCTAATTTTGGAACCTCAACTTTTTTGTTCTCCATATTTTATAGGCAGAACTAAAAGGCACCTCAGGTAAACAATGGAGATGGATGGATTGGATAGTTTACTAGTATACAATTATGGACGGACTGCCACGGTTAGGTGGTATAAAAAAACCACGGTTAGGTGGTATATATTATAAGAATAATACAATTATGGATGGACGGACTGCCTGCCGACTGCCGACACAGAGGTAGCCACAGCCGTGAACTACCGCACTGTACACTGGTTGATAAAGAGATAGTAGTATACTCGTAACAACTAGTATGACACTATGACGACGGTATAAAGAATGGAAAAAAAACCACGGTTAGGTGGTATATATTATAATAATAATACAATTATGGATGGACGGACTGCCTGCCGACTGCCGACACAGAGGTAGCCACAGCCGTGAACTACCGCACTGTACACTGGTTGATAAAGAGATAGTAGTATACTCGTAACAACTAGTATGACACTATGACGACGGTATAAAGAATGGAAAAAAAACCACGGTTAGGTGGTATATATTATAATAATAATACAATTATGGATGGACGGACTGCCTGCCGACTGCCGACACAGAGGTAGCCACAGCCGTGAACTACCGCACTGTACACTGGTTGATAAAGAGATAGTAGTATACTCGTAACAACTAGTATGACACTATGACGACGGTATAAAGAATGGAAAAAAAACCACGGTTAGGTGGTATATATTATAATAATAATACAATTATGGATGGACGGACTGCCTGCCGACTGCCGACACAGAGGTAGCCACAGCCGTGAACTACCGCACTGTACACTGGTTGATAAAGAGATAGTAGTATACTCGTAACAACTAGTATGACACTATGACGACGGTATAAAGAATGGAAAAAAAACCACGGTTAGGTGGTATATATTATAATAATAATACAATTATGGATGGACGGACTGCCTGCCGACTGCCGACACAGAGGTAGCCACAGCCGTGAACTACCGCACTGTACACTGGTTGATAAAGAGATAGTAGTATACTCGTAACAACTAGTATGACACTATGACGACGGTATAAAGAATGAAAAAAAAACCACGGTTAGGTGGTATATATTATAATAATAATACAATTATGGATGGACGGACTGCCTGCCGACTGCCGACACAGAGGTAGCCACAGCCGTGAACTACCGCACTGTACACTGGTTGATAAAGAGATAGTAGTATACTCGTAACAACTAGTATGACACTATGACGACGGTATAAAGAATGGAAAAAAAACCACGGTTAGGTGGTATATATTATAATAATAATACAATTATGGATGGACGGACTGCCTGCCGACTGCCGACACAGAGGTAGCCACAGCCGTGAACTACCGCACTGTACACTGGTTGATAAAGAGATAGTAGTATACTCGTAACAACTAGTATGACACTATGACGACGGTATAAAGAATGGAAAAAAAACCACGGTTAGGTGGTATATATTATAATAATAATACAATTATGGATGGACGGACTGCCTGCCGACTGCCGACACAGAGGTAGCCACAGCCGTGAACTACCGCACTGTACACTGGTTGATAAAGAGATAGTAGTATACTCGTAACAACTAGTATGACACTATGACGACGGTATAAAGAATGGAAAAAAAACCACGGTTAGGTGGTATATATTATAATAATAATACAATTATGGATGGACGGACTGCCTGCCGACTGCCGACACAGAGGTAGCCACAGCCGTGAACTACCGCACTGTACACTGGTTGATAAAGAGATAGTAGTATACTCGTAACAACTAGTATGACACTATGACGACGGTATAAAGAATGGAAAAAAAACCACGGTTAGGTGGTATATATTATAATAATAATACAATTATGGATGGACGGACTGCCTGCCGACTGCCGACACAGAGGTAGCCACAGCCGTGAACTACCGCACTGTACACTGGTTGATAAAGAGATAGTAGTATACTCGTAACAACTAGTATGACACTATGACGGTATAAAGAAAGAAAAAAAAATACCACGGTTAGGTGGTATATATTGTAATACAATTATGGATGGACGGACTGCCTGCCGAGTTCCGACTGCCGACACAGAGGTAGCCACAGCCGTGAACTACCGCACTGTACTGTGTCTGCTGCTAATATAGACTGGTTGATAAAGAGATAGTATACAATACATACAACAATGAATATACTACTATACTGGTGGTCAGGCACTGGTCACCACTAGTCACACTGGCAGTGGCACTCCTGCAGCAAAAGTGTGCACTGTTTAATTTTAAATTAATATAATATTATGTACTCCTGGGGGCTCCTGCTATAACAACCTGCAGTGCTCCCCAGTCTCCCCCACAATTATTATAAGCTTTGCCTTTTATACATTGATGTGCAGCACACTGGGCTGAGCTGAGTGCACACAGACTGAGTCACACTGTGTGACTGGCTGCTGCTGTGTATCGTTTTTTTTCAGGCAGAGAACGGATATAGCAGAGAACGGATATATATTAAAATAAATAAAAGTTAACTAACAACAACTGCACTGGTCACTGTGGTAAACTCTGTCTGACTCTGCACAATCTCTCTCTCTCTTCTAATCTAATTTCTAATGGAGAGGACGCCAGCCACGTCCTCTCCCTATCAATCTCAATGCACGTGTGAAAATGGCGGCGACGCGCGGCTCCTTATATAGAATCCGAGTCTCGCGAGAATCCGACAGCGTCATGATGACGTTCGGGCGCGCTCGGGTTAACCGAGCAAGGCGGGAGGATCCGAGTCTGCTCGGACCCGTGAAAAAGACATGAAGTTCGTGCGGGTTCGGTTTCAGAGAAACCGAACCCGCTCATCTCTACTTTATCAGTTAGTGGTTCTTAAGTGGTAGTTCATAAACTTAACCCACAAGTTTTCACAAGTCATGAGGATTTCTGTCTGTGAAACATGTGGAATAATTACTGCATTTATTAAATCACCTGTACATGATTAAAGAAACCCTCAATTAATGATATGTTGGTTGTACTTGAAAACAGAAATTGAGAACCAAGGAATTAGACTATAGCAAAGTCCTAAGCCCACTTATTTTCTTTATATCTTGTCTCTTAGAAAGCTTATAAGCAAAATTGGGTTTCTATAACACTTTTATGCAAACAATACCTCAAAGTATCTTCTCTGGATCTCTGACCATCTGTGTTGGCCTATGTTACTGAATGTTCTACTGCCTTTTTTTCTTGGATTGCCTCTTGACACCTCAAACTGAGCTAATATTATTCTGAACAGCCAATAGAAACTACCTAACAGACGTGTTCCTGCTGATAACATAACTATAAACCTTATCATAACATACTGTAGGTTTGCTGCATGTTTATCATATATAATGCAAAACTGTTCTTTGCTCCCCACATTCAATCTGTAACATTCATATTATATACATTTATTCAAAAAGTCTAGAAAAAACATACAGTATACAGTATCTCTCTTTCATTAACTATTGCAATTCCTTTCTTAGTAATTACACAGCCCAACATGTGTTTTGGTGCCGAGAATTCTTTCAGCTGCTTTTATGTATATTTGGTCTGCTGATTTCAAATATAACATACATTTTCATTTATCAGATCTAATTTTTGAGATATACTGTAAACATCATCTGATTTGTGTTACCCTATTTCAAATTAATCCTATGCTCACATAATAAAACACACAACCTTTTTTTGCCGAGGATTTTTGAGCTGATTTTATGTATATTTGGTGTGCGGATTTCAAATATATCATTCATTTTCACCTATCAGCTCTAATTTTTAAGATATAAACATCGTCTGATTTGTGTTACCCTTTTTCATATTAGGCCTATGATTCACATAATAAAACACAAAACGTTTGGTGTCGACGATTTTTTAGCTGATTTTATATATATTTGGTGTGCTGATTTCAAATAGAAAACTATCAACCACAAGAGTGACCCCACTTAACCTTGTGGTCTACCGCAGACTGCAAAGTTCCCACCATTGGATATAATGTAGCACCGCTATGCTACATTGTATCCACAGTGCGCGGCCTGAATGACAGTGCAGGAGCACACAGCTAATCAGGAGAGTGCCATGATGTGGCACTCCGATTGGCTTAAGGGACCCTCTTTGATAGGAGTCACGGGGGTCCCGACATTCGTGGGGAAAGGGGTTCCATGTGCTGGCAGCGGCGGTGATGGGAGGGAGAGACGCTGCGCTCCCCTCCCCTCACATTTAGGGTTGACGGGGGCGAGTGGGGCATGATGCCCTTGCCGCCGCCGCCGGCGCCCCCCTCTCCTGGGCCTGCCAAGGCGCCCAGGGCACGTGCCTCACTCGCCCTACCCTAGATACGCCTCTGATGCTGACATAGAAATTAAGGATGCTCCTGTGGAAGTGCACCAGGATGAGATGTATATTTGTGTAGTTGGTACTTTTAAGGATGTTGATGAGGATGTTGTTTGTGTAAATCGGGCACCAGTGGAAACAGTTGTTGCCCATGATATGAATAAGTCCATTGCCATGCCTGGGCAAAAGAAAAAAAATCCAACTCTTCTGTATATCATTTTTTCCACCCAAATCCAGACAAGTGTCAAGCCATCTGTTACCTTTGTAAAGCTATAGTAAGTAGAGGTAGGAACGTTGACCATCTAGGAACCTCCTCCCTGTTACGTCACTTGCAGCACATTCATCAAAAGGTTTTAAAAATTTCAGAAACCTTTGCTAAAAACATAACTATAACCAGTCCAGCGTCAACTAGTTCCCTTAACTCTGTTAGTTCCAAGCTCCTGCAATCTTTACCACCAACAGCATCATCGTCAATATCATCAATCATGAACAGAAAGTAGTCCTGCATTGAATTTCATAAGAAAGACTAACTCCTTTCCTATCCAGGCTTCCTCAGAAGGCTCCTTGAGTGCTACATCTGTTGCTGCTGCTTTTGAAATTAATTTTAATCTCAGATGGAGACCAGGAAGACTACTTGTATTAATTTAACAAAACATTTGACTATTAAACAATCCTTTGGAAGAGGGAGCAAGTTTGACAGCAGTCGCCCAATTGCAAAGCGGATTATTGATGCATAACAGCTATGCTGGTATTAGATGTGTGCATAATATCTGCCATTAATGCAGTAAGTTTTAGAGAGTTGATAGAGGCCTTGTGTCCCCGCTACAAAATCTTATCTAGATTACTAGATTCTAGAAGCAATTCCTAGTAAGTACAGTACAAGGAAGTTAAGAAAAACGTAGTGTCCTCCGAAATGCCATTGTACCCATTGTCCACTTAACCACAGATATACGGACAGATGGAACAATGCAAACTAAAGATTACATGACTGTGACAGCCCACTGGGTAGGTGCATTGCCTGCAGCAGCACCAACAGCAGCAGCATCTAACAAATACCAGCTCATTCAGAGGCAGGCTACTGTGTGTATCACCAGTTTTACTAAGAGGCATACCGCAAACAACCTATAAGAAATCTCAGGGAAATCATTGCAAAATGGCTTACCTTGCTTGACCTCTCCAGGGGATTTGTAATTTTGGACAATGCCACAATTATTGTGAGAGTATTACAGCTGGGTGAATTCCAACAAATATCCTGTTTTGCTCACACAATTAATTTGGTGGTGCATTTTTTTTTTTTTTTAAATGACAGTTCCATGCAGGAGATGCTATGACCCAAAAAACTTTGGGACATGTCCATGACTGCAGCTTATTATTATTATTATTATTATTATTATTATCAGTTATTTATATAGCGCACACATATTCTGCAGCGCTTTACAGAGAATTACAGCTCCTACGAGTACTGTTGAATTTCCACTGCCATCAGCTGAAGCAAGAGGTAGTAACTAGGTGGAATTCTACCCTTTACATGCTTCAGCAGATGAGGAGCAGCAACTCTCCATCCAAGGCTACACAACAACCTATGATATAGGGAAAGTAGGGAGAATGTACCTTACTCAAGAACAGTGGAGAGTACTTTCTGTGTTGTGCAAAGTTATCAAACCCTTTGAAGTTGCCACATATGAAGTTAGGAACCTGTTCAGTAAGGATTGCAAATTCTGCATTTTAGCAGAATTTGCAGTCCTTTGCCTCACATGCTGGGTGCCTCCCATTGCAGGGCAAGGCTGTCCAGCATGCTAATGCCACCCCCCCTGCGACCAAACACTAATTGTGATCACGCCGCAGTTAGTATGCGGTCACAGAAATCAGAGGAGTCTGCTGCAGCAGGAGGCCCGCCGCCTTCTTTTTGATCAGAGCGGCTGCATGTGACATCACGCAGCCACTACGATAATGCCCACACCCCCGGTTTGCGCTGCTACACCCCCATTTCCCTGCCGTCACCCCCGCAATGCTCCATATCCGACTTGGAAACGGAGCATTGCCGCCCCCTCCCATCCCACAAATGCCTCTACCTGCCAGGCAGAAGCATTTGCATTCACTGCGGTGCGCCCACAGTAAATGCGGGCACATGTGCAGGATGGGCCCTGTGCATGCGCCTGCCAGGTGAATGCAGAAATCCTGTGTGGAGCTTGATTTGCTATCCAACCTTAATGAGGTCCACAGTGTACTATAGATGCTAGGCTGTGGCTGTATGGGTGGTCTTCAGTTTGCCGGCTGTCGGGATCCCGGTGCACAGTATACCGACGGCGGAATCCTGACACCCGGCATACCAACACTTTTTCTCCCTCTTTTGTGGCGAGCACAGTGAGCCTGCAAGGGGCTCATTTGTGCTCACACACCTGTCGGTATGCTGGCGGTCGGGAATCCGGTGCCAGTATGCTGGCCGCCGGGAGCCCGGCCACCGGTATACCCTACTACACCCGCTGTAACAGCACAGCAATATGTTTTACACACGTACAAAGTCACAGGTGAAGCAAAATAAAACTTGGCATTGGGGAAAGCCATGGCTGCTCACATCAGAGCCTTTTTTACACAGAGACATACAGATGTACAAATTTTGCATACCCCCCCCCCCCCCCCCCTAATCAGTGTATGCTAGATGCTGTATGTAGTTCTGCTTCTCCTTGTTGTTTTATTTATTCGAATAAGGTGCACATTTTGAATGAAAAAGACACTTGCTGTGGCCGAGCCACAGTAATAAAGTAAACCTCTGTAACTGGGGGTCATCTTATAATCTGTAACTAGGAGTCATCCTATATTTTGTCTTAGAAATTCTGTACATGTACATATGTGTCCTCATACATACTTGCTCTGGGTGCACCATACAGGTGTCCTATTCACAGCATGGGAATACTGCATGTTGGTGTGATAAGATGCAAGAGGATCCACATTATGTAATACACAGCTTAACTGTTGGGTGGCCAGTGCACCACTGATGAAAACTACAGAACTGAATACAATAGGCAATCAATAGGCCATTTTTGTACAGATGACACATTTATTTCTTTGTAAGGATATCCTTATGTCTATCCCATGCATGTTTAAATTGATCTACTGTCATAACATCTGCCACCTCTGATGGGTGGCTATTCCACTTGTCCACTACCCTTTCTGCGAAGTAATTTTTCCTCAAATTTCCCCTGAACCTCCCTCCCTCTAGTTCCAGTGCATATCCTTGTGTTCTAATACTTCTCTTCATTTGAACAATGTTTCCCTCCTGGACTTTGCTAAAACCCTTGATATATGTGAAAGTTTCTATCATGTCCCCCCTTTCCCTTCTTGACATGTATGTTTATATGTGCTTAGCGGGCCACTCCACTGCACTAGGTAATAGGTGCTGTAGCTGCTGCTGGTAATTCAGTATCTAAAGTGAGAGACCACCCTTAGAAGTTGTCAGCTTTGACATTATACATCACAGAAGCAATAAATATTGATCATATATTTTCTTACAAATTACATAACAAAATTCTTGTTTATTATTAGTAGTATCTTACATGATAAATTGTTCATTTGCACTTTCAGAAGTTAAATGAGTTATTGCCTTAAAGATAGGCTGAAACTGAAAAAGTGGAAATTATTTTATTTTTATGTTATGGCAATTTCTGAAATAACAGTATAAACACATGATGTGTCTCAGCGTGATGTTTCATTTCTTTGATTGTCTCACCTGGAACCCTTTTTTATGTTTGCATGAACAAAAGTTCTACATTATGTGCATTTCATAATATTTTACAGCAATAAGAGTTCAAAATTATTGGATGAATTTGAAAAAAAAACAATCCTCTCCAGAAATTCCATCTGCTCTACCAAGAGGTGTTTTTGCACTTGGGAAATTTCAGCCATCTGTAGGTTTGATGCTTATTTTCTGTCTTCTTCCTAAAGGCCATAGTCATAATTTTATAAAAGTGTCTTATTTTTTTAATTGTTAACCTAGGATGTGTATCTTTGTAACTCAGTATTGCCATTCATTGTACAGAATCATCCAATCAAACTATAAGATCATATACACAGGAACATTGGCCCTCATTCCGAGTTGTTCGCTCGCTAGCTGCTTTTAGCAGCATTGCACGCGCTAGGCTGATGTCCTCTGGGAGTGTATCTTAGCACAGCAGAATTGCAAATGAAAAGAGTAGCAGAATTGAGAATAAATCATTCTTAGCAGTTTCTGAGTAGCTCGAGACTTGCTCCTACACTGCGATCAGCTCAGCCCGTTTCGTTCCTGGTTTGATGTCACAAACACGCTCTGCGTTCGGCCAGCCACTCCCCCATTTCTCCAGACACTCCCGCGTTTTATCCTGGCACGCCTGCATTTTTCCGCACACTCCCAGAAAACGGTCAGTTTCCGCCCAGAAACACCCACTTCCTGTCAATCACACTCCGATCACTTCATCGTTCGGATGTGAGTAAATCTATTAAGTTTTGTGCTAAAATACTTAACACATGCGCGCTGCGTACCATGCGCATGCGCATTTTTGCCTTAATCGCTCCGTTGCGAAATTCGACAACAAGCGAACAACTCGGATTGACCCCCACTGTCAGAATTTATAGTTTCTAAAACTATTATTTGTAAGTGTCCTGTATATTTGTATTTACTAGAGATGTGCTCTGGACCGTTTTTGCTGGTTTTGGTTCTAAATCATTGTCTGGTTTTGGATTTTCCCTGTGACTGGTTTTAGTTTTGTATTTTTTTCCAGAAATTAACAAAAAAAGCTAAAACCACATAATTGTGGCCTTTTTTGACCTTAGAGTATTATTAACCTTTATAACATTAATTTCAAATCATTTCCAGTCAATGTTGACTTCTCACAGCTCACAATATTGTTTAATTCTGCTTTAGGTTAAAGCAGTGATGGGGAACCTTCGGCCCTCCAGCTGTTGTTGAACTACACATCCCAGCATGCCCTGCAACAATTTTAGCATGGCCAAATAGCAAAACTGTAGCAAGGCATGCTGGGATGTGTAGTTCAACAACAGCTGGGGGGCCGAAGGTTCCCCATCCCTGGGTTAAAGGCTACAGCGAACTGTCTGTTTACTAAGTGACAGAGCAGTGGCACAAACAGGGCAGTTTATAGCACATCTAAGAAACATTGGCTCACAGCAGTGGCAGAAATAAGTAGTGCAAGATGTAATTGTCCTTGGGCTCTCACATCCACCCTTTTGTTGGATATTAAAAATGACAAGCTCAGTTTAACAGACCCAGTCAGCAACAGGTGTAACAGAGAAATTACCAAGGTAATAGGTTCGGCGCTTAATAAGATAAGATGCTTCTCGTTAAGCTGCTGTAAAAAAAGGGGTAGTTAGCCCCTGAGAGTGACAAGAAAAAGCAATATATACAGCGCTTGAAAAAAACTGGATATGGAAAAAACAATTAAGTTTTATTAAATAAAATTTGTTGCAACAATTAATTAAAAATTAATTCATAGATGTACATCAATTATAAAAAGGTATTTGTATAGAATTATTGGGCAAGCACAGCAAGATAGTTTGGTATATTACCATACAAGAAGTTGAGCAATCAATTGGTGCATGTACTCCAAGGAACTTGTGCCACAGTCCTGGGGGCAATTTGCAATGCTGGCAGATGTAAGTCCACAGATTTCTTTAAGGACAGACCTTTGCTTTGTTCCGAGCAGCAACCCAGTCCTATTTGCAGCTTGGTCTCCTTTGTTTGTAGTGGATATCTGTCAAATCCCCATTTAGGCTTGTATATGGACTTCTAGGCTTGTTCCAGATATAGACAATTGGAGTCTGTAATGTCCAACTTCTCCTAACCAACGCGTTTCACTGTAACAACATATACCTTGAGAAAGCTGTTACAGTGAAACGCGTTGGTTAGGAGAAGTTGGACATTACAGCTCGGAACAAAGCAAAGGTCTGTCCTTAAAGAAATCTGTGGACTTACATCTGCCAGCATTGCAAATTGCCCCCAGGACTGTGGCACAAGTTCCTTGGAGTACATGCACCAATTGATTGCTCAACTTCTTGTATGGTAATATACCAAACTATTTTGCTGTGCTTGCCCAATAATTCTATACAAATACCTTTTTATAATTGATGTACATCTATGAATTAATTTTTAATTAATTGTTGCAACAAATTTTATTTAATAAAACGTAATTGTTTTTTCCATATCCAGTTTTTTTCAAGCGCTGTATATATTGCTTTTTCTTGCCAGTCAGCAACAGGGACTGACACTTTTGTGGCTGAAGTGCTTGGTTTGCTTGTCCCAACAAAACAGTTTTTGGGAAGGACTGCATCTGATCACTAATGAGGAGGTTGATGATGAGGGTGTTAAGTACATTAGAATCTTGTAAAATACATTTAATGAACTCGCAGCAAATGACGTAGCTTGGAGGAAGTGCCTAGATGGCTAACATCCCTACCTCTACAAACTATGGCCTCACAAATGGAGCAGATACCTTCACAAACATTGTCATGATTTGGATAAAAATAATTTCACACCCAAGAGGTAGCTTTTTTGGTCTTATGTCCAGGCATCACAATGGCTTTCTTTCTATCATGGGCCAGAACTGCAGTCACTGATGTCTGACTTACACAAACAACATCAACAACATTCTCATGCTCACTGTCAGATAGTAGTAGTATACACATATCCCCCATCATCCTGTTCGACTTCCACACAAGCATCCTTTAATTTTTATTATGTCTTCATCACCATCTTCACTTGTACTGCTCCCCAGATGTGCAGATTGTGAAGAAATGGTAGAAGAAGGCAAAAGAGGATTCTCTATAAGGACAGCATTAGATATGTAGGATTCAGACATAGCTAATGTGGACTCCCCTAGACTCTTCTTAGGGATTTGTGGCGGTTCTGACCACACAGTTTGTTCTACTGCATTTGTGATTTTCATTTTTTTTTGTCACCTTTTCTAGACTTTTAGTGAAAAGTTCTTGCATCATCATGAAAGGATGAAGAAAATGCCTCACTGACAGTTGCAGAACCATAAATCATAAATAAAGGGCAAGGCATGAGTCATTCCTTGCGTGTGGTAAATGACAATTTTATGTTTTTCTGCACCAAACTTTACCTTTATTAAAGGTGTTTTTACTTTACCATTGTAATTTTTTTTTATTATAGATGCCCTGACTTAGACACTCTGTGCCCCTGAGCATCAGCTTTAGTAGATGACATTGAAGGATTAGCATCATCATCATGACTGGTGGCAGCAGCTGAAGCGACAGTATTTGGGTGCTCTTCGGTAAACTGATCACTATCCATTTCATTTTGCATGGAGTAACAGGGCTTAAAGATGCACGTGAACAGAGTGCACTAGGATAAATCTCACCAAATGGTACAAATATTTGAACTTAAGTGTATGTATATATATATATATATATATATATATATATATATATATATACACTTATCTTGTGACAAGGATCACACACATGGGGACTTAGATGAACACTTTGGGTGTTTATTTTGCACAGCAAGTCACAACATAGTAAGTTGATTCCATACAGTTGGCATTAAAGGCAGTAGCATACAGGTACTCACAGCATAGCGGACTCTTGATTGGCTGCAGTGGTCTCTAGTCTAACCCACACAACCCGGCCTATCACTCAGGTAGCTATTACACCATCGAGAGCAAGGTGACTCTGCCCTCGAAATCCTTATATCAGGAAATCCCAGTTGCTGCTGCACACCTGGGATTCTGCTACTGCTTCCAAAACCTGGTCTGGATCCTCCCCATTATTTTCACATGAAAAAATGCTGTCTCTGCCACACTCCTCACCCCTTAGCTTCAACCACTCTGGTGAAGCTACACTATATTCAGGTGAGCTCTCTGCCTCTCCCACCTTTACCTGTGTCATCTGTCCAGGTACACAGCCTTCCACTACCTACCAGAGGTTACCCACCTCGCCTTCTTCCTCCTCCCCTAGCTTCACCATAGGGTTGCTTGGAGGAACAGGACCAATAAACCTCCTGGAAAGGGCATCGCCATTGAGGTGCTGTTTCCCCAGATGATGCCTCACCTCAAACTTAAACGGCTGCAAAGCCAAAAACCAACGGGTCACACGAGCATTCACCTCTTTGTTTGTATGCATCCACTGTAAGGGTGCATGGTCTGTGACAAACAAAAACTCTTGTCCCAATAAATAATACCTTAATGACTAAACTGCCAATTTAATGGCCAAGCAGTCCTGCTCTACAGTTGAGTACCTGTGCTCCCTGGTCAATAATTTACGGCTAAGGTAGAGGATGGGCTTCTCCTCTCCATCTACCTCTTGGGATAGGACAGCTCCACACCTGTCCCAGAGGCATCCGTTTGTAACACATATTGTTTTTTAAAGTCAGGAGCTTGCAAGACAGGCTCGGTAAACAAAGCTCGTCTTAAATCCTGCCAAATAGTTTCCACTGGTCTAGACCACGTTATCTTATCTGGGAATTGTTTTTCAAAACATTCAGTTAGTGGAGCTGTTCTAGCGGCAAAATATTGAATGAACCTGCGATAATATCCGACCAAACAGAAATGTCTTAAGTTGTGATTTACATTTAGGTCTAGACCAGGTGAGGACTGCTTCAACCTTACTAGGCTGAGGTTTAACCTGTCCTCTGCCCACAGTATACCCCAAATACTTGGCTTCAATCATACCGATGGCACATTTCTCAGGGTTGGCGGTAAACCCGTGTGCCCATAGAGATTGTAAAATGGCTTCTACCTTTGGTAGGTGTGACTCCCAGTCAGAACTGAAAATAACAATGTCATCTAAATATGCAGTCGCTTATTCCCTGTGGGGCCAAAGCAACTTATTCATAGCTCTCTGGAAGGTTGCCGGGGCACCATGTAAACCAAATGGGTGCATTTTATATTGTAATAAGCCTTCTGGGGTAGAGAAGGCTGTTTTTGCCTTAGCAGCTTCTGTTAACAGAATCTGCCAATAACCTTTTGTTAAATCAAGTGTAGTGAGATATTGACTATTGGCTAAATTTTCTACCAACTCATCAACCCGTGGCATAGGGTAAGAATCAAACTGGTACAATTGATTTAATTTACGGAAGTCATTGCAGAACCATAAAGCAACTGAAGGCTTCAGTACTAGGACAATTGGATTATTCCACTCACTGGTGGATTCCTCTATAACCCCTAGGCATAACATCTCTTCCACCTCCTGCTTTACTGCCGCCCGCTTTTCTTTGGGTATGCGATATGGCCTCTTGTTTAATGACCACCCAGGGTGGAGTCACAACATCATGTCGGATGATCTGTGTCTTTCCCGGAATGGCAGAAAACACATCTTGGTAGCATTTTGTCAGGTTCACCAATTCCCGTTTCTGTTCAGGAGTAAGCGTGACTTCCATGGGTACCTGGCATTCTGAAATCTTTTTAGCTACCAAAATGGGCCAATTGGCAGTTTCCTTCCAGGGTTTTAACAGGTTTACATGGTAGACTTGTACCTCCCTCCTTCTACCCTCCTGTTGGACCCTGTAATTGACCAGTCCCACTGCCTCGATGATCTCATAGGGCCCCCGCCATTGTGCATACATCTTGCTTTCTGTGGTAGGCACCAGGATGAACAATTTATCTCCCGAATTAAAGGACTGGTTAACTGAGGTTATGTCATACCTTTGTTTCTGACTTGTTGGGCCCTTTCCATTTGTTTATTCAGTAGTGGCACAATCTGCCTTAGACGGCGGTATAACTGGGACACAAACTGAACAACGTTAGGGTCCTGGCATGGTTGTTCTTCCCACCCTTCTTTTAAGAGATCTATAATTCCTCTGGGCTGTCTCCCATAGAGGAGCTCAAAGGGACTAAACCTTGTAGAGGATTGGGGTACCTCTCTGACCGCAAACATCAAGTAAGGCAGGAGCAGATCCCAATCTCATTTTTCTTGTGTCACGGTCCTCTTTATCATTTGCTTAAGGGTTTGAGTAAATCTTTCTACCAGGCCATCTGTCTGCAGGTGGTACACCGAGGGGGTAATCCTGTCTACCGTTAGCAACCGACATAAATCTTTCAATGGTTTAGACACGAAAGGTGTACCTTGATCCGTTAAGACCTCTTTTGGTATTCCTATCCGGGTATACATGGTTAGTAGTTCTCTGGCAATAGTGCTAGATTTCATATTGCACAGGGGTATAACCTCTGGGTACCTGGTGGCATAATCAACTACCACCAATATGTATTGGTGCCCTCGAGCAGATTTTTCCACTGGCCCTATCAGATCCATACCAATCTACTCAAAAGGTACGGAAATTATAGGGATGGGTACCAGTGGAGCTCCAAACTCTTGCTGTGGGGCCGTTCTCTGGCAGACTGGGCATTCCTGACAATACCTCTTAACAGAAGTATAGATGCCAGTCCAAAAGAACCTTAACTGGATGCGTTAAAGTGTTTTCTCCTCCCCTAAATGGCCACCCCAAAAATGCGTATGGGCAGCTTCTAACACCAACCGCTCTAGTTTTCGGGGAACCAAGAGCTGATCTACCCTTTTCCCTTGTAAAGTAGCAACATGATATAGCAAGTAATTTTTCAAAACAAAATATGGTACACCCTCTGAAGGGTTAACTACTTTAACAGTCTCAAAGGCGTGTACCAAATTGCTGTCATCGCGTTGATCTCTCCCAAAGTCCTGCAGTGATATCTTCTCACCAACTAGGTTCCAATGGGCCTCGGACTCAGTCTCTTGGGGTGGTTTGGGATCGGCAGCCTCTCTCCTGGATGCTAAACTTTGGTAGTCTCTGGTCTCTACCTCCTGAGTTGTTTCGGTGGTTGATGGTTTGTTGGTAGCATGCCAGGTAACCAGCTCCTGTAACAACGGAAAGTCCTGGCCCAGGATCAACGGATACAGGAGTCTGAAGGTCACCGCTGCTAACATCTTTAACGACCGACCTTGAACGGTCAGGCGCAAGTAGACCCGTGGGCACTCCTCCACATCACCATGGACGCACAACACCCTGACAGGAGGCTGGACCTTGTCTGCTCCCGGAGGAACCACGTTGGCGGCGACAATGGTGAGCTCACTGCCAGTATCTACCAGGACCCAAATCTCCTGGTTTTCCACCTGTATCTGCACCCAGAACAGAGAGGACTCTGCTTGGGATACCCCCGCCACTGCCATGCGGACCAACGGCCGAGCCGTTTTCCTCGTGCTGCAATCCATCAGCTCGCCCTGTTTTGGGCAGTCCTGCCTCACATGACCAGGCTCACCACACTCAAAGCACACCAAGGGAGGTGGAGCCTTTGCTTTAACTACTGGGACCTGAGATCTGGGTTTGGGTGTTGGCTCGTATCCTGACCTGACTTTATTCAGTTTTCCCAACGTCAGGTTACACTCAGTCACCACTGCCAACTCCTGAAATGTCTGGGGGTCAGCTTGCAGGGCCCACTGCTGCACCGAGCGGTCTAATACCCACATAGCCTGGTCCAGTGCGACTACTTCCACAATCTGTACTGCAGAGTTTTTATCTGGCTGCAACCAGGCCCTTGCCAGTCTGGCTAGTTTGGCCAGCTGAATCCTGGGAGGCTCAGAGCCCTCGAGCCGCCAGTCATGGAGTTCTTCAGCTTTGCTGGGCTCAGTCACTCCAATCCTATCCAGTATAGCCTTTTTCAGGCCAGGATAGGAGCGTGCCTCAGCCACAGTCATGTCCACATATGCCCGATGGGCCTCCCCTGTTAAACAGGGAGCCAGCCTGTCAGACCATTCCTCCACAGGCCATCCCAAGCGCGTGGCTGTGCGCTCAAATGTGCAAAGGAATCTGTTCTGGCTCGGATTTTTTAAGTGCTTTTAACTCATCGCACAACGTTTGAATTTGAGTTTGCTGTTTTTCATGTAACATCTGAATCTGGGCTTGTTGCCCCTCATGTAACATTTGAATCTGGGTTTGTTGCCCAGCTGCATGTTCAGCAAAGTGTTTTAGTAACTCCTCCATTTTGCACTGCGCGGCCCCTTTAAGGACAAATCTAGGAGGTTTAATATAATGTGCCAGGCTTATCAAACAGTCCAGGCCAACACCTGCCTGTTTTGCTGGCTATTTAACAAATAACAGCAAAGTCTGCCTATAATGCTATGGCCCTTTTAAGGCTGCTACTTGCACTTCATAACCAGAGGGGAAGAAAAGAAAAAGGAAAAACTTGCAGTTTAAACACCGGTATGCTTACCGACAGTTTCTGCTGTACACCGTGTCCTTGCTCGCATTCTCCACCATTTGTGACAAAGATCACACACATGGGGACTTAGATGAACACTTTTGGTGTTTATTTTGCACAGCAAGTCACCACATAGCAAGTTGATTCCATACAGTCAGTATTACAGGCAGTAGCAAACAGGTACTCACAGCATAGCAGACTCTTGATAGGCTCCAGTGGTCCCTAGTCTAACCCACACAACCCAGCCTATCACTCGGGTAGCTATTCCACCATCAAGAGCAAGGTGACTCTGCCCTGGAAACCCTTATATCAGGAAATCCCAGGTGCTGCAGATCACACACCTGAGATTCTGCTACTGCTTCCAAAACCCAGTCTGGATTCTCCACATTACCTTCACATGGAAACATGCTGTATATATAGCCCAGGTCACCTGGCACTCCATACTAATAGATGACAGTCTCGGTACCTAAATCCACCAATTTCATATCTCACCTAACAGGAATAATAAATGGCACTTGAGAGGCGAATACAGTTTGCTGGAAAACCGGTATTATTGTTGATATTTCAGGGTGTATACCCCTTTCTCAAAACATACCATAACACAAAAATACATAAATGCACTTACCCCCTTGAAATACCCTGATCCAGCATTCACGCTTCCCGCCACACTCACGCCACGAGCAGCCAGAAGTTGTCACATGCCACACTTTCGGGTCGCAGGTCCCGGTGGTTGCCATAGCAATGCAGCGGTTTGCGTTCCCCAGTTGGCGCATGACACACCACTGCCGGCCGCAACACTGCAGAGAGGGAGGGAGAGGGAATGTGGATTGCAATATACCAACATTCATGTATTGGATAATAGAAACACTGAATACAATAATACAAAATACAAGATACATTGTACATACGTATAACTATTCAAATATAACAATGCAGAGAACAACTACCACACAGCGGTATCACGGAACCTAAATAGTTGCAAAAGTATATGATCTTAATAGCACTCACGCTAGTGCCTCCAATACTGGTCATAATTTATAAAGACCAATATTAGCAATTCTTGGTCCCAATAAAACCAACACACCACTTACATGATGTTATTCGAGTTAATTTGGTCATTCAGGCCATTCAGGAACATTGTCCCAAGCCTAAAGATCCATCTAGATTCAGCCAGCAGTAACACCTTGTAACGATCCCTACCCCTCAATGCGAGTGGGATGTGATCTATCATGAAATACCTTAAACATGGACAATGTATGTCCTTTTTCCTTAAAGTGGTGGTGCTACTGGTTGATCTAGATTCCTCCCTGCCAACCGAATAGCAGATCGATGACGAGCCATACGCTCTCTGAATTGACGTGAAGTTTGTCCCGCGTAATAAAAACCCACAGGGACATCAGATAACATAAATAACAAATTCAGTCTTACACGTTTATACAGTACATGTCAAATTTCATATAATTTATCTTTATGAGGATGCTTATTTTTTGCATGGCATCATGTATTTACATGTACAGTTGAAACAACTATAGCAACCAGGAGGTTTAAAATATTAGGCTCAGGAGTTCTGCCCATCCCTGATATATCAAACTTTACCAGCATATCTTTCAGATTCCGGCCTCTTCTGAAAGCCGCGATAGGTCTAATATTATTGAAACATGGAAGATCTTTATCAGATTTAATTATGGGCCAAAGGGCCTGTGTAGCATTTTTTATGATGGGACTCATAACTGTATATGAGCTAACCCAAGGCATGATATTAGAATTCGCCCGGGTCTTAGGTTGCAATAATTGAGATCTAGGCATACCGATCACTTGTTGTTTTTGAGTTAATAATTCATTACGATCAAAGCCATGCTATGCAAACTTAGCAATTACCGTATCCAGTCTATCAGACAATACTGAATGATCAATTACAATCCTAGCTACCCTCGTCATCTGTGACAAGGGCAGCACCCATTTTAAAGCCAGTGGGTGATGATTGTTGGCTCGAAGAAACGTGTTTCGATCCACATCTTTGTAATAAACAACTGTACACAGAGTACCATTATTAATCATCACTTTAACATCAAGAAATTGCATCATTTCAGAACTGCAAGAATAAGTATATTTAATAGAAGAATCCATCAGATTCATCTCAATGACCAAAGATACAAATTCCACTATGCCCCCGGTCCACAGAATGAAAATATTGTCCATGTACCAGGCGTACAGCAGAAGATGTTTACTCACATCAGGGCAATTCAATAACAGCTGTTCTTGTAATTTGAACATGAAGATGTTCGCATATGAAGGTGCCACTGCCGACCCCATGGCACAGCCATGTAACTGGAGATAGAACTGACTATCATACAAAAAATAATTACAGTATAACGTCAACTCCAAAAGCTGTATAAATAAATCATGATCAAAAATCTCCGGATGATCCTTAAGGAAGATGCGCATAGCCTCCACACCTTCCACATGGGCTATGGAGGTGTAGAGGCTACACACATCCAGCCAACACATGATTGTACACTCCAGTACTGGGGAAAAAATAATTAATGACTTAATAAAACTAGTGTCCTTCAAAAAAGATTTTTTTAAAGGTAATAAAGGCTGAAAAAATTAAATCCAGCAGTTGAGCAATAGTTTGCAGTAGAGAGTCCCGGGCAGAGATAATGGGCCTTCCGGGAGGCTTCACACTATCTTTGTGAAGCTTATGGATTGTGTATAAAACCAGAGTTTTTGGAAATTCTTTAAACATGGTACCGGTCATAAATACATTATCCACTGCTGATTTAAGAACAAGTTGAACCTCTCTCTGGTATTCCTTAATTGGATCCCTCTGTAATTTGGAAAAAAACTCAATATCTGTCAGCTGGCATTCTCTCTCACTCTTGTAATCGTGGAGATTTTGTACCACAATGGCCCCGCCCTTGTCGGCGGGCCTGATTATAATATCATCACATTTAGAAACAATTTTTTAATGCTAGTGCTTCTTCTTTAGGTACTTTTTTTCTGGACTCTTCCAGTAGCTGCCACAAATTTTGAAACAGTCATCTAAAAGTCGATTAAACGTCTTTATTGAAGAATTGGTGGATATTGGGTCAAAAACTGATTGTGAATGTGCTTGTGTAAAGTTGTCAAAAATCGATGCAGTTGTTTAAGCTGGTTTAGACTGGTAGTACTCTCTAAGTCGAAATTTATGATCAAGTTTATGTTATGTTAGTAAATTGCGACTTAGAGTGTACTACCAGTCTAAACCAGCTAATACAACTGCATCGATTTTTGACAACTTTACACAAGCACATTCACAATCAGTTTTTGACCCAGTATCCACCAATTCAATAAAGACGTTTAATCAACTTTTATATGACTCTCTTTCAAAATTAATGGCAGCTCCTGGGAGAGTCCAGAAAAATGTATATAAAGAAGAAGCACTAGCATTAAAAAATCTTTCTAAATATGATATTCTAATCAGCCCCGCCAACAAGGGCGGGGCCATTGTGGTACAAAATCTCAGCGATTACAATAGTGAGAGAGAATGCCAACTGACAGATATTGAGGTTTATTCCAAATTACAGAGGTATCCAACTAAGGAATACTAGAGAGAGGTTCAACTTGTTCTTAAATCAGCAGTGGATAATGGATTTATGAACGGAACCATGCAGAAAATCCTGTTTAAGGATTTTCGAAAACTCCGGTTTTATACACAATCCATAAGCTTCACAAAGATAGTGTGAAGCCTCCCAGAAGGCCCATTATCTCTGCCCGGGACGCTCTACTGCAAACTATTGCTCCACTGTTGGATTTTATTTTACAGCCTTTACTACCTAAATATTTTTTGAAGGACACTACTAGTTTTATGAAGTCATTAATTATTTTTTCCCCCAGTACTGGAGTGTACTATCATGTGTTGTCTGGATGTGTGTAGCCTCTACACCTCCATAGCCCATGTGGAAGTTGTGAAGGCTATGCACGTCTTCCTTAAGGATCATCCGGAGATTTTTGATCATGATTTATTTATATAGCTTCTTGAGTTAACGATATACCATAATTATTTTTTGTACAATAGTCTGTTCTATCTCCAATTACGTGGCTGTGCCATGGGGTCTGCAGTGGCCCCTTCATATGCGAACTTCTTCATATTCAAATTAGAAGAACAGCTGTTTTTGAATTGCCCTGATGTGAGTAAACTTCTTCTGCCATACTCCTGATACTTAGATGATATTTTCATTCTGTGAACCGGGGGTATGGCGGAATTTGTATCTTTGGTCGATGAGATGAATTGGATGGATTCTTCTATTAAATAAACTTATTCTTGCAGTTCTGAAATGATGCAATTTATTGATGTTATAGTGATGATTAATAATGGTACTGTCAGTACAGATGTTTATTACAAAGATATGGATCGAAACACGTTTCTTAGAGCCAACAGTCATCACCTGCCGACTTTGAAATGGGGGCTGCCCTTGTCACAGATGATGAGGGTAGCTAGGATTGTTAGTGATCATTCAGTATTGTCTGATAGACTGGATATGGTAATTGCTAAGTTTGCATAGTGTGGCTATGATCGTAATTAATTATTAATTCAAAAACAACAAGTGATCGGTATGCCTAGATCTCAATTATTGCAACCTAAGACCCGTGTGAATTCTAATATCATGCCTTGGGTTAGCTCATATACAGTCATGAGTCCCGTCATAAAACATGCTACACAGGCCCTTTGGCCCTTAATTAAATCTGATAAAGATCTTCCATGTTTCAATAATTTTAGACCTGTTGTGGCTTTCAGAAGAGACCAGAATCTGAAAGATACGCTGTTAAAGTCTTCTATATCAGGGATGGGCAGAAATCCTGAGCCTAATGTATATCGTAAACCTCCTGGTTGCTACAGTTGTTTCAACTGTACAACATGTAAATAAATGATGCCATGCAAAAAATGTAAGCATCCTCATAAAGATAAATTATATGAAATTTGACATGTACTGTATTAACGTGTAAGACTGAATTTGTTATTTATGTTATCTGTTATCACTGTGGTTTTTATTACTCGGGATAAACTTCACGTCAATTCAGTGAGCGTATGGCTCGTCATCGATCTGCCATTCATTTGGCAGGGAGGAATCTAGATCAACCAGTAGCCCACCACTTTAAGGAAAAAGGACATACATTGACCATGCTTAGGGTATTTCATGATAGATCACATCCCGCTCGCATTGAGGGGTGGGGATCGTCACAAGGCGTTACTGCTGGCTGAATCTAGATGGATCTTTAGGCTTGGGACAATGTTCCTGAATAGCCTGAATGACAAAATTAACTGGAATGGCATCATGTAAGTGGTGTGTTGGTTTTATTGGGACCAAGAATTGCTAATATTGGTCCTTTTAAATTATGACCAGTATTGGAGGCTCTAGCGTGAGTGCTATTAAGATGATATACTTTTGCAACTATTTGGGTTCTGTGATACCACTGTGAGGTACTTGTAATCTGCATTGCTATATTTGAATAGCTATGTGTATGTAAAATGTATCTTGTATTTTGCATTATTGTATTCAGTGTTTCTTTTATCCAATACATGAATGTTGGTATATTGTAATCCACATTCCCTCTCCCTCCCTCTCTGCAGCATTGCGACTGGCAGTGGTGTGTCATGCGCCTCCTGTGGAATGCAAACTGCGACATTGTTATGGTAATTGCTGGGACCTGCAACCCGGAAGTGCAGCATGTGACAAATTCCGGCTGCTCGTGGCATGTTTGCGGCGGCGGGAATCGTAAATGCTGGATCAGGTTATAAGGGTAAGTGCATTTATGTATTTTGATTAGGAAAAATATTTTGCTCCTAGAAGCAAAAAGCCCACGTGCTTGGTCCGAGCTGGTTTTCTAAGCAGCTGTTATAAAATGGATAGTCAAGCCAACAAACGTAATATAAAAGCAACACAGCGCTAACTACATTAATGTAAACAGACAGGTGTATTATTTTAAAAACAGTTGATAGGTTATTTATTAAAAATTAAATGTTTATAAGGAAGAGATCTCTGCCTTACTATTACAACACACAATGTATTAAAAATGTATTAATAGGAGCTTTTAGACTATAAAAGTCTTTGATATGTTTAGGATAAGGGACATATCGCCGTGTAATCCAGTGGTAGGTGGACATGTACTGCAGAAGGCCTTTCACTGTGGGGACTGTCAGTTCCAAATATTTACCAGTCCAGGAGTGACAATGTTAATAGCCCATAGGTGGTGGTCCAGTTGGCAATGGCTCCAGCACGCAATTGTAGGGTTCCTAATAGGCACTCCTCATGCACAGCGGCATTTATGTATTTGTGTGTTCTGGTATGTCTTGAGAAAGGGGTATACACCCCGAAATGTTGACAATAATACGTGTCTTCCAGCAAACTGATTTTGCCTCTCGAGTGCCATTTAAAATTCTTTAGTACCGGTAGCATTGTTCAAATGTTTCGGCACCAATATTACAAAGGGTTTACGGTTATAATTATCTAACCAGTTTAAAACATCCAGTTTATACTGAAGATGTTTATGTTGTATATGATGCATATGATATAAGGATAGAGACATCAGGTGCGGTTCTCTCCTCCTTTCCCTGCTGTGCTCTATTCCCTTCTCCCACTCATGTCCAAGAAATTTATCATCTGTACTATTGGTCTACGATACAATTATATATCCTTATAATCTATTTATACTGAAGATATATATGATGTATACAATATAAGGATAGAGACACCAGATGTAGCTCTCCAATTTCCCTTATACTGTGCTATATTATTCTATTTCCCCCTCTTCCTCTCTTGTCTGAGAAATTTATTATTTGCAGGATTAGCTAATGATTATATCATATATTTTATATATTGTATTTCTATTTAATTTTATTCATTATTCTTTATTTTATTTTATGCTTACCATATATTTTATTTTGAATCCATTTTTATTTCCCATATATATATATATATATATATATATATATATATATATATATATAAATAAACATTTTTTTATTATCATTGAGTATAATTTATTAAATTGATTGGACTCATAATTTTCATATAGGTTTATTACTCCTATTTAATCATTATTTATAATGTTTTGTATGAATTTATATGAATTTATATATATTTCATTTGCATCTCAGTGTGGTCTAATGAGCTCATTATGCTCACATAACGTTGTATACTAAAACATTGCTTATTGATTATTTGTATGTAATGGTTAATACAAATAAGGTTCAGCTATTGCTGACATACTGCTGGTTTCTGTTTTTTAGAAAAACGCAATCACTTAGAAAGGGTTAAAAATTATCCTCCTGTTTTGGTAACCAATAAGGTTGGATAAGTGGGTATAAAAAGAGACCGTAATCACCTCTAAGCTATACCTCTGAAGAAACCGCCCATTGTGTAGGCGGAGAAACGCGTCAGGTGACTTGCACAACAGTGGAACGCAGGTGGACGGCATAACCGGAAGCCGGAAGCACCGTAACCGGAAGTCGTGAACCGCGGCATTGCGGCGTCCCCTGCTGCCCAGGATTTTGCACAGACGGCTCACTGTCTCCGCTCCCGAAGCAGCAGAATACAGGCCTACAGGACACAGTGCCAAACACACCAGGCACGACCTAAGAAAGACCGCCGCAGAGCGGCCAGCTGTTTGGAGGGAGACAGTTGCGGGACTGGCACTTAGCCACACCAATTGGTGAAGTATAAACAGGCACTATTTCATCTACAGCCTTATTTCTTCTATTTCCCGCAAAGTACATCTGAGCCACTAACAGCACTCAATTCCCTATTATTAACAGTTTAAAGCATGCATGCAAAAGAACTAACAAAATAAAAACTGGGACAGTGCACAAATATTACTTAAAGTCCTGGGACCCAGGACACAGAGATTGCTAGTATATTAACCTTTTTTTTTAACCATTGCAATATCATTGTAATCTGTTTTATTAATTTGTTGTAGCTGCCACATGGCAACTAAATAATACATGTTGATTTTCTCTTTTTTATATTTTATTTGTACCAATAAATGTCATTTTATTTTTACAAAACCAGCAGCCGTTGTACTTAAAGTTTCCTTGAGCGCCCACATTTCTACTATTTTTCCTATTATTCCTGTTGGGTGATCTATCTATCTATCTATCTATCTATCTATCTATCTATCTATCTATCTATCTATTTTTTTAATAAAAATTAACTATTAACACTTTCATTTTTTAAATCATTCTTACAATATAATACTGTACATGAGTTTATTTAGTACACACACACACAAACACACACTGATCTATAAATGAGAAGTATTCGGCCCTCCTATCCTCTCCGCAGAGTGCTGCCTGTTTCATGTCCAAAACTAGTTAAGCTAGTCAATTCATGTACCTCGTTTGTTATTCCAAGGCCGCCTAATCAGTAGAAGAAAAAATGCTACAAGCCCAGCAAAGTAAGGACAGCTTGAAGTGTCATAATAATTACAAAGAGGTGGCAGGAAGAAATATCAAATGTATAGACAAGGTTTGATGCCATAGTTACTTGTAATGTACTGTACAGTATGTTCAGAGCAGGTACTTGGAACAGTCACTTAGCACTAATTGCTAGGTGAGGTCTTATTATAAGCACTTTGGGGGGGTGATAGCAGCTGTGCAGATTTTTGGCTACATGATTGGAGCTAGAAATACACTATCCTGTGGGAAATGGTCCAGAGTCACAAATCCTAAACAGATCTTTGGGTAGTATAACATATAACGCTTACTGTGACAAGTATAATACTTGTAGTTAAAATATACAGTACATACCATTTCTTCCATAAACAGTATCCAATATCGGTCACCCCCTCAACATAATTTTAATGTAATACATACCTTTTTCCGGCAGCAGGGATCCCGGCTGTCATAATCCTGACAGCGGGATCACAGCCACCAGTATGCCGGCAGTGGAGCGAGCGCTAGAAAGCCCCTTGAGGGCTCGCTGTGATTGCCACAATCGATTCTCTCTCTATCGGTGTCGAGGACATCCACAGAGGGAGAAAAGTCTGTCGCGCCGGTATTCCTGCATCAGCATTTCACCAACTGTCAGGATTCTGGCGGCGGCATTGTGACTGCCAGGATCCCGACAGTCAGTCTTGTGATCGCCTCCCATTTTAATAGTTTCAACACATACATTGTAAAACCCTCTGGTTTGCAGTTATATGATAGTAAAAAATGCCTTGGCACAGTACTGTAAGTGTTTTAAACCATTAATAATATTTTGCTCATGTTCTCTAAATCTTATTTTAAAATAAAGCCCCATCCTTTCTAAATACTGCAACCCACAGGAGCACTGCAATGCACATTAAACCTTTTAAAATGATATTCTTTTTACAAACTGTTTCTGCTTTTTCTGTAACCACTTCCCGTAACTAACAATTTTTTTTAACCCCCCCCCCCTCCCCACCTCCCATGTTCATTGGCCCACATTGTAATTTTACTTCCCACCCCTATTAGAAATACCCCCACTGGCATATATTCCCCTGTGTTATTAACTACCACTCCCCAAGTGGTAATGGATTGTGAAGAAGCCCCCATCCTCACCCCCAGTGTCAGTGTGCTCACAATTTAGTCTGCTACCTTCCCACATGTCACTATACAGTAAGTGTAATTTTTTTTAAACTCATTTTTTTATTGAAAGGGAAAATTATACATCACAGATTAAATATAGCAATATACATAAAAGCACAGCATTAATATTACACATAATCTGTAATGAGTTGTTTAGTACAGAAAACAAAAAATTACGACAGGATAAAGAAGGGACAAAATAAAATTTAAAGGGAAACATGCCCACTACAGCACAAACCAAGTAACTCGCAAGAGCACAAATGAATTATTAAAAAATCACTTGGGAACATGAAACTCAACAAGATTAATTAAATTGTCCAATTTTAATATGTTAAGGCGAGAAACTTATGTCAATTGATAAAGACCCGAGGAAGATTATTATAAAGTGAGGTAAATAGTACATTAAGCTGAAATGTTAGGTAGGGCCACATAAGTAGCTTAGTAAGCTGGCCAGGGTTGCCACTTAATCAGTGGGGAAGAGGAGGATGTAGAGTATTTAAATCCAATAGTTTCCATTTCAAAGCTACGCTGAATGTTTGATATAATTTTCGATAGTTGAGGGGGATCCGCTCTTTTCCAGTATTGAGCCAAAGCAGCTCTCGTGGCTATAAATATATGTCCTATAACATATTTGTTATGTGCTTGAACAGACAGAGGGAAAAACATGTAAAAGAGCAATTTCAGGAAGTTGAGGGAGGGACTCTTCAGTAACCAAGTTAATTAGTTTAAAAACTTCCTTCCATAGGGAGCTAATTACTGGGCAAGACCAAAAGATGTGTACTAATGTACCCTCCAGGCCGCATTGTCTTCAACACAGTTTAGATGACACAGGCCATACTGTATTTTATGCAACTTATCTGGAGTGTGATGGATACCGTGTATTAATTTAAACATCATTTAAGAATGGTTGAGACATTTGGGCATTTTAAAAATATTTGAGAAAACAGTATGCCAATCCTCATCCGTTAGAGATATTTTAAGTTCAAACTCCCATCTGATTTGAATTTGAAGTTTTTTATCCTCAAAAGAAAACATTAAAGTGTTATACCATGAGGAAATTCTGCCCTTATGACCTGCAATGGAAAGTTTAGACAAAACACATCGCAGCGCAGTGATTGGGTCGGAACTGCGCATGCGCCGAAGGCTGTCGTTGCCTAGCGATCGCCTCTGCCTGATTGACAGGCAGAGGCAGTTGCTGGGTGGGAGGGGGCTGGATGGCGACTTTAAGCCGCCATTTAGGGGGCATGGTGTGGCCAATGCAGGCATGGCCGGACCGTTGGGGGGGTGGGCTGCGGCGGCTGCATGACGTCAAACATAGCCGCTGCGACCCGGGCAGCAAAGAGGCTCTCCCGGCTACCCGCAGGAGCAGCGCTGGCCAGGAGTTACTCCTCAAATGCAAAAGTATCACCACTGTGCGATGATTTTGAATTTCTGCGGGGGAGGGGGGGGGCACACTAACATGCGGGGCGGACTAGCCCTGTGCTGGGCGTCCCCCCGCATGTCTGAGTGCCTGATCCTAGCTGTGCTAAATTTATCACAGCTACGATCAACTTGGAATGACCCCCATGAAGGGGAGAAGAAAGAAGTTGTGCAGAAGGTAAGTCGGTCAAAACCCAGTTTCTTATTTGCAAATATTTGTAAAAATCTTTCAAGGATAAAGCGTTTTGAGTTGAAGTTGTTGAAAAGACTGAAGATGGGGACCATCATATAGGTCTCTAATTGCCAAAATGCCCAAGTCATATTCTGAAGGGATAGATCAGGGATTAATTTGGAAACCGCCAATAAGTTCATAGTAGAAGATGGAAGTGAAAATTCTACCAATGAACTAGTAAGCTTGTCCCAGACAATGAGGGTATCCAAAATACTTTTCAAGGTCACAGAATAAGAAGGTCTATCCAAAGTCTTAACACAAATTAGGTCTTGTAAAGGAAAACCCAGGGTTTTACTGGCTCAGGGGAGAGCCAATCTTTCAGTTGATCAAGAAGGCAGGCATGTTGATATAACTCTAGATTGGGTGAAGCTAGGTCACCCCTAGGTTTAGATCTAAACAGCCGGGCTCTAGCTGTCAGTATCCAGAGCTTTACCTCCAGTGCAGTCTCCCGGGGGTTGCCATCACAGTGGTTGGTGCGGCTGCGACGGTGGGGAGTTGCTTGCAGCAGGTCCTTGGGCACGTGTGTCAGGGGCCGGGTTTGGTGAGCCAGGCTCTGCGGTGGGTAGTCGCTGCATCAGAGTCCTCTGGCGGTGACTGTTTCAGGAAGTCGGGGCCGGAGCTGGGTTAGCTAAAGTGCTGCAGCTGATAATGTCCCCAGTGCTGGGGGTGGCCATGTTGGAGACCAGAGATCTGACAATTGAATTCACACTCTGCTTCCTGCCAATCCGGTGCAGTCTACCATTATAAAAGGGGGCTGGCTCAGGGAGAGAGTGCCAGTGCTTCAAGTTACTTTCCAGTGAAAGGTGCTCCAGCTCTGTGCTCCCAGGCTGCTCCTGGTTCCCTGGCTCCAGTTGCCATCATCAGTCCGTGATCTATCTCTGCTGTAGTCCTGTCACTTAACCCATCGCCACTCGTGGAGGCGCTCACAGGCTCCCGGTCATTTAGGAGCTTCAGTGCTAAATGGTGGTTCCTGCGGGCATCTCGCTAGCCCAAACCACAGTTTTCATTTCTACAGAATCTGAGTTCTTCAGCCCCGCTTTCCAAGCCCAACCCACAGTCTTTGTTTCTTCAGAATCTGAGTTCTTCAGTCTCGCTCTCCAAGCTCAAGCCACAGTCTTTCAGTTCTTCAAAACCAGTCTCCTTCAGCCTTGTCTACCAATCATAAATCACAGTTCTTCAATTCCTCAAATACCGGTGATCTTCAGATCCATTCCTCAAATCGTTTAATCATTGACTCCAGTTCTTTTCCCATGTCTTTCAATTCCTCAAGTATCGGTGTACAGTTGTTTCTTCATTAAAGATACAGTTAACCTCCTACAGAGTCCTCACTCTTTCTTCTGCTCACCAGCTAACTCTACACCTACTAGGCCTCCACCTCATGAGGAAGAACTACATTCAGCCACCTCCTCTATTTCCTACACAGTCAGCTGTCCTCCCATCCCAAGTTCGGTTGTTGGAACCCCAATCTTCGCCGAGCGTGACACTAGCCATTCTAGGTCTTTTGCCTTTCCAGACAAAGTTAAAAATTACTGAGTAGAATTCATTAAGAAGTTTAATTGGTACTAGGTACGGTATGGCTCTAAATAGATATAGAATTTTAGGAAGCAACATTATTTTAATAGAAGAAAAACACCCCATACAAGAAATTTCATAATTTACCCATAATTTTTCTTTGTAAATTCAGAAAAATTAATAAGTGTATTTTTTTATTTTTACTATATCCCCCCCAGCCAATTTTTTTTTATGGGGCAGCATACACAAACTCCTACCCCTCCCCCCCTGGTGCCAAAAGTTGACCTCCTAACCCCATACCTTTTATATCCATCACTGGTGCTCATCTTTAATCCCTCCTGCTGCAGATTATTTCTGCAGATGCATATTTGTGTTCAGTCGGGAACTAAGTTCCCCTTCTAGCACTTTGGGTTTTGGCGCATGTGTCTTGGGTTGTCATTCGCACAGCATTCTACTGGTGCAAGGGGTCTGAAACAGGAGGAGGATAACAGTTCTGCACATAGGAAGAATGGATTTTCTCCAAACAAATGGCAGAGTGGCATTGCTGACGTATGGTATGCAACCTGCTTAGGTAACGCACTACTGGTTGCAGTGCAGTCATATCCCATACGTTCGTGCCAGGAAGGTAGCCATTGTAAAAGCCCCACATGGAGGTGAACCATGTGTCTGGCAAGTGGGAGAAGTAGACAGCACAGGTTCGGTATGGTTTACCACCATTTGGGACCCCAGCTGTCAGGAGACCGACGCGGAATGCCTGCAGGGAGCGCTGCAAGTCCTGTCACAGAATCGCTGCGCTTATCGGGCCCACTGGCAAGCTTCGCTCGCCACACTATTCTATTCCCTCTTGGGTGGTGGCATAGACCACCATTCGAGTGGGAATCCCTGGCCTCGGTCAGGATTCAGACCAATAGGATTTCACCAGCTGTCGGGATTCCGGCGTTGGTGTCCTAAATGCCGGGATCCAAACAGCCGGTAAATTAACCACATTCCGTCAGTGCATCTACCCTCTTTGACAGCTCAAGATAAGTTCTAGATCTCTTTAGAGATTTTCCACTTTTTTCTTTTATAGTGCACCCTGCTTACTGCTCCCCCTAGTTTTCCTGCAATATATTATTATTATTATTATTATTATTATTATTAGTTGGCTTTATATGTTCAATAACTGGTATTTTTTTGCACCTCTCAATGCTTTTGGTTTAAAAAGTGTAACTATTACTACAATCTTTAAACTTTTTTTAAATAAGGTAATAATGATGATACATGTCTCAAAATGTATTTTATGTAGTATCATCCATATACTTTGAATCAAGAGAATTCTTTTAAACTTTCTTTCATTGGGTGATTCATCCTATCTTACTGTAATTTGTTTATTGCACAGTAGCCCTAAGTATTTCTACTTGATCTGTCATCATGCAAAAGCAATAACATGAAAGTTCAACAACAAAATACTGTACCAAAAGCGCGGATATTATAAGTATTTTCTTAATTAATGGTATTATTATGATGATTTCACTATTGTCATACGTACTGTAATTGATAGTAACACCAAACTAAGCTCTACTGTACAGGTACATGATTTGTGTTTTTCATATGGTCAGCATGTGTAAGCTGCTTTGTGTATAGTCATTTTAATCTTTGACCTGGCTGATTGTTTTTATTGCAGTATCTGGTCAAAGGGTCATCAGTGACCATGTCAAGGCTCAAACTGCCAACAGTGATCAGGTCGACATTCAAAAACTGTCGACAGGTTCACAATATCAACATCTGAACTGTCACCATGTGAAAATGTCGAAAGTCTGAGGATGCCGATGATTAGGGTTTGGCTACAGGTGGTGGGGAGGTTAGGGTTAGGCACTAGGGGGAAGGTTAGTGATTAGGGATAGAGGTAGAAATACTCACTAGGACACAGGAGCATCACAGGTCTGGGCCAGAAGAAGTAACGTGCGGTGGGGTGAGGCAGAGCCTTTCTTGTCATACTAACATATGCACCCATTTTTGATTGTATAAAGAATATGAAAAACACAAAAAAATACTTTAATATTTTCTTTGTATTATTCTAATCATTTTTATAGTCAAAACTCTGCAGTAAAAAAAGTGACAGGGACACATCGCTGATCAAAACTCACCAAATTTCCAGCAGTATATACAGCTGCACCTTTGTATAATGCCCACATGAACCCTTTTGCTCATATATTATGTATAAATCTGGCTCTGGTACTAGCCAGTGCTTCCTGAGCCGTTTACCTAGCTGCACGTCCCTTGCCAGGAGGATCCATTACAGCATCACCAGGACCTATAAAAGAGGATACTGGAGCCTCTGCTGCTACTGGGAGACGGGTAGGAGCCACTAGACCACCAGGAATGGTGTGATGACAGTTTATTATGTCAAAATGTCACCTGAGTAGGCATCATGAATGTCAACATGGTCACTGGCGACATGTTGAGCATACCGACATGATGAAAGTGGACAGTATATTGCATTTCACTTATAAGAAGGGGTTGGGTTTGGGTGACCGGCAGTCGGAACACTGCCGGTCACTATACTGAAACTGGGATCCTGGCTGTTAGATGACCAGCGGTGAGGGGGGCTTGGGGGCGAGCTCAATGAAGCCCCTTGCGGGCTCGCTGCGCTCGCCACACAGCGGGCACTTGTCCCTGTTGGTCGGACTAGCGTACTGGTCACTGTTCAGGATCCCAGCGTCGGTATAGTGAGACCGCCGGTCACATAACCGCTTCCCATTAGAAGGGCCTTAGAGATATTTGTAATTCCATTCAAGACTGTGTATAGGTATATACAGTATGTAGCACTAACATTTGTATTTCTGTAATTCAATGTAATTAATGTTTTATTTATATCAAAATAATTGTAAATAAATACACACATACAGTATGTTTAATCATTCTCTCTATATTAAATGTTTTTCCATTGAAACCTTACAAGTTTTAACCTTGGCAAGCACTGGAGTAATTGAAATTAGAAAATGAAGATGCTATTTATTTAATTTCTTAATAAGTGCTGTGTATTTTTACTTCCGTTAATCACATTCTCCATGCATTAATTTAGTAAAAAGGAAAAATATTTACCAGCTTGTAAATATTTTTATATCAGAATAGTTTCACAGCAAATAACTTTTAATGAAATTATGAATTTTTGACACTTACAAAGGGCATATTTAAAACTATTTGTCCTTAGAAATATGTGAATAAATCCACAGGCAATTAATTGATAAAGTCAAATATCATTTGACAGACTGAAGTACCTCTTATAGTACCATGATGAAGTTCCTCACTTTATCACTCAGAATTTTTAATGAAACTGGGGAGGAGGCTATTTATTTGCATAATAGGACATAATTTGCAGTAGTGGAGTTTTAATTATTTATAGACTGGCTGAAATATTTAAATTGCCATCACTAAGGAGCATCTTGAATAATGCGTTCATTTTAGTTATTCTACTATTTCCTTTGTGCGTCCAGTGATTTACTTTTAATTAGCATACAGGACTAGTTGAGCTAAGACATAAGGCACACAAACTGTTTTCAATTAATTTACAGCTTGAGTGGTTTTAGACCATCAGGGGTCAAAGAGACATAAATAGTACAGTGATTGGAAAAGAAAGGTGAACTGAATTGATGAAATGTGTATATGAAATGTTACGATGCAGCGACAATGGCTTTTTCCAATGTTGATTTCTGTTGTACTTTGTCTGCAACTTTGTACATGTTTCAAATACAGTAAGGAGCAAATTTTTTTTTCATAAGTATGGCAAGAGATAACGTGTAAAGAGATAAAGTACCAAACAATCAGCACCTGTCATTTTAAAACACGGGGGGGGGGGGGGTCATTCCAACCTGATCGCATGCTAGGATTTTTCGTTGCGCTGTGATCAGGTCAGAACTGAGCATGCGTATGCACCGCAATGCACAGGTGCGTCGTCCGGGTACAAAGCGGATCGTTGCTGGGTGATGGATTTTACAAAGAATCTATTCGTTCAGCCGTCACAAGGAGATTGACAGGAAGAAGGCGTTTGTGGGTGTCAACTGACCGTTTTCTGGGAGTGGTTGGAAAAATGCAAGTGTCCAAGAGTGTGACAAAAACATAGGGTGATTGGGCACAGGTCACAAAAATTTAATAAAGTGTATAAACGAAAAAAAACAAAATCGGACAATTAATTACCCTTAGTAGCGGGAGCGAGAAAATATCTGTGATTTTCTCCTATATGCTGTCCTCATTGGTGGTGCGCCCAGAGCCAGAAAGTACATAGACTAACAAGGGAGAAAAAGAAGGCTCTTGTGTGGGCGCACTCTATACAGGAAAGAAGTTCCTATAATGTATATCAGAGAATGTTAAAACATAACTTTTATTGGTAATAATATAAGCACATTTTACGCATCTAAACGATCCATGAAGAAATAAAGAATTGGGAAAAAATGTTAAAATGTTTTGGTCTCTTTATTTAAAGAATGATTGGAAAGGTTTGTAGACACAGGATTGTCATACCGCCATTTCCCCTGACCAGTACAGATAACTGTATTGATAGGACAGAGGAGTGGTCAAAGCATTAATATGTAAATATCCAACTATGATCACTTAAGTTAAGCTGTTTAGAGGTCACCAGACTCTAGCACCTGAATCATTCGACAAATACCATAATTGTAAATGGAAAAAACATTGATCTGCACTGAGCATTCACTGACTAGATGAGAAGATATGAGAAAGAAATAGTGGTGATACTGCTGTTGGCGTGTTCTTCTCACACAGAGAGGAAACAATTCCTACTCTACAACACCAGGTATTCACAGGTAGTCTCCTTTCCTGGTACTAACCCGGCCCAACGCTGTTTAGCTTCCAAGATCGGATGAGATCGGGCGATGGCAGCGTGGTATGATAGTAGAGGATAGTATGATCAGCACGCCAATGAGAGTGCACCTATATAAGAAATAATTCAGTAGGAAATGATAGAAAGAAATAGAAAGAAGGGAGAAAGTGAAAAGATAAGTAAGAATAGGTGGATCTGCTTTCCACGTTAGGCACGGTTCAACAGCACCCATATTTGTGGCTCTGTGCTCCGTGAATAGAGGATGAGAGTCCACGAGACAGATAAGGAAGTAGAATTGATTCTAAGTTGGTGTTCTCGGTAATTGGGGTTGAAATCAAAATTTAGAAATACAATTAATGACACAGAATACTGCTGTGGATAAAGTCAGTCTCAAAAAATGATCACCACAGTAAACACGTAAGATGGACAGTCGGACTGCAACACTGTCATTAAAATCCCCTTAGGGAGTATAGGTTATCACAAAGTACAATAGTATCGCAGGGAAAATTATAGATAATAAATGAACATAGGCATGTATATTATATGCACAAAAGATCTTCTTGACAATGGCCCTCATTCCGAGTTGTTCGCTCGTTGCCGAGTTTCGCTATATTGCAATTAGTCGCTTACTGCGCATGCGCAATGTTCGCAGTGCGTCTGCGCCAAGTAAATTTGCCAAAAAGTTAGGTATTTTACTCACGGCTTAACGAAGAAATTTCTTCGTTCTGGTTATCAGAGTGTGATTGACAGGAAGTGGGTGTTTCTGGGCGGAAACTGGCTGTTTTATGGGTGTGTGAGGAAAAACTCTGCCGTTTCTGGGAAAAACGCGGGAGTGGCTGGAGAAACGGGGGAGTATCTGGGCGAATGCTGGGTGTGTTTGTGACATCAAACCAGGAACGAAACTGACTGAACTGATCGCAGTGGCAGAGTAAGTCCCGAGCTACTCAGAAACTGCAAAGAAATTTCTATTCGCAATTATGCGAATCTTTCGTTCTCAATTCTGCAAAGCGAAGATTCACTCCCAGTAGGCGGCGGCTTAGCGTGTGCAGTGCTGCTAAAAGCAGCTAGCGAGTGAACAACTCGGAATGAGGGCTAATGCTAAGATGTGAACAAATACGCAAGCTATGCCGATCAAATGTTTGAACAGAAACAATATGTCATGAATTTCTGATCCAGAATAGGAAGAGAAAAGCAGCTAATCTGTGATTTGGAATGAAAATGACAGACGATATCTGTCAGGTACCACACAACAAAGTAATGAATGAAAGCACAAATGATAAGAAATAGTAATGTGCTGGCCACTGTTGGGGACTAAGATTATAGCCCGTATCAGAGGACAGAACTCACATAGAAAGAAAATAATGAGCTCTAATCCGCAATTAATACATTTGCATTAATGAGATGCCTGAGTGTGATATTACTGCTTGTGTGACCACAGAGCAGTGAGGGCTTACGACACTCCAATCAGTGGGCAGATGAGTGGATCAGTGCATAGTCAGGTGCAAAGAGCTGGCGCCGTGCAGTCGCTCCATGTACGGCGTTTCGCCCGTTAGGGCTTGTTCACTTCCGGTGTCCAAGAGTTTGCAGGGTGGGTGTCTGACGTCAATTCTGGTCCTTGCAGGCTGAAGTGATCACAAAGGCTGAGTAAGTTCTGATCTACTCAGAAACTGCGCAAAACTTTTTTGTACCACTCGGCTGCACATGCGTTTGCTCATTTGGGCGGAGACTATCTGTTCGCAGCACTGCAAAAAATAGCTAGTGAGCGATCAACTCGGAATGACCCCCACAGTGTGTAAATTAGGGTCTGATTAGTCTGAATTTTATCTCGCTCCACTGTATATCTTGCCAAGCTTTGATATATCTGCCCCTAATTCCTGTGTAGTTTGTAGTACTCTTTGAATATTAATTTGCTGTTTCTGTAATGCGAATAAGATGTAAAAGTAAAAGATGCTACACTACACCTCAGTCGCACTGGGCTTCTAGTGCCATATGGTGAATTGAAGCTAGGTGTATGAGGACACATCTGTATCTAAGATACTGGATGTTAATGTGTGTAGGGCACTGGCGTTTCTATTATGGGTGCAGTGTGTGCGGTGCACATGGGCCCCTGAGTCCAGAGGGGGCCCCCACCGCACATGCTGCACCCAATTTCTGAATATTCACCCCTCTGGAGTCCCATGGCGACATCCATGGCGGTGTTAAAACTCCGTGAAAATGGCCCAGCGGACATTTTCACAGAGTTCTGCGCATGAGCAGTAGAGAAATCTCAGGGAAAATGGCCGCCGCGCCATTTTCCCGGAGGTCTGCGCATGCGCAGTAGAGTCTGAGCGCTCTAGTGCTCAGACTCTCAGCGCTGCCAGCAGAGAGGAGGGGGCCCGAACGGAGGAGGCTTCACCCGGGCCTCCTCCTCTCTTAAAGTGCCCCTGGTGTAGGGGGAGGCACCAAGACACATGCCCCTCTGTCATTTAGGAGAATTTTCTTTTATAAGTTAAAGATCCCCTCCCCACAGACCTGACCTACCACAAGGTAGCAAAACTGGACCTGAGATCTGACCTCACCACAGCAGGATCTGCTGCATCCTTACACCTGCCGGGGCCTCCATTGCCCCGCAGTAAACACCATCAACTCCTCCCACCAAATGGGGGACTCGGTATGTCTGAGGAATGCCCCAGGAACATGCAGATCTGCAGGATCAGCCGTCTCCTTACACCTGCTATGGCCTCCAATGCCCCCTTACTCCTGCAGTAACCCCTATTGCCTCCTCTCACCCGATGCTCCAGGAACATGCAGACTCACTCCACCAGATGAGTGGAGAACTAAGGCGGGAGAGCACCAAGACCAGGTCGCTGCTGCCATCTTTTCACTTTCTTGCCTTCATGAAAGACTACTGGTCACTCCTGGGGTGAGATAGCACTGGTTCATGCGCATCACATGCTTGTTTTTCAGTCACTCTTTACTCCCACTGTTGCTGACTACCTCCGCCAGTCACCCACTGCCTCCCCGAGTAATCCACTGCTCCCAGTCACCCACTTCCTCTCTTTGTCACCATCTGACTCTCATGGTCACATACTGCCTGTCACCGACTGCCAGTCACTGCCTCTCCCTGTCACCTACTACTTCTTCAGTCACCCACTGCCTCCACCTGCATAACTATTTCCCCATCAGCTCTCGTGTCACCCTTTGTCTCTCCAAGGCATCACCCTCTCCCTTCACCCACTGCTTCTCTCTGTCACTTCACTGCCTCTCAATGGCATCACCCACTGCCTCCCCCTGTCACCCATTCCCTGTCATCACTCACTGCCTCTCATTGTCACCCTCTGCCTCTCCATCTCCCACTATCTCTCAACGTTACCCACTGCCTCACCCTCTTACCTGCATCCTCTCACTCTCATATAAACATGGTATTTTCTATGAGGCCAGCCCCTTGTTGTGAGGCCATGCCTACTTTTCAGTAGTGTGCGCATCTTCAGCATGTGTGAATATCACTCTCCCTCTCATTTGTTCTGGATTAATCCTGGGTGTGACTGTGTGTGACTCTGAACATGTCTGTGTGTTACTCTTGGTGCTTCTGTGTGTGACTCTGAATGTGACTGTGTTTAACCCTGTGCACGTCTATGTCTGTTTGACTCTGACCCATAGGGGCAGTGCCAGATTAAGATCCATACGGGCCTGCAACTGAAATTTAGGAAGGGCCTATTGTGTGCCTCAGCAGGAGGTGTGACAAGCGCTGCGGTGGTGTGACTAGTGATGTGGGAGTGTGATCAGTGTGGTGTGGGTGTGGTCTAAATAGGGGGTGTGGCCTATGCCATGTGAGTGACACAGTCACCACTTACTGACAGACACTACTTACTGACACACACACACACACACACACACACACAACACAAAGCTTACTGACACAATCACAACTTACTGACAGACACTACTTACACACACACAACACAAAACTTACCGACAGACACCAATTACTGATAGATATTACTGACTGACACACAACACAAATAAACTTACTGACACAGACATTACTTACTGACACACACACAACACAATACTTATACCGCTCTCATATCACAATGCCGGGTCCCACCTGGGAACTGGAAATGGGTCCATCCCTGGGCCGGACCCGGCATTGGACCCTACACAACGCCAACCCGACCCGGCAATTTGCCGGGTCGGGGTGCCATCCGTGGGCGGAGACGGAGTCTGCATGAGGGGCAGGTGCAGAGGCGGCGCTGGGAGATGAGATCATCTCCGCACCGCCACTCCCTATGCAGTGAACGGGTCTTAGGTTGCATCGATCTGAGTAACCCGTTTACACTGCACCTGACCCGGTATTTAACCTGTGAATAACCTTTCTTTTTTCCCGGGTTGAATTACCAGGTCAGGCGACCCAGAATTCACCCATGACCCCTTTCACAACGCATATTGAAACGTGTCGACCCGGCAATATACCCAGTCTATACCAGGTTATATTTGCGGTGTGAAAGGGATATTACTGACACAGACACCACTTACTGACAGACACTACTTACTGACACACACAGTACAAAACCTACTGACAGACACCACTTACTGACAGACAGACACTACTTACTGACACACACACACACAACATAGACACCACTTACTGACAGACACTACATACTGACACACAAACGGCACAACACAAAACTTACTGACAGACACCACTTACTGACACACACACACATTGCAAAACACGCTGACAAAAATAATATTTATTGACACACACACAACACAAAACTTACTGACATAGACACCACTTACTGACAGACTCTAATTTCTGACACACAAACACAAAACAAAACTTACTGACAGACATCCTGCAAAATGTACTGACAAAGGCACTACTTACTGACAGACACTTCTTACTGACACCAGTGGTGCACATATAATTTTTTTCTCAGTGGTACTATGCCTGCGCGCCGTGGGCATGGTCACATGTCATTAAGGGATGTGACCATGTGACACCAGGTGGAGTGGTTATATATTATGTGAATCCATGGCACAGACACCCCCTGTCCCTGCGAATTGCAGGATGTGACACTGGTTATAGAATAAAAAATATTAAATATAAGCTGTGTACCCAGCACTCATCCTGTTATGATGTGAATATTTGCTCCAGTGCCCTCCTTCCTTTTTTCAAGCTGCAGATAGAGTACAGTGAGGCAGCACTCCCGAGTCTTGCTGGTGCAGTAAGATTTATTAAGTAAGATTTTGGATCAATAAATCTTACTGCACCAGCAAAACTCTGGAGTGACATCTCATTGTACTTGTGGGGAGGGGACCCGACCATTATAGTTACTCACCAGGGTGTAGTATGAGTTGCCGGCGGCCAGGTCCCCGGCAGTCAACATACCGGCGCCCCGATCCCAACCGCCGGCTTGCCGACAGCGGGGCGAGTGCAAATCAGCCCATTGTGGGCATGCTGTGCTCGCCACGCTGCGGGCACGGTGGTGCACCACGCTATCTATTCTCCATCCAGGGGGGTATCCCCCAAGAGGGAGAAAAGGTGTCGGTATACAGTTGTCGGGATTCTGGCACCAGTATAATGTGCGCCGGGGTCCCAACAACCGGTATACTGAATACCATCCACTCACCGCTGGGCCGGCACCCCACAGTCACTTTTTCTCTGCCAGTCTGCCAGGTGCGGGAGGGTGATGACATCACCTTCACGCTCCCAGCAGTCCTTTTCCTGGGAAAGGAAGAAGGTGCTGGCGGCGCCTCCGAGCAAGACCTAGGAGCTTGGTGGTGGTGTTTTACAGTGTGGCTGGGGTATGGCGCACTGGCGGACACATTCTTAATGGTACCGCCACACTTGCAGGACTGACTGACACACACAACGCAAAACATACTGACGCACACAGCACAACACAAAACTTACACAGACACCACTTACTGACAGACACTACTTACTGACGCACACACAATGCAAATCTTACTTACACAGACACAATACAAAACTTACTGACACTACTTACTGACACACACACAATGCAAAACCTAGTGACGCTGACACTACTTACTGACACACACACACACACACACACACACAGACACCCCACTCAAAACTTGCTGACATAGACACCACTTACATAGGGGACCTCAGGGCCTGGTGTGGGCTGCTACTAACATGGTTTTGCATGCCCCCCTCAGCTCTAACATCTGGGGTCCCAGCTCTCGTAAAAGACAGCAGCCTCCTGCCAAGAACCTTCCCCTCTTTCATGAGGCATGTTATTACTGGGAAGCTATCTCTGAGTCTTCGCCCCATGCCCGTCTGAAAACCCACCCCCTTGCAACACGAGGTCCTGCCCCTTTGTCCATCAATACATAAATGCTTTTGCTGCAGCATACCATTCCTGCTGCAGCTTCCCAACAATAACATGCCTCATGAAAGAGGGGAAGGGTCTTGACAGGAGGCTGCTGTCTCGGAGCTATCTCTGAGGCTCTGCCCCTGTGTCTGTCTGAAGCCCTGCCCCCTTGCAACACGAAGGCAGGTTCATTATTCCGTGGTGTGGTGCTGGAGGTCAGGACACAGGCCAACCAGTTTGGGGTGCGGGTGAATAAGAAGCCGGAGGTGAGTGAGCTGCTGTATGTGCTGACAGGAAAAAATTTTTTCCTGTCAGCACTGGCTACTGCCTGCACTGCAGGGAGCTCTGTGGTCCTATTTTCAGTGGGGGGCTTGGAGCTGCAGCTCCATCCGCCCCATTATTAATCCTGCCATGCATAGGGGCCTCCCTGTTTTAGGTGTTCATGCCCCCAATTCCTTAATACAACTCTGAGAGACAATAGATGTGTGTTATGGAAGTATCATAACTGAGACATACTTGAGAGATCACCGTTCAGGCCAACTGTCATTGTGTCCAATGTGATGAAAATTGTATTATCAGCAGTCAATTTTATTATATAGATTAAGTGTAATATGTAACTTTTAAGAAGATATTATCCAGAGAAAACTATTAGAATATTTTTTAATTAATTTGAAGTTAGATTTGTATTTTTGCATGTCCCAGTTGTTATTTTCCCCCACACTTTTACCAAACTGCACAATTTTCCACATTGGGGATGATTTTGAGACATATATGCTAGTATAAGTGCTTCCCTGGTGTGCATCTTTGTGTCTGAATGTGCAAGGACTGGGACACCCTGTTTGTTTCTTTAGACACAACACGCTTGATGTGTCTTTAGATGTAGCCATCATAAAGCATTTCATTCAGCTGACCAATTGATTCAGATGTAGGCTGGTGTCTTAATCAGGCATACTATAGGCTAAATGTAATAGGGTGCGATTTCGGAAAACATGCGATTTTTACCGCAAATTTGCACGTTTCCCGAACATTGCAAATGTAACAGCTTGCAATTTTGTTAAAAATCACAAGTTTTGAACATATACTAAAGGTGCATACACACTAGTGATGAGCGGGTTAGGTTTCTCGGAAACCGAACCCCCCCGAACTTCAGCCTTTTTACACGGGTCCGAGCCATGCTCGGATTCTCCCGTGTGGCACGGGTAAACCGAGCGCGCCCGAACGTCATCATCCCGCTGTCAGATTCTAGCGAGACTCGGATTCTATATAATCTGCCGCGCGTTGCCGCCATTTTCACATGTGCATTGAGATTGATAGGGAGAGGACGTGGCTGGCGTCCTCTCCGTTATAGTAGAAAAGACACAGAGTGACTTAGTTATAATTGTGGGGAGGATTGGGGACGGGGAGCAGCTGTTAGGGAGTACAGTGCAGGGTTTTGATTATAATAGTAGTGACCACCAGTTTAATCCGTTGGTTCTCTGCCTGAAAAAAACGCTCCACCATATCTGTGCTCAGTGTGCTGCACTGCTGCATGATATATCTGTGCTGAGTGCACTGCTCACACTGCCTAATTGTGGGGACTGGGGAGCAGTTATAGCAGGAGTACAGTGCACAGTTTTGCTGACAGTGACCACCAGTCCAGTATACGTTTGTCTGCCTGAAAAACACTCCTGTGGTGGCTTTGTTTTTCTTCATACTAGTTTAGCAGTCTACTGACAGTGTCCACCAGGTCCGTTATTATTATACAGTATATATATATATATATATATAGTAGTACGGTAGGCCACGGCTGTACCTACCTCTGTGTCGTCAGTGCTCTCGTCGTCCATAAGTAATATAATAATACTATACTATCCATCCATTTACATTGTATACCTGTGGTGGCTTTTTTTTTCTTCATACTAGTTTAGCAGTCTGCTGACCGTGTCCACCAGGTCCGTTATTATTATTATACAGTATATTATATATAGCAGTACGGTAGGCCACGGCTGTACCTATCTCTGTGTCGTCAGTGCACTCGTCGTCCATAAGTAATATAATACTATACTATCCATCTACATTGTATACCTGTGGTGGCTTTTTTTTTCTTCATACTAGTTTAGCAGTCTGCTGACAGTGTCCACCAGGTCCGTTATTATTATACAGTATATTATATATATATATATATATATATATATATATATATAGCAGTATGGTAGGCCACGGCTGTACCTACCTCTGTGTTGTCACTCGTCCTCCATAAGTAATATAATACTATACTATCCATCCATCTACATTGTATACCTGTGGTGGCTTTTAGTTGTGCGCATTAAAATATGGAGAACAAAAATGTGGAGGTTAAAAAAATAGGGAAAGATCAAGATCCACTTCCACCTCGTGCTGAAGCTGCTGCCACTAGTCATGGCTGAGACGATGAAAATGCCATCAACGTCATCTGCCAAGGCCGATGCCCAATGTCATAGTACAGAGCATGTAAAATCCAAAAAACAAAAGATCAGTAAAAAAATGACCCAAAAATCAAAATTAAAAGCGTCTGAGGAGAAGCGTAAACTTGCCAATATGCCATTTCTGACACGGAGTGGCAAGGAACGGCTGAGGCCCTGGCCTATGTTCATGGCTAGTGGTTCAGCTTCACATGAGGATGGAAGCACTCAGCCTCTCGCTAGTAAAATGAAAAGGCTTAAGCTGGCAAAAGCACAGCAAAGAACTGTGCGTTCTTCGAAATCACAAATCCCCAAGGAGAGTCCAATTGTGTCGGTTGCGATGCCTGACCTTCCCAACACTGGACGGGAAGAGCTTGCGCCTTCCACCATTTGCACGCCCCCTGCAAGTGCTGGAAGGAGCAGCCGCAGTCCAGTTTCTGATAGTCAAATTGAAGATGTCAGTGTTGAAGTACACCAGGATGAAGATATGGGTGTTGCTGGCGCTGGGGAGGAAATTGACCAGGAGGATTCTGATGGTGAGGTGGTTTGTTTAAGTCAGGCACCCGGGGAGACACCTGTTGTCTGTGGGAGGAATATGGCCATTGACATGCCTGGTCAAAATACAAAAAAAATCAGCTCTTCGGTGTGGAATTATTTCAACACAAATGCGGACAACAGGTGTCAAGCCGTGTGTTGCCTTTGTCAAGCTGTAATAAGTAGGGGTAAGGACGTTAACCACCTCGGAACATCCTCCCTTATACGTCACCTGCAGCGCATTCATCATAAGTCAGTGACAAGTTCAAAAACTTTGGGCGACAGCGGAAGCAGTCCACTGACCAGTAAATCCCTTCCTCTTGTAACCAAGCTCACGCAAACCACACCACCAGCTCCCTCAGTGTCAATTTCCTCCTTACCCAGGAAAGCCAATAGTCCTGCAGGCCATGTCACTGGCAAGTCTGACGAGTCCTCTCCTGCCTGGGATTCCTCCGATGCATCCTTGAGTGTAACGCCTACTGCTGCTGGCGCTGCTGTTGTTGCTGCTGGGAGTCGATGGTCATCCCAGAGGGGAAGTCGGAAGACCACTTGTACTACTTCCGGTAAGCAATTGACTGTCCAACAGTCCTTTGCGAGGAAGATGAAATATCACAGCAGTCATCCTGCTGCAAAGCGGATAACTGAGGCCTTGGCAGCCTGGGCGGTGAGAAACGTGGTTACGGTATCCATCGTTACTTCAGAGCCAACTATAGACTTGATTGAGGTACTGTGTCCCCGGTACCAAATACCATCTAGGTTCCATTTCTCTAGGCAGGCGATACCGAAAATGTACACAGACCTCAGAAAAAGAGTCACCAGTGCCCTAAAAAATGCAGTTGTACCCAATGTCCACTTAACCACGGACATGTGGACAAGTGGAGCAGGGCAGACTCAGGACTACATGACTGTGACAGCCCACTGGGTAGATGTATTGCCTCCCGCTGCAAGAACAGCAGTGGCGGCACCAGTAGCAGCATCTCGCAAACGCCAACTCGTTCCTAGGCAGGCTACGCTTTGTATCACCGCTTTCCAGAATACGCACACCGCTGAAAACCTCTTACGGCAACTGAGGAAGATCATCGCAGAATGGCTTACCCCAATTGGACTCTCCTGGGGATTTGTGGCATCGGACAACGCCAGCAATATTGTGCGTGCATTACATCTGGGCAAATTCCAGCACGTCCCATGTTTTGCACATACCTTGAATTTGGTGGTGCAGAATTATTTAAAAAACGACAGGGGCGTGCAAGAGATGCTGTCGGTGGCCAGAAGAATTGCGGGCCACTTTCGGCATACAGGCACCGCGTACAGAAGTCTGGGAAAGGCAAAGGAGGTGGAATGCACCTGTCTCAAGCGCAGTGGAGAATGATTTCAACGTTGTGCAAGGTTCTGCAACCTTTTGAACTTGCCACACGTGAAGTCAGTTCAGACACTGCCAGCCTGAGTCAGGTCATTCCCCTCATCAGGCTTTTGCAGAAGAAGCTGGAGACATTGAAGGAGGAGCTAAAACAGAGCGATTCCGCTAGGCATGTGGGACTTGTGGATGGAGCCCTTCATTCACTTAACCAGGATTCACGGGTGGTCAATCTGTTGAAATCAGAGCACTACATTTTGGCCACCGTGCTCGATCCTAGATTTAAAACCTACGTTGTATCTCTCTTTCCGGCAGACACAAGTCTGCAGGGGTTCAAAGACCTGCTGGTGAGAAAATTGTCAAGTCAAGCGGAACGTGACCCGTCAACAGCTCCTCCTTCACATTCTCCCGCAACTGGGGGTGCGAGGAAAAGGCTAAGAATTCCGAGCCCACCCGCTGGCGGTGATGCAGGGCAGTCTGGAGCGAGTGCTGACATCTGGTCCGGACTGAAGGACCTGCCAACGATTACTGACATGTCGTCTACTGTCACTGCATATGATTCTGTCACCATTGAAAGAATGGTGGAGGATTATATGAGTGACCGCATCCAAGTAGGCACGTCAGACAGTCCGTACGTATACTGGCAGGAAAAAGAGGCAATTTGGAGGCCCTTGCAGAAACTGGCTTTATTCTACCTAAGTTGCCCTCCCTCCAGTGTATACTCCGAGAGAGTGTTTAGTGCAGCCGCTCACCTTGTCAGCAATCGGCGTACGAGGTTACTTCCAGAAAATGTGGAGAAGATGATGTTCATTAAAATGAATTATAATCAATTCCTCCGTGGAGACATTCACCAGCAGCAATTGCCTCCAGAAAGTGCACGGGGACCTGAGATGGTGGATTCCAGTGGGGATGAATTAATAATCTGTGAGGAGGGGGCTGTACACAGTGAAAGGGGTGATGAATCGGACGATGATGATGAGGTGGACATCTTGCCTCTGTAGAGCCAGTTTGTGCAAGGAGAGATTGATTGCTTCTTTTTTGGTGGGGGCCCAAACCAACCAGTCATTTCAGTCACAGTCGTGTGGCAGACCCTGTCGCTGAAATGATGGGTTTGTTAAAGTGTGCATGTCCTGTTTATACAACATAAGGGTGGGTGGGAGGGCCCAAGAACAATTCCATCTTGCACCTCTTTTTTCTTTCATTTTTCTTTGCGTCATGTGCTGTTTGGGGAGTATTTTTTTGAAGGGCCATCCTGCGTGACAGTGCAGTGCCACTCCTAGATGGGCCAGGTGTTTGTGTCGGCCACTTTGGTCGCTTATCTTAGTCACACAGCTACCTCATTGTGCCTCTTTTTTTCTTTGCGTCATGTGCTGTTTGGGGAGTATTTTTTGGAAGGGCCATCCTGCGTGACACTGCAGTGCCACTCCTAGATGGGCCAGGTGTTTGTGTCGGCCACTTGGGTCGCTTATCTTAGTCATCCAGCGACCTTGGTGCAAATTTTAGGACTAAAAATAATATTGTGAGGTGTGAGGTGTTGAGAATAGACTGTAAATGAGTGTAAATTATGGTTATTGAGGTTAATAATACTATGGGATCAAAATGACCCCCAAATTCTATGATTTAAGCTGTTTTTTAGGGTTTTTTGAAAAAACACCCGAATCCAAAACACACCCGAATCCGACAAAAAAAATTCGGTGAGGTTTTGCCAAAACGCGTTCGAACCCAAAACACGGCCGCGGAACCGAACCCAAAACCAAAACTCCAAACCTGAAAAATTTCCGGTGCACATCACTAATACACACTGGGCGTTTTTGCCCAGGGTGTATGCACAGCGATGATCGCTGACATCGCTTGGCTGAAAAGCGCTCAGTGCATACACACTGAGTGCTTTTCCCCGCTGCCCAGTGATGTCAGTGGGGGTGAGCGGCTTTCCATAGCAGGACACTATGGAAAGCCGCTCACCCTGCTGTTCATCTACTGGTAATACCAGTAGATGAACGGCGGCTGCCAGCGATGAAGCGGGAGCGCGCATCAGCACTCACCGCTCATCGCTTGTCCATACACACTGGGTGGCTTTGAGCTGAAAGCAGCTCAAAACACCAAAAGTGAGCTGCTTTCAGCTCAAAATCGACCAGTGTGTATGGGCCATAAAAATCACAACTGATAAATTGCACCTAGATGCTTTCCCATTGAAAACAATGAAAATCGCGAATGTAATAGTATCCGATTTTTTCACTTGCACACAAAACCTTACCAAAAATCACCAGAATAATAGACCAGGTTTAGATTGGCGATTTTTGGAGAAGCATGAACAGATCAGTGAGCTCTGTGCATGCTTCTGTCTGTTAAAGTAAAGAAAGTGTTAAAATATTTAAATAAACATGTTCAGGTCCCCCCTCCAAAAGCATAACCAGCCTCGGGCTCTGAGTCTGGTCCTGGTTGCAAAAATACAGGGAAAAAATTGATTGGGGGTTCCCTGGATTTAAACAACCAGCACCGGACTCTTGGACTGGTCCTGGTTCTAAAAATATGGGGGACAAAAGAAGTGGGGGTCCCCCGTATTTTTGAAACCAGCCCCGGGCTCCACTAGCCAGGGAGGTGATGCTGCAGCTGGGGGACATTTTTATATAGGTCCCTGCGACCAAAGCATCACCCCACCAACTAGTCACCCCTGGCTCGGGTTCCCTGGGGAGTGGGGACCACTTAAATCAAGGTGTCCCACCTACAGGCACCCAAGGGCCAGTGGTGAAGCCTGACGCTGTCTCCCCATCCCTGGGTGGTGGATGGGCGGCTGATAGCCAAAATTGTGTAAAAAAATATATATATTGTCCTTTGTTGTGGTTCTCCAAGTCCCAGCAAGACTCCCCTGCTTGCTGGTACTTGGAGAACCACAAGTATCAGCATGCAGGGAAATAACGGGCCCACTGGTACCTGTAGTTCCACAACAAAAGAAATACCCAAATAAAAACACAACACATACAACGTGAAAGTATAAGTTTATTTACACATACATACACACATACATGCACACTTACACACTCACACATACTTACCTGCCTGTAGTGTCTCTCCATATATATATATATATATATATAATTTATTTATATATCTTGAGAATGTAAGCTTTCATGGGCAGAGCCCGCTTCCCTCACATGCTTTTCCATCTCTGATTAGATCTATCTTTATTTCAATACTTCCTTCAATTGCACTAAATTCCCCAGTTTTCTGACACCACAATATTTATTTCAGTGCTGTCTGCTGACACAGCTATGTTTATATACACTGTACTTGTCCTATATTGTCTTGAACTGTAAGTCACTGTTTTCTTGTTTTGCTTATTTGTTTAAGTACTCTGCAACTGGGCGCTGTGGATCCCATGTGGTGACATATAAATAAAGAATAATAATAATAATATACACTGACTGTAACATCCTCAACCTGTTACGTTCTCTGTGCTTAGAACGTGAGCTAGTGAGTGGGTAAGGTCCGAGCACAGGAACATGACGCTGTAAAAGGGCAAAGAACAGCAGTAACCCCTAAGACCCTACCTCCGTTGTTTCACCCGCGTGGTCAGTCTACGCCTGCGAGACTATGTGTTCTTGGGCCCACGGCAGCCGCGTTTGAAGGGCGGATTAGGTCTGCCCAACTCCGATGCCCCCCGGTCTTAATATGAGACAAGGCATAAACTGAGACGGGATGATAACAAGGGGACCTCTAACTAAACAAAACTCAGAGCTAGGGGCTACTACAAAACTAAAAATTAAATGTATGTGCGGCACGCCGCCAAAGGAAAAGGACAACAAAGGTACTACTGTCCACACCCTACACGGCACCGTCGTATACCGGGGAGGACAGCTTGGGCGGAAGCCTCCGCAAAAACACCAGCAACAAGTTTAACCAAAGAATGCTGCGGCCTAGGCCGCTAGATGCGGCAGAAGCCGCTACTCACAACACCGGGAGAGTAACCACAAGTGAACGAGAACCCCGAGATGACAGGCACAGGTTTCAATCGACTGGAGGGCTGGAAAGACTCCCACCACCGGTTTCTGAACACCAGGACTCAGGACCACTGGGAACAGAGTAGACCAGATAACAGCACGATGAACTAGGAATTCTCCAGAGCAGGAACAGCTCACAGGAAGCTATCACCAGCGTCTGTGTAAGGCACTGAGGGAGAATAAAAGAGGTGTCCGTACCAATAGCTAAAGACCACCTAAATTGATGATGTTGTGCAGCTGCCCTGCTGCACGACCACATGCTGACAGGTGATTGATTATTTAGATAGCAACGGGGAACGCAGTCCGCATGTGGCGTCCCCATTGCTATGGACCCAGCGGCTCAGCGCGCACGAAGTCCCATCGTTGCCAGGTGCCATGCGGGGACAGGAGGAGGTGCGGCGGCCGTGACGTGCCAGGACCATTGCTTAGCAACGGTCAGGCGCTGGCGAGGGCCGCTGCGCCTAACACAATCTATCACCATAAAAAGCTATCACACAACTCTTACAACTATACTTATATTTCTCTACTCCTGCTTCTACTAACCCAAATACTGGTCCCATCCACATGCCCCATTCAGATGATCCACAACAGAATATAAATCCAGCAAACCTTATAAATGTCAAATGTCTCCAATCTCCATCGAGGTCACTAAAATATGCCTTATGAAATGCATGCTGTTTGCAACAAATCAATATCTCTCCATGACCTTTTTATTAAAAAACAACAACTGCTGGCTATAACAGAAACATGATCTTGCAATCAGACACAGCCTCGCTTGCAGCAATGTCACAGTGATTTCCACTTCAGACACACCTCCAGGCCTGGTAAAGGTAAAGGAGGTGGGGTTTGAATGTTACTGTCCCAATTTTTCACATGGATAGTTTTACCACAGGTTCTATCACTTACATTTACTTAATTACTAGTACATTCTATGAGGATTTTCCAACCTTTCTCTCTGCATGTTGCTGCTATCTATTGCCCACCTAGGCAACACAAACTATTTCTGGAAGAGTTTCCTCACTTCTTACCCTGTGCCATCTCCACTATTATTATAGGTGATTTCAGTATCGCTATTGACAGTCCACAATCTCCCCATGCCTCCAAGCTACTCTCATTAACCTCTCCCAATGGCCTGACTCCTCTACTCGTCAGGAGGGCCACTGCCTTGACCTTTTATTCACCAGACTATGCTCACTTTCAGAATTCACTAACACTCCTTTCCCTCTCTCAGATCACACCCTTACTTGCATGCTCCATTACTTCCAACTCAGTGTCACTGAAGTCCTCCAAACCTCCTCAAACTCGCAGAAATATTATCACTATTAATTTTCAACAACTATACACCTCTCTGCAATAACTGTTCTCAAGAATTTCTGTATCCACTTCTCTTGAGACTGTTGTATCACACCTGAACCAGGTTCTAGAAGTAACACTCAATGAAGTGGCTGAAATCTCGTACTTCAGGTGACTGCTTCACATACAGTATAAGACCATTTACCACTCTTATCGTAATGCTCTGAACACTGCCAAACAAACTTCTTTCCAGTCTCTCATATCTACTCAAGCCTCTAATCCCAAGTGACTTTTTAGTACATTTAAATCACTTCTTATACCTCCCTCACCAATCATACCAGGTACTATCAGTGCACAAGATCTCGTTTCCTAGTTCAAGGACAAGATTGATAATATCCCAAATGAAATGGTATGCTCTTCCATAGCCAGTGACCTGCTCAATTCCCTTCCTGAACCCTGTGTTACCTTCTCTTCATTTGATCCCACAAATGAAGATGAAGTATCTACTCTTTTATCTGCCTACTCTACTATCTCTCCTCTGGAGCCTATACCCTCACAAATAAGTAACGCTCTGTCCCAAACTTAACTATAATCTGTAATCTATACATATCTACATGTTTCCATCCGTGTTGAAACATGCAGTGATTACTCCCATTCTGAAAAAAAAAATATCTCTAACACACAACTTATTGGACCCATTTCTGTCAGGCTTTCTTGTCTAACACTCCACAGAGACATTATTGACTAAAGTAGTGAATGCTCTAGTCACTGCTAACTCTAAAGACCATTACTCACTTCTTATTCTCCTTTATCTCTTTGCTGCTTTTGACACCGTGGTCCCTCTCTTCTCATACAAACACTACAATCCCTTGGTCTCCAGGGCACAGCCATTTCTTGGATCTCATCGTACCTATCTTATCGCTCTTTCAGAGTTCATTTCTCTGAATCGACCTCCTCTTAACTCTATCAGTTAGAGTACCACAAGGCTTAGTCTTAGGTCCTCTGCTTTTCTCAATCTACAGTATACCACATCTTTGCAAACTATTCAGCTCTTTTAGATTTCAGTATCACCTGCATGTGGATGATACTCAAATCTACCTATCCACCCCAGATTTGTCACCATCTGCATTGGTCCATGTCACTGAATGCCTTTCTGATATTTTATCTTGGGTGTCATCTCACAACCCCAAACATAATATTTTAAAAACAGAATTAATTATATTTCCACTGGCCAATAGTAGTTACCAACCTTAGATCTCTATCATTTTTGATAACTCAACAATCAACCCTACTCCACAAGTTTGCTGCCATGGTGTCATTCTTGACTCTGAACTGTCCTTTGTTTCTCATATTCAATCTGTCTCACAATAATGTTACATACAGTACTGTGCAAAAGTTTTAGGCAGCTATGGAAAAAATGCTGCAAAGTAAGAATGCTTTAAAAAAAGAAGTGTTAATAGTTTATTTTTATCACATAACAAAATGCAAAGTGAACGAACAAAGATAAATCTAAAGCAAATCAGTTTTTATATGACCAGGCTTTGCTTTTGAAACAGTATTAACTCTTCTAGGTACACTTGCACACAGTTTATGAAGGAACTCAGCAGGAAGGTTGTTCCAAACATCTTGGAGAACTAATCACATATTTTCTGGATGTGGCTTGCTCAAATCTTTCTGTCTCTTCATGTTATCTCAGACAGACTCCATGATGTTAAGATCAGGGCTGTGTGGGGCCCATATCATCACTTCCATGACTCCTTGTTCTTCTTTACATTGAAGATAGTTCTTAATAACATTGGCTGTATATTTGGGGACGTTGTTCTGCTGCAGAATAAATTTGGAGCTAGTCAGATGCATCCCTGGTGGTATTGCATGATGGATAAGTGCCTGCCTGTACATTGTTTCTCAGCATTCTCATAATTATGTTATATTGTGTATATTGGCACAAGGACTTTTATGTGTATTTTGCTTAACCAACAGGGCTTTAACTTGGTTAAGAAATAAAACATTTGATTTATTTTCAATTGACTATTTTCTGCTGGCATCCCTATGAATATATTTGACCCTACTTATATTGTAAGAATTTACATTCCTTTGAAATACAAATAATAATTTTGCCTCATTTAGAGCTCTACGTGAGCTTAATTATCAGTGATTCACCATCTATTTAATGTTTTCTATGAATGTATCATATGCTTATATGTTATTTTTGTGGCTAGCAGATATTAATTAAATCATTGAAAGATATGTTTTAATACTTTGTACCTGGGAGTGCAACAAAAAAATTAATTCTGAGTTTGATTTACCTCGTGGATCACCCCCTCAGTTTACGCTGGTATTTAATTACATGGTTCACCACCAATTTCCTCTCTATTTTATCTGCCACTTATTTGCTGTCTAAATTTCAAGGATTTGTTGGTTCTTTTGTAAGAGCAGTGCACTCAGACGAAGACTCCAGTTTTTCTATCCTCCAGGAATGTTTCATGCCCTATCCCAAGATGGTCAGCAAGATCTCTACTGAGCATGTGCAAGGGCCATCTTGTTTGATGTAAGAGCATTCCATTATTTCTGCACTGCTACCTGTTTGCAGTACACATATACACTGTATGGTACTTATTGTTTTGCATCTGATTCACAGTAGGGTATACAGCAGGAAGCCTCGGGGGAGGCCACTTATAGTCCACAGGGTCATGTTTACATATCATCACTGCCCTAAAATATCAGCCATGTAATTACATGTATGTCAGATTTTGGGACATTCAGAAAAGATGCAATCAAGTAAATGCATCAGAAAATCTTTAAAAAAAACACTCAGCAATCAATATAAATCTAATAATTGGGTATTATTTTGTTAACTCTCAAATACACAGTAGGCATAAAACATCAGTTGTATTAGACTGCTCAAAACGGGTGGTCTTCTGTTTGACGGCGGCCGAGCTCCCAGCACCCACCATATCGGTGCCGAAATCCCGACCGCCGGCATACCGACATTTTTTTGTCCCTCTTGGGGGTCCACGACCCCCCTGGAGGGAGAATAGATAGCGTGGCATGCATAGCACGCCACTGTGCCCACAAGGGGCTCATTTGCGCTCGCCCAGCTGTTGGTATTCCGGCGGTCGGGAGTCCGGCGCCGGTATGCTGGCCGCCGGGAGCCCGGCCGCCGGCATACCCTACTACACCCCTCAAAACAAAATCCATGTTTTGGCAAAAATAAAACAGTTTATTTAAATATTTTTTAGTTGTAATATATACCTTCAAAATAAATTAGTTTCAAGCAACAAAGAATTTATCAGAGCATATTGTAGTATCCAGTATTCCAGGGGTGGGGAATCTCTGGCCCATGGGCCATAAAAGGCACGCAAAGCCGTTTGATCCGGCCCACCCGCTTGTGTCAGTGAGACTCGCCGCCACTCAGTCCGGCGGCGGGTGTGTCTCAGCTGTCAGGCAGGGAGGAGAGCGCAGCTACGTGTCCGGCGGCAGGTAATATCTCAAACCAGCCGCCGGTTCTTGAGCCAATCAGAGCTTGCGGACTGGCAGCTAATCAGGAGCTGCCGCTGCCGGTCCTCAAGCTCTGATTGGCTCACGAACCGGCGGCTGGTTTTAGGTCCTACACGCCACCGCCTGACATAACCGCGCTCTACTCACTGCCCTGACCACCTGACACCCGAGACACGCCGCCAGATGGAGCAGCAGCAGTGAGCAGCACAGTGGGATGGGAGGGCACTGTGGGGGAATTTGTGTATCTGGCACTGTGGGGGCATTTGTGAATCTGGCACTCTGGGGGCATTTGTATACCTGGCACTGTGGGGGCATTTGTATACCTGACACTGTAGGGGGATTTGTATACCTGGCACTGTGGGGGCATTTGTATACCTGGCACTGTGGGGGCATTTGTATACCTGGCACTGTGGGGGCATTTGTATACCTGGCACTGTGGGGGCATTTGTATACCTGTTACTGTGGGGGCATTTGTGGATCTGGCACTGTGGGGGCATTTGTGGATCTGGCACTGTGGGGGCATTTGTGGATCTGGCACTGTGGGGGCATTTGTGGATCTGGCACTGTGGGGGCATTTGTAGATCTGGCACTGTGGGGGCATTTGAGGATCTGGCACTGTGGGGGCATTTGTGGATCTGGCACTGTGGGGGCATTTGTGGATCTGGCACTGTGGGGGCATTTGTGGATCTGGCACTGTGGGGGCATTTGTGGATCTTGCACTGCACTGACATGTGTATCTGACACTGCACTATTGGGGGCATATGTGTATCACGTCCCATTTTAATTGGCCACACCCATTTTTTGGCGCGTGCACTCAGTACCTCTAAGGCTACTGGGGGGCAGGGTAATTTTTAAGTTGAGAATTTTTGTATGGCCCCCAAAGGATTTTATAAATATCAAAATGGCCCTTGATAGAAAAAAGGTTCCCCACCCCTGCTGTATTCTATGGCCTTGAAAAAAAATTATACAGTAGGTTATATTTAACCAAAACTGCTGTAGATATTAAGAGGATGTTGTTATGGTAGGTGTTGTAAAACTTTATTTTTATTCCTACAGTATCTAGTAGTTTGTCTAGATCAGATATGACCTTGCAGTGTTGGAACTAGATGACTTTTATTGCTGTTTAATAAACATGTTTTTTTTTTGGTAGAAACACAACGTAGGTTGCGATGAATATTACAATTTCTAACAGAGTATAATGCATTTACAAAATGACTGTGAGACACATGCTTTTCTAATTGAAATTTGCATTTATATAGAGCATTTCAGGAAAAGTATATCCCACTGCACATATAGACAGAAGTTGTATTTACCTTCTGATTGTTTTACAGCTGTCCAATAATTATAAAATTGCTTCCTTCTGTCAGCAGACTTTATTTATTTATTTATTTATTTATTTATTTATTTATTTCATTCATTTTATATATTGTTTTCTTCTTTATGGCTCATGTTGTTTATACAACAAGTAAAGATCAATGGTGGATCGCTTCAAATACAAGTCCTTGACAAAATGACAATAGGACTAATTCAAGGGAGTGCTGTGCTGGCTTGTGTAGCAGATTTTCTGTGAATTTGCGCTGCCCATGGTCAGAGAATTAATGCATGCATAATTGCAGAAATGCTAAAATACAGATGCTTACTAATATTTATAGCATCAATGTGTCTATTTTTATACATGTGACATTGCAAAAGTCCATAGTTACTGACAGTGGCGTCATAAGGTAGGTGCGGGCCGTCCCCGGGTGTCATCATCAAGAGGAATACACCAGAATTCCAGCCAAGGGCAGATCTAGACTTTTCTTTTAGGGGGGGGGGGGGGGGGGGTAAAAACAGGATTTTAATACCTACCGGTAAATCCTTTTCTCCTAGTCCGTAGAGGATGCTGGGGTCCATTTCATGACCATGGGGTATAGACTGTTCCGCAGGAGCCATGGGCACTTTAAGACTTTTCAAGGGTGTGAACTGGCTCCTCCCTCTATGCCCCTCCTCCAGACCTCAGTTATAGGAACTGTGCCCAGGGAGACGGACATTTCGAGGAAAGGATTTACCTTTATACTAGTGGTGAGATTCATACCAGCTCACACCTCAACCATGCCGCACAACATGGCATTCAACATAACACACGCCAACAGGCATGAACCATTTACAACAACATGCTGAAAACAAATGTAACACACTTGTGTAACTAACTGAACAAAACTGCAGGTAAAGTATGCACTGGGTCGGGCGCCCAGCATCCTCTATGGACTAGGAGAAAAGGATTTACCGGTAGGTATTAAAATCTGTTTTCTCATACGTCCTAGAGGATGCTGGGGTCCATTCATGACCATGGGGTTTATACCAAAGCTCCAGTATGGGCGGGAGAGTGCGGATGACCCTGCAGCACCGATTGTCTAAACTTGACGTCCTCATCGGCCAAAGTGTCAAACTTATAAAATTTAGCAAACGTGTTTGACCCTGACCATGTAGCTGCTCGGCAAAGTTGCAATGCTGAGACCCCCGGGCAGCTGCCCAGGACGAGCCCACCTTCATAGTAGAATGGGCCTTCACCGACGTAGGTAACGGCAATCCAGCCGTAGAATGAGCATGCTGAATCATTCCTCTGATCCAGCATGCAATAGTCTGCTTAGAAGCAGGACACCCAATCTTGCTGGGAGCAGACAGGACAAACAGAGCTTCTGTTTTCCGTAACCAAGCTGTTCTTGCGACATAAATCTTCAAAGCTCTAACCACATCTAGAGACTGTGACTCAGTGAAAGTGTCAGTAGCTACTGGCACCACAATAGGTTGGTTTATGTGGAAGGACGAAACCACCTTTTGGAAGAAATTGTCGACGAGTTCTTAACTCTGCCCTATCTTCATGGAAGATCAGGTAAGGGCTCTTGTGAGACAAGGCCCCCAACTTAGACACCCGCCTTGTGGATGCCAAGGCCAAAAGCATCACCACTTTCCAAGTGAGAAACTTAAATTCTATCTCCTGCAGAGGTTCAAACCAATCTGATTGAAGGATCTGCAACACCACATTAAGGTCCCATGGTGCCACTGGAGGAACAAATGAAGGCTGGATGTGCAGAACCCCTTTCACGAACGTCTGAACTTCTGGAAAGGAGGCCAATTGTTTTTGAAAGAAAACTGATAAGGCCGAAATCTGGACCTTGATTGACCCCAATCTAAGGCCTGCATCCACACCAGCCTACAGAAAATGGAGAGAACGTCCCAACTCAAACTCTTCCGTAGGAGCCTTCTTGGATTCACACCAAGACACATATTTTCTCCAAATACGGTGGTAATGTTTAGACATTACTCCTTTCCTAGCCTGAATAAGAGTGGGGATGACTACCTTAGGAATAACCTTTCGGTCTAGGATCCGGCGCTCAACAGCCATGCCGTCAAACGTAGCCACGGCAAGTCTTGATACGCACACGGCCCCTGCTGTAGTAGGTCCTCTCGAGGAGGAAGAGGTCGAGGATCTTCTATGAGCAACTCCTGAAGATCTGGATACCAAGCCCTCCTTGGCCAGTCTGAGGCAATGAAGATTGCTCGAACTCTTGTTCTTCTTATTATTTTGAGAACTTTTGGAATCAGTGGAAGTGGAGGGAAAACATATACCGACCGAAACACCCACTGGGTCACCAGTGCATCCACTGCTATTGCTTGAGGGTCTCTCGACCTGGAACAATATCTCTGAAGCTTCTTGTTTAATCGAGATGGCATCGTGTCTACTTCAGGAACTCCCCAAAGACTTGTCACCTCTGCGAAGACTTCTTGGTGGAGGCCCCACTCTCCTGTATGGAGATCGTGTCTGCTGAGGAAGTCTGCTTCCCAGTTGTCCATTCCTGGAATGAAAATTGCTGACAGAGCTCTTACATGTCTTTCTGCCCAGAGGAGAATCTTTGTCACCTCTGCCATTGCCGCTCTGCTTTTCGTTCCGACTTGCCTGTTTATGTATGCGACTGCTGTAACATTGTCCGACTGGATCTGCACGGGATGATCTTGAAGAAGATGTACCGCTTGTAGAAGGCTATTGTAAATGGCTCTCAATTCCAGAACGTTTATGTGAAGGCAGGTTTCCTGACTTGACCATTTTCCTTGGAAGCTTGCCCCCTGTGTGACAGCTCCCCAGCCTCGGAGACTTGCATCCGTGGTTATTAGGACCCAGTCGTGAATCCCAAAATTGCGTCCCTCTAGTAGGTGAGAACTGTGTAGCCACCACAGGAGCAAAATCCTGGCTGTGGAGGACAGGATTATTCCGGTGCATGTGTAGGTGGGATCCGGACCACTTGTCCAACAGGTCCCACTGGAATACTCTGGCATGAAATCAGCCAAACTGTATGGCCTCGTAGGCCGCTACTATTTTCCCCAACAACCGAATGCATTGATGGATCGACACACTTGTTGGTTTCAATATTTGTTTGACCATTTTCTGGATTTCCAGAGCCTTTTCCACTGGAAGAAATACTCTCCGTACTTCTGTGTCCAGAATCATCCCTAAAAAGGACAATCTTGTCATCGGTTCCAACGGCGACTTTGGAAAATTTATGATCCAACCGTGTTGTTGGAGTATTGACAGGGAGTGTGCGATGTTCTGCACCAACTGTTCCCTGGATCTCGCTTTTATCAGGTGATCATCCAGATAAGGATTATATGGACTCCTTTTTGATGAAGGAGGACCATCATCTCCTCCACCTTGGTGAATACCCTCGGTGCCGTGGAGAGTCCGAACGGCAACATCTGGAACTGGTAACGGCAATCCTGTACTGCGAATCTCCGATAAGCTTGGTGAGGAGGATAAATGGGAACATGCAAGTAAGCATCCTTTATGTCTACGGACACCATGAAGTCCCCCTGCTCCAAACTGGAAATCACTACCCTCAGGGGTTCCATCTTGAACTTGAATCTTTTCAGGTAGAGATTCTGATTTTTCAGGTTTAAAATCGGTCTGACCGAGCCGTCCGGCTTCGGAACTACGAAGAGGCTTGAATAAAAACCTTCTCCTTGCTGTGACAAGGGTACCAGGTCAATGACCTGATCCTGACATAATTTTTGAATTGCCGTTGCTACTGCCTCTCTTTCTGGAAGAGAAGCTGGCAAGGTCGATTTTAAAAATCGGCATCGGGGACATCTTGAAACTCTAGTTTGTACCCATGGGACACTATTTGTAAGACCCATAGTTCCAGGCCAGATTGAATCCAGATTTGACTGAAAAGTTTCAGACGTGCTCCCACCCGAGCGGACTCCCGCAAGGGAGCCCCAGCATCATGCTGCAGATTTGGCAGAAACACGGATGGACTTCTGCTCCTGCGATCCGGCAGACGCTGCGAATTTCTTTCCTTTTCCCATTCCCCTACCTGCAAAAAAGGGGGAACCTTTGGCCTTTTCGTATTTGTTGGCCGAAAGGACTGCATGTGAGAGTGATGTGTCTTTTTCGCCAGTGTAGGAGCACAAGACAGGAATGTCTACTTACCTGCGGTAGCCGCCGAAACTAACGCATCCATCCCATCACCAAACAAGGCCTCACCTTTATACGGGAGAGCCTCCATATTTCTTTTGGAATCTGCATCAGCATTCCACTGGTGAATCCACAACACCCTCCGAGCCGATACTGCCATGGTAGCGGTTCTTGATCCCAAGAGACCAATATATTTCATGGTTTCTAGTACGTATGCAGCAGCGTCTTTGATATGACCTAACGTTAGGAGTATCTCGTCTCCATCTATTGTGTCAATGTCTAATGACAAGTTTTCTGACCACTTCTCAATCGCACTACTCAGCCACGCACAGACAATGGTAGGCCTGAGTAGTGTCCCATTGGCCACATCAATAGATCACCTCACTCACTTGCGCCTGTCGGCTCCTTAAGTGAAGCCATTCCAGGCGCAGGGAGAAACATTTTTTCTCTTTTATGACAGGGCCCTGTCTAAAATGTGGGGTGACTCCCACCTTTTTGAAAAAGGTAAGCTGCCTGAATTCCTTTTGGGAATCAAAAATTTAATTTCAGGTTAAATCAGACTCCCTACAAGAGACTGTTCCTGAGGTGGAGGGAAAATGTCATTACTTCTTTACTAAAGTAAACCCTCTCCTTGTGGTAAAAGAGGGGCTTCGTAACTTCTAACACCACTTTTATAGCTAAAACATGTTTTGAATTCTTTTTTGCTAATTTAGGACCTATTCCCCTGAAATCACTAGTGTCGACACAGGAAACATGTCGATATCAGTTTGTACTACTTGTGCAAATTTGTATGTGACCCAGAGGGGTCCCTGTGGATGAAAGGCAGAACTATTAAAAGTCACATCTTCAACATATTATATTCAGTTTTCTGTATGAGATTCAGTAGTGATTCACACTATCATGTAACCTTTCCCCCAGTCAGGCTCTTGGTGTCATATTACACCTCTGTCTCTCTAACATGTCTTCCACAGAGGAAGAGATTCCCTGCCACAGACATGTCACACACGTGCTCAACCACACCACAGACACTCCGGGACTTATAGGGGACAGACCCACAGTAAAATCTGTCAGAGGGACACAGATAGGATTTGCCAGTTCACAACCCAGCGCCAGTAACACAATGTCTGTGAACACAAAATGCCCACTGACATGCAGCGCTTTTATAATGCTAATCACACAATTATATAGCACCAAATTCACTGTGCCCCCCCTGTTTTGCACCCTGATACTTGTTCAGTGGAGGAGGACCAGTGTTGTCTCTGCAGCCTGAGGAGAGAGAGAAAATGGCGCTGAGCAGTGTGCTGGCTGACTGAGGAGGAAGCTCCACTCTTCAATGGTGTGTTTCTCCTCAGCTTTTATGAGGTAATTTTTTATACTGGCGGGGGTAGGACTGTGCCTCAGCAACTTATGCCCCTTATTTATGCCAGTTTCCATAGGTTTCATGCTGCCCAGGGTGCCCCCCCCCCCACTCGCCCTGCACCCTGCAGTGCCTGTGTATGTGTGGGCAACATGGTGTGCTGCGCTCCTGCCAGCCGCGCTGTACCTTTAGCCGTCACTTTCTTGATTGAAGATCTCACCTGTCTTCTGACTTCTGGCTCTGTGAGGGGGGTGACGGCATGCTGTGGGAGTGAGCATCTAGGCACGGCTAGTGTTCAGTTCCCTTCAGGAGCTAATGATGTCCTGTCAGCCAGAAGCAGAGCCATGAAACTCTTTAGGAAGTTGGTTCCTACTTCTGCCCCCTCAGTCCCATGAAGCAGGGAGACTGTTGCCAACAGTTCTCCCTGATAATAAAAAACCTAACATAAGTCTTTTCAGAGAAACTCAGTAGAGCTCCTCTGGATTGCATCCAGTCTACCTGGGCACATTTCTAAAACTGAGGTCTGGAGGAGGGGCATAGAGGGAGGAGCTAGTTCACACCCTTGAAAAGTCTTAAAGTGCCAATGGCTCCTGCAGAACCGTCTATACCCCATGGTCATAAAATGGACCCCAGCATCCTCTAGGACGTATGAGAAAGAAGTAATACTGACTTCTCCCAGCTCTACTCATTACTCCTCCCAATTGCATTTCTGCCTTCACTAAATTTGCACTTTTTAAATTTTTCCATGCACTTTTCTCATTTACAAATGACAGCCCTATTCATCAAAGCTAAAACGATCGAGATATCACAAATCCAATTATGATCCATTTCGATTGCTTGAAAACAGACCTGTGATCGTGAGAAAACACATGGGATCAGGGATACTGTAAGTCCCCGATCCCATGTGTTATTGCAGCTCCGGCAGCCACTTATCGCGGATTATGCTTCGGGTGTCTGAGGCACCTGAAATATAATACATGATAAGTGCCAGCATCTGGGGGAGGAGCACACCGCATCAGGGCTAATGGGATGGCCCCCGGCAATACAATTACTCGCGGTCATTGACTGCAGGTAATTGGATACCGACCAATGTATTTCCCTGGATTCATCCATTAATGTGCACTGTAAACATTAAATACAGTACAAGTATGTACAAGTATGTAGGGCACACAAACTTAAACAAACGAAGGAGTGTAGGCAACAACATTTGCATGAGAAGCCCCTTCATCACAGATGCAGAGCCACGACCAGAAGTACCATGCACTCCAGTGCTGGAAACAACACCAAAGCCGGTGGAAATGCAGTGCTGGTACAAAACCAAAGGTAATGCTACAACCACATGACCGTGTGTGTGTGTGTGTGTGTGTGTATATATATATATATATATATATATATATATATATATATATATATATAGAGTCGTTGCGTTGGCTGGCACTCCGTCTATCAAGTCAGGAATCGCCTTGGTGCCCTCCTTACCACTGATAGTGGAATGTATAAGTAACGGAGTTTAGGCGGCACTCAAAGGACTTTCTAGGTGCTGAAAGGAAACCGGCACTACAGCCTACTTGTCATCAACGTTTCAGTTTTATTTCAAAAACTTTCGTCAGGATACAGAACAATACAAACCACATACCTTATATAGATAATACACCCACAGTGTTAGGCTCATGGTCCCGGGGCCGTGGCTGCAGTGGATGACGTCACACAACGTGCGACGGGTGCCGCGTTTGCACCAGATCCCGGCAGCCGTTGCCTAGAAACCAATGAATAAATTAACTAATTAACCCATATAACCCGTAAATGATGTACAGTGAGAATTATTCCATGACTGAGTTAAATATTACTGATCATGGTGAGTTCACTACAGACTGCTTAACCATGCAAGGAAATATTAATTAGCAATAGAAGAACTGCTATATAGCAGAAAATGAGAACATAACCCATAAACCCAATTAATTAGCTGTGGTATGCTACTCCGATTTGGAGCAGAATGAAGCTTGAAATTAGGTATGTGGACCGGTGTATTCTCGTGGCGCTGCCTGCACCCTAACACGCCTTAAGGTCTTGTTTCATTTTTTCAAGTGGTGCCTTAATGCGATCTATTCTGTATGCTTTATTTGTAATAATATGGTTTTATGCATATTGCTACATTGGTGTTTCATTTAAAATAATTAGCATTGTGCCTCTTTATCCATTTGTTGTTTTTTCCTAATTGGGTTTATGGGTTATGTTCTCATTTTCTGCTATATAGCAGTTCTTCTATTGCTTAATATTTCCTTGCATGGTTGAGCAGTCTGTAGTGAACTCACCATGATCAGTAATATTTAACTCAGTCATGGAATAATTCTCACTGTACATCATTTGCGGGTTATATGGGTTAATTAGTTAATTTATTCATTGGTTTCTAGGCAACGGCTGCCGGGATCCGGTGCAAACGCGGCACCCGTCGCACGTTGTGTGACATCATCCACTGCAGCCCCGGGACCATGAGCCTAACACTGTGGGTGTATTATCTATATAAGGTATGTGGTTTGTATTGTTCTGTATCCTGACGAAAGTTTTTGAAATAAAACTGAAACGTTGATGACAAGTAGGCTGTAGTGCCGGTTTCCTTTCAGCACCTAGAAAGTCCTTTGAGTGCCGCCTAAACTCCGTTACTATATATATATAGAGAGAGAGAGAGAAGGGCCTGGAGCAGGGCCAGCACCTCCACTAGGTTGCTTTAGTCAGCTGCCTGTGGGCACTGGCTCTTGAAAGGTGGTGCTGAGTGGAACCAACAAATGAAGGTTCAAAGCAGTTATCTGTGCTGCACTCGCCGTAAGGTGCCCACACCATACTCACCCAGGCCAGGATGGAGCCACTTGTACTGTGCCGGTGCCCGCATCCCTTCCTGCGTTGCTCGCTCTCTCCCATCCTTCCCCCGACCTGATGACTATTTGAGAGAACTTGAGAAGATCTGCTTCCTCAGCTGGGATTGTACGTCATTCGTGGAGCTGCTGGAGTCAGAAGAGGAGGACACGACCAGGAGCTGCACTTTATCCGGGACGGCAAGGGCTATCCCAAACTCCAGCTGATCTACCCACCTTACCAGTCGGCCTTGACAGGTGGCGGCATCACGGAATCCAAGCCTGGCAGCCTGCCCCATGCACAGGTGAATCTTCAAGGGCAACATCCACCATCTGTCTTCACTCATCCTGAGCCACAGCTTTAGCCAAGGGGACAACAAAGGTAAGTGTCTCGCACCTCAGCTGGATTTCATTCAAGTCATGGGCTAGAGGTTCTTCATCATCTGCACCTCTCTAGTATCTAAGAGGTGTTAGCTGCCTGTATATGGCCACAATAAGCCAAAGCAGTAATGTGGTGAATATATATATATATATATATATATATATATATATATATGAAAGGAAGGGGGAATGAGGGATATATAGCGACTAATGTGTTAATGGAATATACAGTTGCCACTTATATATAAAAAATAGATGAATTTATTAATGTAAACATAAAAGAGACATAAAAGGCATATATTAAAAAATGGGACAACAAAACATACACAGCTGGGCTAAAAACACTTAAATGAAACCTTAAAAATACAATAAAACCAAGTAAAATGGATTTTCCTTATCTTGAAGAAGTCTTTTGAGACGAAACGCGTTGGTTAATCCTGTACCTACCTCACCTAAGATAAGGAAAATCCATTTTACTTGGTTTTACAGTGGCAACTGTATATTCCATTAACACATTAGTCGCTATATATCCCTCATTCCCCCTTCCTTCCACATTGTTTCAGGGGCTTACCACCCCTGTATTTTTTTGAGGGACCCAGCAGACACCCCATTAACAGTAGAGGGGAGTGTTTTTTAGGTTGCCGGTTGCACAACATATCTGTGTTCTAGCACAAGTGGCGCAATATTACTCCTTGCTTCTGTAATAAATATATATATATATATATATATATATATATTTATGGAAGATAACCCGGCACTCCTGTATAGGGTCTGCGTGCCCCGGTGCCATCAGTAAAACTGGATACTGGAAAAAAAGGCTGCGGCACTCAGGGTCTTGTAGAGCAATCAAATGTGTATTGGCATCACAAAATAAAACACCAACGTTTCGGAGTGTCTAACCCCGTTGTCAAGATGTGAGAGTGAAAATGAAGAAGAAACTACTTACCCTTGTAGAGACAGAACCCGCCAAACCGGAGAGGAAGCCGCCTACAGAGTGTAAGCACCACATAGTGAACTATATCCATGCATTGTGCACTAACGGGACAGACTGCTGTGGCCACTGCAGGACAGAAAAGGGCTGCATGAGCCAGAGATGCCCCATGGAAATTACTGTATACATTATAGTGAATAGGGGGCCATTCGGCACATATTGAATCTGCCTGCTGTACAACTAAAACACTATACCGCCATAAAAAAAGAGAAAGCGAGGTAGTGGAACAAGGGTGAGCAGAGGTGGAAAGTGCAAGCACCTAGTATAGTACAGATACAGTAATTACATAAATGCAATGATTTGGTCTGGGACACCAGATGGGTGTTCCCAATGCCACGTCCGCCATAGGGACCTACACTCAATCTGTTACAAATACTGCACAGAAGCCTGTTGGCCACATATGCTGCAATGTGACAGAGAGCGGGGTCCCGATTGCATATCGGGAACGGTATTATCTGAAATAGGTGAACATGATAGATTCCTCCATTGGGAACTATCCGAAGATGCTCCATGTTATCCTCTCATTAAGACCAGTCGGGTGTATACTATTAAGTTTGAATATCCAGGACGCCTCCTTGCGTAGGAGCAGGCCCTCCCGGTCTCCTCCACGTAGAGATCTGGGTACATGGTCTATAATGATGTGTTTGAGGTCAGAGAGCCGATGTCGGAATTCCTGAAAATGTCTGGCTACAGGCTGGTCGGAGGGGTTACCAGAGATGGCCGCTTTGATTGCCGAGTGATGCAGGGCCATACGCTCCCGTAGCGTTCGAATAGTTTTTCCCACGTAGCATAGGCCACAGGGACAAACGATGACATAGATGATGTACGAGGACGTGCAGGTTAGTGTGTAGCGGATATTAATCTTCTTGCTGGTTAGAGGTACATTAAATACGGCTCCCGTGATCATATGGCTGCACGTAGTGCAACCAAGACAGCGTTAACAACCAGGTTTTTTTCTTAAGAACGAATCAGACTGCGTTTGGAGAGGTGTCCTGGCAATATTGGTTATATCTGCATGGACAACCATGTCCTTGATGTTACGTCCCCTCCTGTAGCACATCATCGGGGTCTTTTGCTTGAAAGGAAGGTGGATATCCGAAGAAACAATGGGCCAAAGGGCCCTGTTAGCCCTGCTGAGTACCGGACTGGAGGTATCAAAAGTCGTGTTCCAAATAATTCTGTTATCGGTGGATCTTGCTTTTGTCTGCATTAGATCACTGCGTGACATTTGGAGCACCTCGTGCTGGATGGTTTTTAAAGTGGTGCAGTCGTATCCTCTAGCTGTGAACTTGGACACCATCTTGTCTAATTCGCTCTCTAGGCATTCCGGCTGACTATTGATCCTGGCAACCCTAATCATCTGGGACTTGGGAAGTCCGAGTTTCAGTGAGCGTGGATGATGACTATTGGCCCGTAGAAGGGTATTTCTGTCAGTGGGTTTACTATACACTCCTGTTTGCAGTTTTCCATTGCAGATGGTAACTTGAACATCCAGATAGTGGATAGTTGTGGAGGACCACTGGAAGGTGATCTTAATTGGAGAGGGCCTGGAGTTGATAGACTCCAATAATGCTTGTAGAGTGTTTTATTTTGTGATGCCAATACACATTTGATTGCTCTACAAGACCCTGAGTGCCGCAGCCTTTTTTTCCAGTAACTATATATATATATATATATATATATAACCTCCAAAATGACTCCAGCGGCCCCCTCCGCAAACCGAAAATTGCTCTCGGTGCCCTCCTCGTAGAGGCAATCCTCCAGGATATGGACAGTGCAATGAGGCGGCACTCAGGAGACTTTTTAAGCTGTTTATTGCTGTGTCAAACAGACACAGCAATAAACAGCGTAAAAAGTCTCCAGAGTGCCGCCTTATTGCACTGTCTATATATATATATGTATGTATGTGTGTATATATATATATATATATATATATATATAATTTATTAACATAAAACACTTTTTAATTTGTTAAAATGTCCATTAAAACATTCCAAGCTGTGTGCAGATACATAAAAAAAATCCATATATTGTACAGACGTAAGAGACATCCAATGATCACTGTGTAAGAAATCAGGAAATCAGGTATTTGCACTCTGTTATTGGCTCATGTAGATACAAATGGAATTCATATAAAAAACCAATGCATTTCATCAAAATGATATCCTCAGGTGTATTTCCAAAGCTGTAATGGAGTAAGCAGGGGTATGAGTGATTTGAGGTAAATACCTCTTCCTGTAAGGATGAACCTGTTTCTGAGGTTCGTTGTAGAAGAATTTGGTTAAAAGTAGTGATGAGCGGGTTCGGTTCCTCGGAAACCGAACCCCCCCGAACTTCACCCATTTTACACGGGTCCAAGGCATACTCGGATTCTACCGTATGGCTCGGTTAACCCGAGCGCGCCCGAACGTCATCATCCCGCTGTCGGATTCTCGCGAGATTCGGATTCTATATAAGCAGCCGCGCGTTGCCGCCTTTTTCACTCGTGCATTGGAAATGTTAGGGAGAGGACGTGGCTGGCGTCCTCTCCGTTTATTGTTGAACTTGATTGTGCTTTATTGCTTAATTGTGGGGAGGACTGGGGAGCAGCCGTATAATATAGGAGGAGTACAGTGTAGAGTTTTGCTGATCAGGGACCACCAGTTTTATGCGTTCTCTGCCTGAAAAAAACGCTCCTTATCTGTGCTCAGTGTGCTGCATATATCTGTGCTCACACTGCTTAATTGTGGGGACTGGGGAGCAGCTGTATTATATAGGAGGAGTACAGTGCAGAGTTTTGCTGACAGTGACCACCAGTATATGTTGTCTGTCTGAAAAACACTCCATATCTGTGCTCAGTGTGCTGCATATATCTGTGCTCACACTGCTTTATTGTGGGCACTGGGGACCACCAGTATATTATATAGGAGGAGTACAGTGCAGAGTTTTGCTGACCAGTGACCACCAGTATACGTTGTCTGCCTGAAAAACACTCCATATCTGTGCTGCATTGTAGTATATAGTAGGAGTACAGTGCATAATTTTGCTGACCACCAGTATATAATATATAGGAGTACGGTACAGAAGGCCACTGCTGTACCTACCTCTGTGTCGTCAAGTATACTATCCATCCATACCTGTGGTGCATTTCAGTTTTGCACAGTTTGCTGACCACCAGTAAATAATATATATAGCAGTATGGTACAGTAGGCCACTGCTGTACCTACCTCTGTGTCGTCAAGTATACTATCCATCCATACCTGTGGTGCATTTCAGTTTTGCACAGTTTGCTGACCACCAGTATATAATATATATAGCAGTACGGTACAGTAGGCCACTGCTGTACCTACCTCTGTGTCGTCAAGTATACTATCCATCCATACCTGTGGTGCATTTCAGTTTTGCACAGTTTGCTGACTACCAGTATATAATATATATAGCAGTACGGTACAGTAGGCCACTGCTGTACCTACCTCTGTGTCGTCAAGTATACTATCCATCCATACCTGTGGTGCATTTCAGTTTTGCACAGTTTGCTGACCACCAGTATATAATATATATAGCAGTACGGTACAGTAGGCCACTGCTGTACCTACCTCTGTGTCGTCAAGTATACTATCCATCCATACCTGTGGTGCATTTCAGTTTTGCACAGTTTGCTGACTACCAGTATATAATATATATAGCAGTACGGTACAGTAGGCCACTGCTGTACCTACCTCTGTGTCGTCAAGTATACTATCCATCCATACCTGTGCTGCATTTCATTTTTGCACAGTTTGCTGACCACCAGTATATAATATATATAGCAGTACGGTACAGTAGGCCATTGCTGTATCTACCTCTGTGTCGTCAAGTATACTATCCATCCATACATGTGGAGCATTTCAGTTTTGAACAGTTTGCTGACCACCAGTATATAATATATATAGCAGTACGGTACAGTAGGCCACTGCTGTACCTACCTCTGTGTCGTCAAGTATACTATATATCCATACCTGTGGTGCATTTCAGTTGTGCGCAGTTTATATAGTAGTAGGCCATTGCTATTGATAGTTACTGGCATATAATTCCACACATTAAAAAATGGAGAACAAAAATGTGGAGGTTAAAATAGGGAAAGATCAAGATCCACTTCCACCTCGTGCTGAAGCTGCTGCCACTAGTCATGGCCGAGATGATGAAATGCCATCAACGTTGTCTGCCAAGGCCGATGCCCAATGTCATAGTAGAGAGCATGTAAAATCCAAAAAACAAAAGTTCAGTAAAATGACCCAAAAATCAAAATTGAAAGCGTCTGATGAGAAGCGCAAACTTGCCAATATGCCATTTACGACACGGAGTGGCAAGGAACGGCTGAGGCCCTGGCCTATGTTCATGGCTAGTGGTTCAGATTCACATGAGGATGGAAGCACTCATCCTCTCGCTAGAAAAATGAAAAGACTTAAGCTGGCAAAAGCACAGCAAAGAACTGTGCGTTCTTCTAAATCACAAATCCCCAAGGAGAGTCCAATTGTGCGATGCCTGACCTTCCCAACACTGGACGGGAAGAGCTTGCGCCTTCCACCATTTGCACGCCCCCTGCAAGTGCTGGAAGGAGCACCCGAAGTCCAGTTCCTGATAGTCAAATTGAAGATGTCACTGTTGAAGTGCACCAGGATGAGGATATGGGTGTTGCTGGCGCTGGGGAGGAAATTGACCAGGAGGATTCTGATGGTGAGGTGGTTTGTTTAAGTCAGGCACCCGGGGAGACACCTGTTGTCCGTGGGACGAATATGGCCATAGACATGCCTGGTCAAAATACAAAAAAAAATCACCTCTTCGGTGTGGAAATATTTAAACACAAATGCGGACAACAGGTGTCAAGCCGTGTGTTGCCTTTGTCAAGCTGTAATAAGTAGGGGTAAGGACGTTAACCACCTCGGAACATCCTCCCTTATACGTCACCTGGACCGCATTCATCAGAAGTCAGTGACAAGTTCAAAAACTTTGGGTGACAGCGGAAGGAGTCCACTGACAACTAAATCCCTTCCTCTTGTAACCAAGCTCCTGCAAACCACACCACCAACTCCCTCAGTGTCAATTTCCTCCTTACCCAGGAAAGCCAATAGTCCTGCAGGCCATGTCACTGTCAAGTCTGATGAGTCCTCTCTTGCCTGGGATTCCTCCGATGCATCCTTGAGTGTAACGCCTACTGCTGCTGGCGCTGCTGTTGTTGCTGCTGGGAGTCGATCGTCATCCCAGAGGGGAAGTCGGAAGACCACTTGTACTACTTCCAGTAAACAATTGACTGTCCAACAGTCCTTTGCGAGGAAGATGAAATATCACAGCAGTCATCCTGCTGCAAAGCAGATAACTCAGGCCTTGGCAGCCTGGGTGGTGAGAAACGTGGTTCCGGTATCCACCGTTAATTCAGAGGCAACTAGAGACTTGATTGAGGTACTGTGTCCCCGGTACCAAATACCATCTAGGTTCCATTTCCCTAGGCAGGCGATACCGAAAATGTACACAGGCCTCAGAAAAAGAGTCACCAGTGTCCTAAAAAATGCAGTTGTACCCAATGTGCACTTAACCACGGACATGTGGACAAGTGGAGCAGGGCAGACTCAGGACTATATGACTGTGACAGCCCACTGGGTAGATGTATTGCCTCCCGCAGCAAGAACAGCAGCGGCGGCACCAGTAGCAGCATCTCGCAAACGCCAACTCGTTCCTAGGCAGGCTACGCTTTGTATCACCGCTTTCCAGGAGAGGCACACAGCTGACAACCTCTTACGGAAACTGAGGAACATCATCGCAGATTGGCTTACCCGAATTGGACTCTCCTGGGGATTTGTGACATCGGACAACGCCAGCAATATTGTGCGTGCATTACATCTGGGCAAATTCCAGCACGTCCCATGTTTTGCACATACATTGAATTTAGTGGTGCAGAATTATTTAAAAAACGACAGGGGTGTGCAAGAGATGCTGTCGGTGGCCCAAAGAATTGCCGGCCACTTTCGGCATTCATCCACCGCGTGCCGAAGACTGGAGCCCCACCAAACATTCCTGAACCTGCCCTGCCATCATCTGAAGCAAGAGGTGGTAACGAGGTGGAATTCAACCCTCTATATGCTTCAGAGGATGGAGGAGCAGCAAAAGGCCATTCAAGCCTATACATCTGCCCACAATATAGGCAAAGGAGGGGGAATGCACCTGACTCAAGCGCAGTGGAGAATGATTTCAACGTTGTGCAAGGTTCTGCAACCCTTTGAACTTGACACACGTGAAGTCAGTTTAGACACTGCCAGCCTGAGTCAGGTCATTCCCCTCATCAGGCTTTTGCAGAAGAAGCTGGAGACATTGAAGGAGGAGCTAAAACAGCGATTCCGCTAGGCATGTGGGACTTGTGGATGGAGCCCTTAATTCGCTTAACCAGGATTCACGGGTGGTCAATCTGTTGAAATCAGAGCACTACATTTTGGCCACTGTGCTCGATCCTAGATTTAAAACCTACATTGTATCTCTCTTTCCGGCAGACACAAGTCGGCAGAGGTTCAAAGACCTGCTGGTGAGAAAATTGTCAAGTCAAACGGAACGTGACCCGTCAACATCTCCTCCTTCACATTCTCCCGCAACTGGGGGTGCGAGGAAAAGGCTAAGAATTCCGAGCCCACCCGCTGGCGGTGATGCAGGGCAGTCTGGAGCGAGTGCTGACATCTAGTCCGGACTGAAGGACCTGCCAACGATTACTGACATGTCGTCTACTGTCACTGCATATGATTCTCTCACCATTGAAAGAATGGTGGAGGATTATATGAGTGACCGCATCCAAGTAGGCACGTCAGACAGTCCGTACGTATACTGGCAGGAAAAAGAGGCAATTTGGAGGCCCTTGCACAAACTGGCTTTATTCTAGCTAAGTTGCCCTCCCTCCAGTGTGTACTCCGAAAGAGTGTTTAGTGCAGCCGCTCACCTTGTCAGCAATCGGCGTACGAGGTTACTTCCAGAAAATGTGTAGAAAGATGATGTTCATCAAAATGAATTATAATCAATTCCTTGTGGAGACATTCACCAGCAGCAATTTCCTCCAGAAGGTACACAGGGACCTGAGATGGTGGATTCCAGTGTGAACGAATTAATTATCTGTGAGGAGGGGGATGTACACAGTGAAAGGGGTGAGGAATCGGAGGATGATGATGAGGTGGACATCTTGCCTCTGTAGAGCCAGTTTGTGCAAGGAGAGATTGATTGCTTCTTTTTTTGGTGGGGGCCCAAACCAACCAGTCATTTCAGTCACAGACGTGTGGCAGACCCTGTCGCTGAAATGATGGGTTCGTTAAAGTGTGCATGTCCTGTTTATACAACATAAGGGTGGGTGGGAGGGCCCAAGGACAATTCCATCTTGCACCTCTTTTTTCTTTCATTTTTCTTTGCATCATGTGCTGTTTGGGGACAATTTTTTTGAAGTGCCATCCTGCCTGACACTGCAGTGCCACTCCTAGATGGGCCAGGTGTTTGTGTCGGCCACTTGGGTCGCTTAGCTTAGCCATCCAGCGACCTCGGTGCAAATTTTAGGACTAAAAATAATATTGTGAGGTGTTCAGAATAGACTGAAAATGAGTGGAAATTATGGTTATTGAGGTTAATAATACTATGGGATCAAAATGACCCCCAAATTCTATGATTTAAGCTGTTTTTGAGGGTTTTTTTTAAAAAAACCTGAATCCAAAACACACCCGAATCCAACAAAAAATTTTCAGGGAGGTTTTGCCAAAATGCGTCCGAATCCAAAACACGGCCGCGGAACCGAATCCAAAACCAAAACAGAAAACCCGAAAAATGTCTGGTGCACATCACTAGTTAAAAGTGTCCCAATCAGGGACCGGATGGAATCTATCTAGTATTCCATACAATTAGGAATAAATATATAAACTGAGTGGAGTGTTCCGCCTTGGAGGTACAGTCTCAAAGATGCGCACAATTATGAAACTAGAACAATTAATTGGCAAACAGGCACAACAGCAGAGAATGACTATATATATATATATATATATATATATATATATATATTACCATATACTCCACAGACTCCTTTATCATTGTTGCTGATGCCCTCAGCTTCTCCTACAGTTACTGCTGAAGTCCTCAGTTCTTGTCTACAATTATTGCCATATACTTCTACCTCTTCACAGCTACAAACTCTGACTGTGACTCAAGCCTCTCCTTCGTTGCTTCTCCCCCCAGCATTCCGTTACTCACCAGTCCTCACATCACTCTCTTTGTAGGTGTTACCCCGGCTACCCATTACACTGGTGGTTCCCACCATCAGTGTTCCAGTACCCATAGCCGGTCACCTACCATTACAGTTCATACAGCCTGACTGCAACGCCTGAATGAGAAGACCAATTCTTAAGCCAGCCCAGTTCTGTCCACAGCTCTCAAGACCAGACCCAGTGTCCAGTATTAGTCCGGGTGAACAACCAAACTCAGCTGTGACAGGTGCTGAGAAACCGTGCACTGGCTCTGGCCTTGGGATTTGTAGAGACCTGCTGACCATATCGCCAAACTGACCAACATCAAACCAGAGAACATGTCATATAGATAGATAGATAGACAGATATGTTCACTGGTTTGATGTTGGTCAGTGTGGCATTATGATCACAGGCTTTGTATATACATTTAAATGTATAGATAATGTATACACAAACAATACATAAGTTTGTGTACCCCTTATATTTTTTATGTTAATCACCCTCATGCCTACAGTATATGTTTGGTGCCTATTTCTTCCCACCCCCTCCCCTTTTATATACACTATGCTTAACACCCCCCCCCCCCACACACACACACACACACACACACACACACACACACACACACACACATCCTTTCACATCTTGTTTTATCATGATGCCATGCACTATTTTAATATACTTTTTATGCAGATTGTGGCTAGTCTAGTGGCTGGATGATGTTCATCCACAAAGTGAGGTTCCTTGGCAAGCAGCAGCGCTGCTCTCCGCATACTGCGATCGCTGCTTGCAGGGGCAGCAGGTGGATCCGGCCAGGAAGAGCAGATTAGGGAACTGGGGGACAGCTGATGCACTGATAGCGTTTTAAGCCCAGCTTCTTCAAAATGGCGTCTGGGGGCAGTAACCTCACCTCCCTAAAGAGAGGATGCGGAGCCTGCCCTGTCACCCCAGATGCCACCATGTGAAGGGAGGTGGAGCCCAGAGGTTCCATGCACTAGCTGCCTGGGGAGGAGGAGTTAGGGGACAATGCTGCAGCTGCTGCTCTGCTTGCCCTCCACTGAGTGCTGTGCAGCTCACCCTCAGCTTTACTCTGCCCAGGGCTGCAATGCTGCCTACAGAATCAGCAGGGTCAGCGGGTGCTGGAGCTGTGTGTTACGGGCGATTGCCCTTATCACCCCCTGCTGGATCCACCAGTGATTCCAGCTACTCCACAGTGACAGGAGCCGGGTACTGCAGTGTGACATTATCCTGCAGCTCCTGACTCCTGTCACTGACCAGGAGCAAGTAGTGCAGTAAGATTCTCCAGGGGTGCTGGGCACACCCTCAGAGTGATCCCACAAGGCTATGCCCCTTTCTGTGAGGCCACACCCTCTTTTCAGGTGAGCGCACCTTTGATATACACAGTTGGTCTATTCGCTGCATTGGGGGGTATATTCAATAAAAGTCGATTTGGGTCAATGTTGATCAATTTTTGGTTGATGTTTGATCCAATTTGTGTTTCAGAGTATAAATCACATATTTACTAACAGATGATTTTGGCACATGTTACTAAATGTGGGATTTAGACCCTGGAATACAAAATCAACCAAACCTCGACCAAAAATTGACCCAAATTGATTTTAAGTAAATAATATACAATTAAATCCCACATATACTAACATATTTTATTTAAAAGCATGTCAAAAATTATCTGTTAGTAAATGTGTGATTTAGACCTTGAAACACAAAATCAATCAAAAAATCAACCCAATATCGACAGAAAATCTATCAACATCGACCCAAATCGACTTTTAGTCACCAACCTGGGTGCAACCAGCCCTGCTACCGCCATTGATTACTGTCAACTTTAGGAACTGCTCCAGTGCAAATGCTGCACAACCTGTTTTGGATTTTTGTGATGGGTATCTTCTTACTGGAAACATTGAAAAAGTGAGTTTCAAGTTTAAGCATTTCCATTTTATTTTAAGATGCTGCTTTTTGGGGCTGATATGTATAGCTCAGATACAGTATGCCATGAGAATTGGAAACATCAAGAGGTATATTTACGTAGCGTCAGCTTTAGCTCCTCAGCCATTTGCCATGGTACTCCAGCAGGATTATATGGCCACCAGTATATATATAGCAGTACGGTACAGTAGTCCATTGCTCTACCTCTGTGTCGTCAAGTATACTACAAAAGTTCAGTAAAATGACCCAAAAATCAAAATTAAAAGCATCTGATGAGAAGCGCAAACTTGCCAATATGCCATTTTACAACACGGAGTGGCAAGGAATGGCTGAGGCCCTGGCCTATGTTCATGGCTAGTGGTTCAGATTCACATGATGATGGAAGCACTCATCCTCTCGCTAGAAAACTGCAGTGCCACTCCTAGGTGGGCCAGGTGTTTGTGTCGGCCACTTGGGTCGCTTAGCTTAGCCATCCAGCAACCTTGGTGCACCTCTTTTTTTTTTTTTTTTGCATCATGTGCTGTTTTGGGACTATTTTTTAAATCGGCCATCCTGTCTGACACTGCAGTGCCACTCCTAGATGGGCCAGGTGTTTGTGTCGGCCACTTGGGTCGCTTAGCTTAGCCATCCAGTGACCTTAGTGCACCTCTTTTTTTATTTGCATCATGTGCTTTTTTGTGGACTATTTTTTAAATCGCCCATCCTGTCTGACACTGCAGTGCCACTCCTAGATGGGCTAGGTGTTTGTGTAGGCCACTTCGGTCACTTAGCTTAGTCATCCAGCAACCTCGGTGCAAATTTTAGGACTAAAAATAATATTGTGAGGTGTGAGGTGTTCAGAATAGACTGGAAATGAGTGGAAATTATGGTTATTGAGGTTAATAATACTATGGGATCAAAATGACCCGCAAATTCTATGATTTTAGCTGTTTTTGAGGGTTTTTTGTAAAAAAAACACCTGAATCCAAAACACACCCGAATCCGACAAAAAATTTTCAGGGAGGTTTTGCCAAAACGCGTCCGAATCCAAATCACGGCCGCGGAACCGAATCCGAAACCAAAACACAAAACCCAAAAAATTTCCGGTGCACATCACTAGAGACTACCTAATACCAATATGACTTCCAGCCTTACCTCTGCCATCACATCTGTATGTCTCTAGTGCTGCTGTGCACATACCGCTGTGACTCCTGTTCCTTATAAACCTGCAAGCCTGGTGAAGGATCACTGTGTGGACTGAACTCCATATCACATTCTGCTAGTGACTATTGCAAAACACCCAGATTCTACACCAATACGACATACTGTATCAACACATATCAGATGTTTTTGTGTCAGTTAAGTAACCACTTATTTGTTCCCATGCAGATAACAGTGTAAGGGTAGTGTGGGCTTATTGTGCAGCCAACATTTGTATGTATACTGCGGTTTGGACCTCCATTACAATGACTAATGTTTCTATGTGTTTTGTGTATGCATTGCCAGATTTCTATTTGTCTTTTTTTGTTTTTAGAATTATTATTTTTTAGCTAATTTGGGTATATTATATAACATACTGTATTTATGTGTGTCCAGTGTAACTCTCTTAAACATTTATGACCTTCACCATAGCATGTGTTGTGTGGGTGATAAAAAATGTAACGTATTTACTTACTTTTATATAAATTGAAAATGTGAGTAAGGAATAAAACTGCTTTCCATGTTATTATGCAGGCATTTGTGATTAAGGCATGTTAACATACATGTAAGTTTTGCAATATTAAAAAGGGAACACTCACCAGGCTTTGTCATATATACAGTATACAGTACATGTAGATGCTCACAGTCTATGTGTGGCCATAGAGAGTAGGGTGGAGAGTTGATTATGGCAGCCCTGAGCTCCAGTTGCAAAAACCTAGTCTTACTTCAGCTATGGGTGCGCTATCCTGTTAATATTGCCCTTCATCATGGATGATGCAGGAAGAGAGGACTGAAGTTGTCAAAAAGGGTAACAACAGTGTCTCTTAAGCCAAGTGGCTGCTTAAAGATTATCTTCCAGCGGCCACTGGTGGGTAACATGACATGATCACATCAGATGTGACCGTGTCAAAGAAAATCCAGCATGGCGTGGTTGCATCTGATGGTCAACTGAGTAACTCTTGGTCATTTTCACTCTGCGGGCCCAGAAATCTGTGTTGGAAAAAGCAGACCCTGATTTGTGTATATTACTGAAGCCTATATACTAGAGCTGAGCGGGTTCAGATCTCAGAGATCCAAACCTTCCCAACCTTCATGATCAGAGCTGGAAACAAAGTCCGGCTCAGAACTTCCCACCAGACTCGGATCCCATAACGAGGCAAAATATCATCATCCCACTGTCCGATTCTCGCGGGTTTTGGATTCCATATAAGGAGCCGCGTATCACCTCCATTGTCATTCTGGACTTGGAGAGTGAGGGAGACAGACCTCTGTCTTTCTGTGGGTGGTGAAGTTGGGTGGGGTCAGTGTGTGCTCTTTAGGGGTGCTGTCCCGTGATGTCCTGTGCTGTTAGGGGTGCTGTACATGTGTGTTGCTGTCCTGTGCTGTACAGGGGCAGTGTCCAGTATGCTGTAAATTTACAGGGGTATTGTTAAAATACAGGTGGACTGGCCCTGTCCGGTATGCTGTAAAAATATAGGGGTTTTGTTAAAAATAAAAATACACTAGCCCAGTCCTGTATGCTGTAATAATACAGGGGTGTTGTTAAACAGGGGTACTGTGAAAATACAGTGGTGCTGTTTTCCTGTCTTTTATGCTGTAAAAATACGGGGTGTTATTAAAATACAGGGGGTCTGGCCCTGTACTGTATGCTGTAAAAATACAGGGGTGTTGTGAAAATAAAGGTACACTGGCCCTGTCCTGTATGCTGTAAAAAAACTGGGGTGTTGTTAAAATACAGGGGTGCTGTGAAAATACAGGGTTTCTGTGTCCCTGTCTTGTATGCTGTAAAACTACAGGGGTGTTGTTAAAATACAAGGGTGCTGGCCATGTCCTGTATGCTGTAAAAATATAGGGGTGTTGTTAAAATACAGGGGTGCTGTTAAAATACTGGGGTGCTGTGTCCCTGTCTTGTATGCTGTAAAAATACAGGTGTTGTTAAAATAAAGGTACACTGGCCCTGTCCTGTATACTGTAAAAAATATAACAGTGTTGTTAATATACAGGGGTGCTGTGAAAATACAGGGGTGCTGTGTCCCTGTCTTTTATACTGTAAAAATACAGGGGTATTGTTAAAATAAATGTACTCTGGCCCTGTCCTGTACACTGTAAAAATACAAGGGTGTTGTTAATATACAGGGGTGCTGTGAAAATACAGGGTTGCTGTGTCCCTGTCTTGTATGCTGTAAAAATACTGGGGTGTTAAGAAAATAAAGGTACACTTGCCCTGTCCTGTCTTCTGTAAAAATACAGGGGTGTTGTGAAAATAAAGGTACACCTGCCCTGTCATGTATCCTGTAAAAATACAGGGGTGCTGTGAAAATACAGGGGTGCTGTGTCCCTGTCTTGTATGCTGTAAAACTACTAGAGTGTTGTTAAAATACAGGGGTGCTGACCCTGTCCTGTAGGCTATAAAAATATAGGGGTGTTGTTAAAATACAGGGGTGCTGCTGTGAAAATACAGGGGAGTTGTGTCCCTTTCTTGTATGCTGTAAAATTACATGGGTGTTTTAAAAATACAGGGGTGCTGGCCATGTCCTGTATGCTGTAAAAATACAGGGGTGTTGTTAAAATACAGGGGAGCTGTGAAAATACAGGCGAGCTGTGTCCCTGTCTTGTCTGCTGTAAAAATACAGGTGTTGTTAATAGAAAAGCATATAGGCTTTGTCCTGTATGCTTTAAAAATGCAGGGGTGTTGTTAAAATAAAGGTACACTGGTACCGCCCTGTTTGCTGTAAAAATTCAGGGGTGTTGTCAGGGTCGGTGCAAGGTTTCTTGATGCCCTAGGAAAAACTTCAGCCTGCTGCGCCCCCCCCAACCACACACCGGGGAGGATGGGGGGTGCGTAGCGGCTGGAGAAACCTTGCACCGGCCCTTACACCGGATCATTGTTCAAATCGCATTAGTCATCCAGTGTGTAGGGCCTATTAGTGGGAACTTCAGGACAGGTTGCTGCTGTAATGCTGAAGGTGCTCTACCCTGGGTGCGCAAGAACTGCTAGACAAGGGCTGGATTAAGCCTTCTGGGGGGCCCATGGAACTTAAAATAGGTGCTGTGCCTGCGGTTTGGGTATGTGTGACCTTCACAGGGATACCAGCAGTGAAATGTTGGCAGGGGGGTCAAACTCAAGAAGCCCCTTGTGTGCTCTCTGCAGTTGCCACTCTGCGGTTGCCACAGGTTCTATTTCCACTCTATGGGTGTCGTGGACACCCACGAATGGGAATAGTCATGCTGACTGTTGGGATTCTCAAGGAGTGGGATGTAGGGGTAGGTGTTGTGACCGGTGGTCTCCTGACCACTCGGCATCCCATGCCTGCTGTGTCTCCAATCCCTTGTGCACATACATCACCTTGAGAAAGGGGCGCCTGCCCCGAAATGTTGGCTTTGCTGTGATATGGAATAAACCCACTTTAATACATTATTGAATTTCTCTATCTCCGAGTGTCGCGACCTGTCGGATCATTGGTCAGTGTCATTAAAGTACCAGAGGTCAGTGTCATTAAAGTACCAGTGTCATTAAAGTACCAGCAACTCAGCACCTCTGGCCCTTATATATTTAAAGATGCACCCTTACCCCTCCCCTTAACTGTAGTTTTAATAATCCCCGTCCTTAAGTATTTCCCCCTCACACCCCCACGCTTTATATGTTAAATGAAGCTTACCCAAAGAGGCCCTGGTCCTTAATCCTGCCCTGTGTTTGGTGGTGCAGTAGGAGGGACCCAACCCCTTGAGCAGCAATCAATAGGGGGGAAGTTGTTACACAGAGGGGGAGTGTAATATGTGGGGTGAGATCATGAAGATATGTGGTAGGGGGCGGCAATATATGGAGTGTTACCACGGAGAGGACCAGAAAACAGATTGTAACAATAGCCGGCAGCACTCTGCTTACTGTAAGTGCATAGAGTATTAGAGCCACTGCCGATGGGTTACATTCACACTGACAGTGCTGCCAGCAGATAACAGTTGGACAGCTGCGGTATCCCTGCTGCACTGACAGTAAGAATGGTACATTCTGCCGGCTATTGTTACAGTTGTTCTAGCAGCTGTCTTCTGCTCCTCTCTGTAGTAATGCTCTACATCCAGTACGCTCTACATATTGCCGCCCCGCACCACATACTCCCGCGATCTCACCCCACATATTCCACCCCCCAAGGGACCAGGGAAGCATTAATCGGCAGCGTGAGCTGCTGCCCTCCAGTGGCCTGCACCCATAGGCAGCTGCCTAAAGCTGTCTAGTGGTGGCGCTGGCCCTGGGTGTTGTTAAAATAAAGGTACACTGGCCCTGTCCTGTATGCTGTAAAAATATATGGGTGTTGTTAAAATAAAGGTACGCTGGTTCTGTCCTGTATGCTGTGAAAATACAGGGGTGCTGTGTCCCTGTCTTGTATGCTGTAAAAATACTGGGGTGTTGTTAAAATAGAGGTACATTGGCCTTTCCTGTATGCTGAAAAAATACTGGGGTGTTGTTAAAATAGAGGTACATTGGCCTTTCCTGTATGCTGAAAAAATACTGGGGTGTTGTTAAAATAGAGGTACATTGGCCTTTCCTGTATGCTGAAAAAATACTGGGGTGTTGTTAAAGTAAAGGTACACTGGCCCTGTATTGTATGCTGTAGTCATGCTGGGAGTGCACAGAGACGCTCTCTCATTCTATGAATGGAAGAGCATCTCCATCTGGGCACGCGCGCCCGCCCGGAAGGAGAAACTCTTCCATCCTAGTGAATAGGGCAGGTCTCCATCACGGGCGCATGCGCCCACCCACCCACCCAGACAGAGATGCTGTAGTTGCTAGGAGCACCTGGGTGGACACTCCCAGGCACAGACAGAGCCACGACTAGCGTTGCTCCATCTGTACACTGGCCCTGTCCTGTATGCTGTAAAAATACATGGGTGATGTTAAAATAAAGGTGCACTGGCGCTGTCTTGTATTCTGTAAAAATACAGGGGTGTTGTCAAAATAAAGGTAATCTGACCCTGTCCTGTATGCTGTAAATATACAGGGGTGCTGGTCCTGTCCTGTATGCTGTAAAAATACAAGGGTGTTGTAAAAATAAAGGAACACTTGCCCTGTACTATATGCTGTAAAAATACAGGGGTGTTGTTAAATTACAAGGGTGCTGGCAGAGAGGAGCAGAAGACAGACTGTAACAATAGCTGGCAGCACGCTGCTTACTGTATGTGCATAGAGTATTAGAGTCGCTGCCGATGGGTTACATTCACACTGACAGTGATGCCGGCTGATAACAGTTGGGTGGTCTGACAGTGTGAATGTAACTCATCGGCAGCGGCTCTAATACTCTATGCACATACAGTAAGCAGTGTGCTGCCAGCTGTTGTTACAGTTGTTCTAGTCGCTGTCTTCTGCTCCTCTCCGCAGTAATGCTCCACATCCAGTAACGCTCTTCATATTGCCACCCTGCACCACATACTCCCACCCCACATATTCCACCCCCCAAGGGACAAGGGAAGCATTTATTGGCAGCATGAGCTGCCGCCCTCCAAGGGCCTGCGACCATAGGCAGTTGCCTAAAGCTGCCTAGTGGTGGCACTGGCCCTGGCTGTTGCTAAAATAAAGATACTCTGTCCGTGTCCTGCATGCTGTAAAAATACAGGGATGTTAAATTACAGGGTTACTGTGAAAATAAAGGGGCACTGTTCTGTGTGCTGTAATTATAAAGGGGTGCTGTCCTGTGAAATGGAGAGCAAAAATTTGTAGGAAAAAATAGTGAAAGATCAGGAACCACTTCCAGTTCCTAGTACTAGTGCTAAAGCCGCTGCTGCCACCAGTCATGACATTGACGATGCAATTCCATCAACGTATTCTGCTAAGGCTGATGCCCAATGTCATAGAGGGCATGTAAAATCCAAGAAGCAAACATGAATAACCCCCCATAAAAAGAAATTATCTGATAAGAAACATAAAATTGGCAATATGCCATTCACGACACGAAGTGGCAAGGAAAGGCTAAAGCCTTGGCCTATGTTTATCACTGGTGGTTCAGCTTCTCATGAAGATGGAAGTCCTCCTCTCTCTTGAAAAAATTAAAAAATAAAGATTGTTAAAGCACAGGAAAAACAGCAGTGCATTCAGATATATCACAAATCCCCGAGAGTGCAAGTGTGTCTGCAGTTGCAATGTATAGGCCTGACCTTCCCTAGACTGTATGGGAAGAGGAGGCTCCTACCACCATTTGCATGCTCCCTGCAAGTGCTGGGAGGAGCACCACCAGTCCAGTTGCTGATATTGAGATTGAGGATGTCACTGTAGAAGTACACCAGGATGAGGAGGATATTGGTGTAGCTGGAGCTGAGGAGGAAGTTGTCAATGAGGATGCTGATATTGATGTGGTTTGTTTGAATAAGGCACCAGTGGAGACATTGTTGGCCATGGGATAAAAAAGCCCATTGTCATGCCTGGGCAAAATACCAAAAAATCCACCTCTTCAGTGTGGAATTATTTCTCTGAGGATAAGGATGACGATGTAGACCCCATCGCTATTTGATTGTTTTGTTAAAGCGTACATGTCCTGTTTATACAATATAAGGGTTGGTGGGAGAATAATTCCAACTTGCATGTCTTCTTTGTCTGCCACATCATTCCAGGGGTACTATGCTAAAACTCAGAATGTTAAACATAGAAATTGCTATCACGTACATTTTAAACGGAAGATATGCTTCCTAGTTTAATCAATGTGTATTAGAGACAATTACACATTATTAAATCCTCTGTTTAGAGTAATGAAAGTATTAATGTATATTAACTTATTGCTTTATATTTTCTCTTTTTTTTCTATCCTGATATGTAGTTTTTTTAAATGTGTTTTTCAAATTGAAATTACAATTTGCATCAAAAAATCAAAATTTTGCTTTACTGTAAACTTACATTTATTTGGAGAAAGAATAGGATGTGCATTTAAAAATAATGACGTTTTATAAAAAACATTATGTTGATTAATGGACCATGTGTGTTACAAATATAAATACTGTATATAGGTTGGCGATGTAAATTCCCACATTAAACATAACATTCTAGACCCAATCCTGGGGTGCTGGTCTTATTGTGTCTTCTCACTGTCAAACTCACCTACAGTACAGATCAAAACAGATTGATATGATGTGCTCCAGAGGTGACAAGTCTAGTTGAAGCTATGGACCCCAGTTGTTTCTTGATGTCGCTTTTGGATTTGATTTTCTAATTGCCTTTTAAAGTTTTGCCACCTCATTATATCGCTTGCAAGATGGCTAACTTGTTTGTCTTTTCTTCCTGGGCTGCAAAATTGAAATTACCTTGTTGGCATGGCACTGGTCAGCAATCAACAAAAATCTAGGCATACAGTATATTCTGTGCCACATCAAATTTACAGAGCCTTTGGACTTTATAGCGCTACACACTGATCACAGAGGTGGTGGAGGGACTTGATCAGGCCCATAGGAGAATTATAATGTGAATTAGGAGAGGTACTGTATATTAAACGTTAAAAAAAATTTTTAATGTCATTCTTTAATTGAAATTCATATAGATGGTAGAATTAATTGTTATGAGACATACTTTCAAATGGAGCACATATATAATTTTTCAAGAGTCAAATATTACATTATGGTTCTGATCTATTGCCATAGGGGGTAATTCCAAGTTGATTGCAGCAGGAATTTTGTTAGCAGTTGGGCAAAACCGTGGGGGTAATTCCAAGTTGATCGCAGCAGGAAATTTTTCAGCAGTTGGCCAAAACCATGTGCACTGCAGGGGAGGCAGATATAACATTTGCAGAGAGAGTTAGATTTGGGTGGGTTATTTTGTTTCTGTGCAGGGTAAATACTGGCTGCTTTATTTTTACACTGCAATTTAGATTGCAGATTGAACTCACCACACCCAAATCTATCTCTCTCTGCACATGTTATATCTGCCCCCCCTGCAGTGCACATGGTTTTTCCCAACTGCTAAAAAATATCCTGCTGCAATCAACTTGGAATTACCCCCCATGTGCACTGCAGGGGAGGCAGATTTAACATGTGCAGAGAGAGTTAGATTTGGGTGTGGTGTGTTCAATCTGCAATCTAATTTGCAGTGTAAAAATAGAACAGCCAGTATTTACCCTGCATAGAAACAAAATAACCCACCCAAATCTAACTCTTTCTGCACATGTTATATCTGCCTCCCCTGCAGTGCACATGGTTTTGCCCAACTGCTAACAAAATTCCTGCTGCGATCAACTTGGAATTACCCCCATAATGTTAATAGTTACTTAAACTAAATAAAAAGCTACATACATATGTATGCATACAGCTGTGTTCACTTACATCTAGCCTCCCTGCACACCATTGGCCACAATGGACATCAAACAACTTCATGTGTTTATAAATGCATAAAGGAATAAAATAATTCACCGTCTATAAGATACCAAGGGCATTAGCCTCTGTTGGCTGTTCTGGTAATTTTTTCCTTTTTTCCTTTCTTGACCATATTTACTCTCTGTATGTTGCTCAGTACATGCCCTTCCCTATTCACTTTTTATCATTTTATGTGTATTTGATAGATTGTTTGACCTGTATTGTTTTTTGTTCTATGCTGATGTAAATAAAAAGTTAAATAAAATATATTAATGAAAAATAAAACAAATGTGTCATCTTGACATTAGTCTTCCTTTGGCATTTAGCATTGACATTCTTGCCCCATTTGCAAAATGTCATTTTAATTCAAGCGAATAAAAAACATATTAAACACAAAGCAAAAAAATAATGGATGTAGGTAATAAAGTAAGTAAAGGCTGTTCATTCCCACTGTGCAGGTCATTCAACCTTCATAGTTCACGGTTGTGCAGTCTCTCTAACCTGTTTTCTATGTGCTCTGTAAGTTATTTCTGGAGCTGTCATTCATTGTTAAAATGAACCCTACGATGCAAAATTCCTCCGACTGTGAAGTGAGGAGTGTTATTTGATTCCTGAATGGTCAGAAATCGAGACTGACAAAATGTATCATCACTAAAGCAGGTGTGTGGTGATGTGAGAACATGGTGTGAAATGTTCAATATAGGAAAAACAAATGTGAATGCCAAAGATCCACCAGGATGGCCATCACTTGTCACCGTTCTGGATCATCCACTCCATAGTCCAGTCATTGCGTCCAGCGATTTTCACTTTTTGACTAAACTCAAAGAGTTCCTGCATGAAAAAGTTTTGGAAGTGATGATGAGTTGAAGCTTGCAGTCAACAACTGGTTCAGTGGACTGGAATCAGCAAAGTACAACAAAGGAATTCTAATGCTCAGAGACAGAAATGCTTAAATGAATGAGGTGATTATGTGGAGAAAGGTACTCTGTGTTTAGATAAATATATTAATATAATATAATATATATTAAAAAAATATATATATAGTCCCATTTGATGAAGAGGAAGCAGACCCAACTCTTTTTAGGTGGACAAGAATGAAGAGAAAGACCTCCGTTGCTAAACATATAGCCCCTCCTGTCGAGAAGGTGTAGGAGCTAGGGCCACCTTCAGGGTATCTACACATATTAGAGTACATTTGGGGAAAAGACCACCAACAAGGTAACAATTCATTGTTTTATTTTATCATAGATAACAATAATAGTATTTTCTTTTACACATACTGTAACACTGCAAACATATTGTTCAGTATAGGTATTATTAGAGTTAGTTAAAGGTGTTGTTTTGTGGATTTTGGAGTCTAGAGATTGTAAGCTTGCGAGCAGGGTATTCCTACCTCTATGACTATTTGTTATTGCCCAATTTTGTTATATCATTGTTATTTCCAATTGTAAAGTGCAGCGGAATTTGCTGCACTATATAAGAAACTGTTAATAAATAATTAATAAATAATAGAGAGATATTGGTGAGAAGTGTGTATCAATTGTTACTACAATTCTTTCAATAATTGGTGCTATTACTTTGATACAGCATTTCCCTTTTGTTCTACTTTCTCTACTATTAGAATTTCTATATTGCATATCAGTGATATTATGCTAAACATAAACAATATATTGTGAATAGCTATGCCTTTCTGTATTATTTTAGTTTTCCAATCGATGGTGATTCCTGATTTGACAAACATTGATCTTTCCTGGTATTTACCAATCTGTAGATAACTCATCCATTATTTACTCTCCTATGTTCTGTCTAGTGCTGAGATTATTCTATTTCAGCCTTTACTTCTGTATTTCAGCAATTTCAAGTAAATGTGTATCAAAGTCTATAATCCTTATTCACAGATGTACACAAACCAATGGTTCATGTACATCTTCTATGATTACTTTACTGTGCAGTGGCGGAACTTGTGAGTGGTGGGCCCAGGTACAAAACTATACTTTCGGCCCTCCTCCTCCACTAAGTTCACAATATGCCACAAGACAGTGGGTGAGATACAGGGTGACAGGGTTCAGGCAGAGGAGGGTGACAGGGATGAGACAGGGGATAAATGGGGATGAGGCAGAGGACAGCAGGGAGATTGTGAGTTGGTGAAAGAGAGAGCTAATGGGTGACAGGAAAAGGGTGAGAGGGAGAATAGTGGGTGCCAGTCAGTGCTGCAAGTATGGCGGTACAGGGTGGTACTGCATACTGGTAAGAAATTTCCAACCGGTACGCAGTACTGCCAGGCCGACCAACGTGCTTGCTGCAGTGCTGTGTGTTTGTGAGGAAAGTAGAGCGGCCAGCGCACGCCTCTCCTGTGTCCCTCAGTGATAATCTGGTCCACTGTCCGGCTGCGGTGTGTCTCTCAAATGAGGCACCGGTTCATGAGCCAATCAGAGCTCATGGACCGGCAGCTGTGGCTCCTAATTGGCTGCTGGTCCGTGAGCTCTGATTGGGTCATAAACCAGCGCCTCATTTGAGAGACACGGTGCTGTCAACGGAGACTGGATGATAACTGAGGGGTAGGAGCGGTGCGGGCTTCGCTCTCCTCCCCTCAAACAGTAGATATAAGCAGTGGGGGGGGGGGTGTATTTGGCACTGTGGGGACATATCTGGCACTGTTGGGGCATATGTGGCACTGAGTGCATATGTGTACCTTGACCTTGGGGGGCATATCTGGAACTATGGGGGCATATGTAGTACTGGGGGCATATGTGTACCTTGCACTGGGGGAGCATATATGTATCTACACTGTGGGGACATATCTGGCACTATAGGGGCATATGTGTACCTTGCACTGGGGGACATGTGTATCTGCACTGTGGGGACATTTCTGGCACTATGGGGGCATATGTGTACCTTGCACTGGGGGGCATATATGTATCTGGTACAGTGGGGGCATATGTGTATCTGTACTGTGGGGACATATGTGGCATCGGGGGCATATGTGTACATTGCACTGGGGGGGCATATATGTACTTGATATGGTGGGGGCATATGTGTATCTGGCACTCCACTATTGGGGACATATGTGTGTGCCACTATTGGGGCATATGTATATCTGGCACTGAGCTTATTGGGGTCATATGTGTATCACGCCACTATTTTCATTGGCCATGTCCCATGTGACCACACCCATTTTTTGGCGCACACACACACACAGTACCTCTAAGATTTTTTTTCTACTTGCACCATTGGTGCCAAGCAGAGGCATTAGAGGATTGAGCGGGTGACAAGATGAGTGGGACAGGGAGAAGGTGAAGAGGAGAAGCAGATGGTATTAGAGGTCTCTGTAGGAGGGAGTAAAGGGGTAAATTGAGTTGAAAGGGTTCACTGGGACATGAAGGGAGACAGTCCAAAAAAAACCAAGTGGTTTTGAAATGAGATCTGAGTAAAGACAATGCTACTGTAGTGGAAGAATTTAATAAAGGGATAGAAGAGGAATTATGTTAGGGAAGAGGAGAGAGAGTGAGGGAGAGGGAGGGAGGAAGATATGGGGGAGAGAGATGGGTGAAGAGGAAGGAAATATTATACAAATATATAAATACATTTATACTGGTAAAATGTAAAAGATTAGAGGTGCTGGAGCAGAAGTTTCCAGAATCAATCTCTGCTGGGTGGAAGGCCCGGCCATTACCCCTGTGACCTGTGCACATTCAGGTGGAGGTACTGCCAATATTTAAACACAGGGACTGTAAGAAGGAAATTGCAACATGTGCATCACTTGTACACTATCTTACTCAAAGGTGTGTATCAAAGTGGTATATATCGACTCTTGCGTGTGTATTTGTACTCTGATATAGACTTAGTGTGCACTGTGGTGCATGGGGCCAAACGGTGAGTGAGTTCACCACTCAAGGATATTTCCGCATACATCTTTGCTGCAGTCACACCAAACAGTCCCTCTTGGCATGCCTGATCACATAAGAATCTAATAGTGGGGGTAATTCCAAGTTGATCGCAGCAGGAAATATTTTAGCAGTTGGGCAAAACCATGTGCACTGCAGGTGTGGCAGATATAACATTTGCAGAGAGAGTTAGATTTGGGTGGGTTATTTTGTTTCTGTGCTGGGTAAATACTGGCTGCTTTATTTTTACACTGCAAATTAGATTGCAGATTGAACACACCACACCCAAATCTAACTCTCTCTGCACATGTTATATCTGCCTCCCCTGCAGTGTACATGGTTTTGCCCAATTGCTAACAGAATTCCTGCTGCGATCAACTTGGAATTACCCCCCAGTGTTAGGTGACTTTTTTGGATTTTTTTTTGCTTAAAAATGTGTCTTAGTTGCAACACGTGCAATAGGACCAGTGGCCACTCCAGAGGTGAGGCTGCATCGCAATCCAAAATTCAAATAGGGGAGACACACCAACTGCAACTGAGTTAGGTTGAATTGGCAGTTGGTGTGGCTCCCCAATTTGAATCTTGCAGTGCGCTGCATTCCCAGCTCTGGAGCTGCCACTGAACAGGACTGAGTATGACTGAGGGGCAGATTTATTAAGCTCAGTGAAGTGATCAAGTGGAAGGTAAAAAAATACTAGCCAATCAGATCCTAACTGCCATGTCACAGGCTGGGTTTGAGAAATTACCGTTTGGAGCTGACTGGCTGGTCCTTTATCACTTTTCATTTTATCACTTCACTAAGGTTAAGAAATCTGCCCCTGAGTCTCTAAAACTGTATATGAAGTGCTACAATGTAGCATCTTATTTTCCAGTAAAATTTCTGTTCATCTCCGTATACAGTCTCTCTCACACACAATATACAAATGCAATGCTGCATATCATTTTAATCACCACAGTCTCCCCTTGCCTCCTAGTCACATTGCTTTGTGACTAAGATGCATTTTTGTCAAAAAAAGATGCTCGACATTAGCAGAGTTGCACAGGACCTGATGGCTCAATAACTATTTGAGAACCATTTAGGGGGCACTCCTATTCCCTACAAAGGGTGCCAGTTGCCATTGCAGCCAGGGCCGTAACTAGACTTTTTTGGTGCCCTGTGCCTGAGAGATAATTGGAGTCCCCCTCCCCCCATTTATTTCAATAGGAACATAAGCCACATGCCTCTTGGGGAAGAGGCGTGACAAGCCTGATCCCAGAAAAAGCCCATGCTATGAAGCCACTTGCCACATTTTACTTATAACCTGTTGAATTCTAATAAAAAAAACCTACTTATTGAGATATTTGATCCAGCATAAACACTATGTAACTATATAAAGCTACTGGGACTTTGTAAAAAATAATAATCCGCAATTAAGTAGATCTATGTAGTGTGCAGCCATACATCCAATCTCTTGCAGCCACACACTACGTAGATCTGCTCAGCCACAATGCTGATCATTATTTTCACAAAATACAAGTTAAGCTTCACTAAGTTAGGTTTCTCTAGCTTAGAATTCACTAACTTTCTATGCAAGACAGATAGCTCAATTAATAAATTGTCTGACTGCAATGCCACAGGCAATGGGTTTGAATCCCGGGTATGTCAACATCTTGAAATGTAATAAAAGACAGTGAGACTGAATAACACTGAAATCTGAAGTTGAGTTCATGAATTTAGTATAGGTATCAGTGACAAAAGGGGTCAGGGTAGGAGACAGGGCTGTTCACGGGATGCTATTTTCAAAAAGGGGGGAAGCTGCAAGTGAAAGTAATTAAAACAGATAACTGACAGGTGCTGCCAATAGTGCAGTGCTATGTGCGGTTCCCCCTCCATGCACACATAGGTACGGCCCTTATTGTAGCGGTGTGTAAATGCTGGCAACGGCTCTTGAACTCGCACCCATTATGGTCTCTGTCTGACCAGCACATTTTTAAATGTAGCCCTCTGGGTCTGAGAACAAAAGTCTGCAACGTTGGCAGTACCACAAGTGCGATATACAGCCGTACTTACTTGCACCCACAAATTAATTGTGGAAAGTTGTATTCTCACCTTAAATTGAGACTGCAAAATAATATTTGTAGCATCTAATAAACATGTGACATCCTACTAAGCTTGTTTATATTCTTGTTTTCCTACTTCCATGAAAACCATTATCAGGTTTCAACTACTGTACAGTTCCTTTAATGTCTATTTTTGGATGCCTAATATATCATACATTTGCAGTTATTTTTGGCTGTGGGCCTGCCTCTCCCATAACTGGTAGCTGTGATCAGGTTATTTAATGACACAGGTCCCAGAGGATCTACACAAAAGCAGTTATTGATGGGCACTATGGAAAAATTGTAAGTTAAATACTTAACTTACTGCCATATGTCCCTCATTTGCAGAAGTAGTAAGAAAAAATTCAGATGTTTCTTCAGGAATATATGCCACTGCCTGAGGAGGGCACTTTGACCTATACTCCTGTGCTCATTGCTGTACTCACCTTTATGTTGCCCACTTTGCTTGGTACACATGATTTAGCTCTCACATTAATCTAGTACTACAATTTATGGTTCATTCTGATTTATTTCTGCTTACTTTATGCTGATACTGCATCTTACTGTCTCTCCTTAATGCTGCTTCATGGTTTCCACCTCAACTGCTACTTTACTTAGGGGAGATGTACTAAGTCTTAGAGGGTGATAAAGTGTAGAGAGATAATGTAACATTCAATCAGTCCCTAGCTGCCATTTTACAGGCAGTGTTTTAAAAATGGCAGTTATGAGCTCAGTTGTTGGTAGTTTTATCTCTCTACACTTTATCTTTCTCCAAGGCTTAGTACATCTGCCTCTTGTCTCTAATTTCGCACATTATCTTACATTTCTGTGAATTGGTCATCCTGCTCCTCTGTAACCTATGTATTGCACATAGATAGTTGCCTTGTCTGATACTTTAAAGGGCAGTATGGGAAACCCACTGAATTATCTAAGCAGTGGGTATCCTGTTGGCTAAATTGGCTCATTTTATCCTGTTATGTCTAATTTTCATGTATTGCTTATTCATACATTGCAACCAATATAGTACTGTATGCCCAATATGGCTACCTTTTCTGGTGTTCTGTGTAGAATGACAATGCATGGTTCAAAAGGACTTGCAAGGATCTCACTTAGGGGGTCATTCTGAGTTGATCGCACGTAGCAACCTTTTTCTGCCCGTGCGATCAACTAGACACTGCCTATGCGGGAGTGTATTTCTGCATAGCAAGGCTGCGAACGCTTGTGCAGCCCTGCTATGCAAAAAAAGTTTCCTGTAAAAGAAGACTAGGGTAAGAGTTACTTACCCTGTGTGATCGATCCAGAGATGCAGGTCCCGGAACTGACGTCAGACATCTGTCACCAAACGCCTGGACACGCCTGCGTTGGACTCACCACTTCGTTGGACTCACTGCGTTGGACTCACCGCCTTCCTCCTGTCAATCTTCTTGCGGTCTCTGCTGTGACCGCATTCTTCTTTAGCTGCGTTGCTGCCTGGCGACGGCCGTTGCCGGGCAATGACGTGCCTGTGCAATGCAGCCACCATGCCTGCGTAATTCCGACCCAATCGCATGGCTGCGAAGAAGTGCAGCGTGCGTTCGGGTCGGAATGACCCCCTTAGTACGTATTCTTATCTCTCCCATTGCGTCTCATCAGTTCCAGGCATTCCTCGTTTGCCCAGTGTAATCCTATGTAGTGCACCTAAAATGGCTTCCTCACTTAGATCCTTTGGGGGTGGGATAAATAATCCTAGTAATTGATGACCCAAAATAAAATCCAGACCTTTTGTATTACTGCCATGGTCTCTGTATTCTCAAGCATGTTTAATCTCTTAGAATGTTCATAGTTCCTGTTTTGAAAATTTAAATTGATGTATTATGTTCAAATTGTATGTTAAGTTCCTCAAGTCCTATTGGAGAACGAGTGCTATATAAATAAAGTTTATTATTATTATTATTATTATTCTATATTTACACAACTGCAGCACAGCAGCAAAGTTTCACTTGAAAAAGAGGCATCAGGTCTAGAAACCTTACTGCTCATTGCTGTTATATGAACATATTTCTGGAGTGCCACAGATTATTTTTTTTATTACCTATACTAATGAGGGACATACTGTATGTACTGTACAGTATGTCCATGATAAACCATGATACACCTGGTCAGTGTTAAGAGAGTACAGTATGTTAGAAAGTGGGGGTTTTAATATATGGCGATGGCACAATACGTTATTATTTTGCGAGAACTTAGCTGAAACATATTTCAAACTATATTAAGTAGCACCTTTTATGTGTACAGACATTTAAACAGAAACTTAAAGATTTAATAAAATGTGGTTCAAGAAATTGTATTGAAAGCTGTTTTGTACTTTACATACAGTAACTCTCCAATAAGATAGTGGTCCTACATCAAGCGATAAAACAAACACAGGAATGTCACTTTATCGGTTAGGCATTGCATAACTAAGAAAACTATAATATTACTTTATTTATGTAAGCATTTATGTAGACTTTTTTTAATTGCTTCAGTATTTGAGGTTCTAGTAACTGTCATTTTGTTTTTTTCCCCAGAGAAATTCAGAGAGCACAGCCTTTCATCAGAGGACACAGTGACCAGTTTGTCACAAAAATAGCTTGGAATTGGAATACTACCATTATTTGGCCTGGAACATATGTGGATTTTCAATTTAATTAATGGTTGTTTTCATTAAGTATGGAATAAGAATAACAATCATCGACATCGATGGAAATCGTAATGATTCATAGGATCTTGGATTTTTTACCAATGTTCTTCACAAGGAATTTGAAAGTATTCTGAACCATTATTTAACCTCCCAGACTGCTCTACTGCTGGCACAATATAAAGGTGTGTTTTATTAATATTTATGTTAGAAATATAAAGCAAAACATATTTTTGTTTGTTCTAATTTCATTCTTTCATTATTATTTTTTATTTTAACTTCTTTATGCTCTTTGAAAAATACTGTATGCGTTACCAATGCACAGTGGAAGTAATAATTTTTCGAGTTGAATTAATATTTATGAGAATGCACATATTGGTTCACTAGGAACCATGCATGTCACGGAGCAAAGGCAAATTATTAAAAAGTTGCTTACTGGATTTTTTCTTTTTTTGGCTTCATTCTCATCAAAAATTGATTTACATACAATAGTTGTTTCAATGGGATGGGAATGAAATGCCAGCGTTCGGGATGCCAGCAATCAAAATACTGACCATGGCATCCTGATGTTGAGAATCCCGACAGGGGAAGGTAAGTATACTTACCTTCCTCCAATGGCTGCCTAACCCTCATTTCCTGCAGCCTTAACCCTTACCCCCCCCCCCCCCCCCCACTTCAGTCTAAACCTAACCCTCTCCTCCACAGCCTAACCCTAACCCTCCCACCCTGGAGCCTAATATAACCCTCCCCCTGCAACCTAAGCCTAACCTCCCCTTCCCATGCCCACTGTGGCTTACCTGTCAGGCGGGCTGACAGGCAATCATGATTCTGGCGCCGGGCTTGTGACTCTATTTGAGATACCGGTATCGGTATTCCAAGTAGTGTTGGGATTCCGGCATCTGTATATTAACTGCCAGGATCCTGACCGGATCCTGTTTCAACTGCTTACATATGAAACAATACTTTTAAATGTTTATTAATAACTAAAAGCATACTAATATGTTAAACTTTTGTTGGGATTCTTCTGTACAAACTACTAGGATGATGTAATTATTTAATGTACAATACATGTACAATGCATCACTGATATGAAGCTTAATCCTGTTATTTTCAAATGGGCCTTATAAAAAGGTTCATATATACTAATTACTGTATATGCAAGAAACATAATGTAAGTATTCATGACATAAGTTTTTAATATCCGTTGCACAGCATGTAAAAAAGCAATAAAGTTGTATAGGTAAATATGGAATATGGAATATTTTATCCAGATTACTTGGGATGGGAGTTTTTTATTCCAAAATGCAAAACATAAAATTGTATTAAAATACAAATGTCATGATTCTGGTCTGCCCTTAGATACCTTAACCACTTAGCTGACTATTTATTTTGCCAAAACCGCTAATTATGAGTGAATTAGGTGAAGAACATGAATTTAACCCTATCCAAAATGATTTTAGTAAAAAGAAAAAGAAAAAAATCATGCTCCCAAACATCGAAACATCGATCAGGAACATTGCGAACATCGGAACATCGGAAACATTGCAACCATCGAGGCTTTTATTTTTAAATCCGGGACAGCCTCCAGGTACAAAGGGTGTCTTGGGGGGGTGGGGGGGGGTTGTAAATTTAAACTTCCCCAGATGCTGCTATTATTTGCAGCTGCTGGAGGGGGAACAATGTTGTGTTGATCAATAAGCAATGATCGGCAGCACGGCAGACACAGAGGGAGAGTGCAGGGAGGCAGGGGGGACCTTCCGGTCCCTCTGACAGCAGCAACGGAAGGAAGTTTCCCTTCCCTGCCGCTGCTAACACTGTTTATCTGACTGGTCGCATCCTGTGCGACCAGGTCAGATAGAGCACTTGCAGGCATGGTCGCATCTGATGCGACCATGCCAGGCAAGTGGTTAAAATATCACTTATAATAAATACACAATTTCACTGTCACCACAAAAGAAATGAGTCTTTATGTTCTTCATACAATTTTTAATACTTCACACTTACTTACACATAGGTATGTAGTATGGGTCCTTACAGGATTGCAAGTTCAACAAGAAACACAGAGAATAAGTTTAACTAAATAGGTGTTTCATTATAAAAATGTTTCCAAGGTTTGGTTATAGAAAAATATTATAAACAAAGAAAAACAGGTTATATTGCATTAGTTTTCAAGAAATTAAACAGGGAAATAAAGAAAAAAAAAAACACAGTGGCTAATACAGTAAGTATCTCTATTGTGATTGCCTGTGTAATTTCCTGATTATGAGGAAACTACGCAGGAGCAGAACTCATTCTGTGCATCACAGGCAGCCCTTAGTAAGCAGAAAAAGAGAGAAGATTTGAAAGCGCTGACACTCTGTATATGTATATATATATATATATATATATATATATATATATATGAAGAAATGTATTTTTGCTTCAATTTTTTTATATCCTAAAAATACCATTTAAAAAAACTTTAAATCCACAATTTAATAAAATCCACAGTAAACCTCTCTATGTGTGTATGTATGTATGTATGTATGTATGTATGTATATATATATATATATATATATATATATATATATATATATATATATATATATATCCCTTCTTTCTGATCTCCAGAGACTGTTTCAACTGTTAGTTTAGTAACTTTTTACCTGTATCCAACTAGTCTCTGTAGAGCAGAAAGATTAATTGCTCTACTAAAAATCTGTAACAAAGTATTTCTTTTAACTTATACACTTATACACCGTAAAATATCCTTTTAAGCTCTAAAATAGCATTACAATGTCCATGTTCTAAATGATTTCTGCTGTATGTTAACAGACCCGCTGTTTTTAATCTGTTTTGAAATCAGATTTAATTGACTGATTTATCTGGAATATGTTGGATTTTTATATACACAAAAACATGTTTTTACAGCGTATATATTATATTTGAGGTATTTAAATCCTCTATTCCGTTTGCTGGAAAAGTTATTTGCACATTTAGTGCTAGTCCATATATATGGCCATGTATGAATTTAGAGAGTGGAGCAACTTTACCCCATTTGCCGACTGTGGAGATTTTATGTTGGTCAGTATCGCTCCCGACTCTGGTTGCTGAATTTCCCTTTACTCGAGCCTTATCCGGAGGTTTAGATCCAGTTCCACATGGGCTTGCTGGGGACTTGTATGGACAGAGAAAGGTCTGTGTAGCTGCTGACAATTCAGAAATTAGCCCTTAGTAAGCCTCTGCCTGCTTGACAGGCATAGATGTTCAAGGGGTGGTGGGGATATCGCCCCCCATTATCCGGGAGTGGTAAGGTCTAAGGATGTGATTCAGACCTGATCACTGGGCTGCTCACTTTGCTGTCCTGCGTTCAGATAGTCGCCGCCTCCAGGGGGAGTGTAAATTTGCTGTGCAAGTGTGTGATCCCATGTGTACGTCGAGCTGAAAAAATCCACTTTGTGCAGTCTCTGTGCAACCCAGGGCTTACTTCTACAGTGCAATGAGAAGAGGCTGATTGGGGCCGGAGCTGACATCAGACACCCTCCCTGAAAATGCCTGTGCATGCCTGCATTTTTACAGACACTCCCAATAAACGGTCAATCACCTTGTGAATGCCTGTGCGATCGGATTTTTCACACCATCCTGTCGCTGACCAGTGGTACTCTTTGTTGCTGTCCAATCTGCGTGCGCATTCTGGTGCATATGCAAAAACACACAGCAGCGATCAGGTCTGAATCACCCCCTAGTTCTGTGTCTAGAGACACAGATTTCGTGGCTTCATGATGGCCAGTCTGCATAACCTGAGGATTACTGAGCTGGCCATTTGCAGGGAATATTGCTGCCGTTGGTCTTGATGTTGATTCCAGACTGCGATGCCAGTTGCAGCGCTGAGATTGCAAATGCAGCAAGGAGGTGTTTAATGACTCCTACTGTATTTGCATTTTTAGTGATTGCATCATTCTCTCACTTCTTTCCCTTAAAAAACACAAACTATTCTTCTTCCAGGCCTGTAGATAAGTCACCTACAGGACACAGCATATCAGCAATTTTGTTACAATAAATCAGGTCACACCTAGGTCCATAGAATGCATTTGTTTTATAAATACACTTACATGAATTAACAATTCTGGTGATTACTTCTGAGTCTTAAGCTGGCTATACACCTAAAGATCTGGCTGGTTGGAATTAAAATCTGGTAATGGATGAGAGCAAATTACACTTCCAAACACTGTAAAACAGACAAAAATGGTCAATCAGACAAATTGGGTAAATCCATTTGATTTAACCAATTTGTCTGAATGACTTTTTTGTCATTTTTATGGAATTTAGAGCAAATGGTCAATTGCCATTTGCGCTCATCCATTACCAGATTTTCATTCCAACCAGCCAGATCTGACAGATAATTCTTTAGCTGTATGACCAGCTTAACCACTACAGCAAATATATCAGTATCAGTATCATTCTACAAACTGCCCTAGATGTTCCATTAGATGATGGAGATTATCAGCTGATTTATGTAAGTGAAATTATCATATGATTTTTATGTGTAATACATATTATCTTATGAGTTGTTTACATTGTTTTTGATGTTACTATAGAGAAATCACTATTTTATTGAGAATTACACACTTCACCGCTCGGCCACAATGCCTCATGAGAGATACACAGTATTGGCTACGGGACTTGGATCTCACACATTCCTAACATCAATGGACCATAGCTTTAACACATTCATTTGTGTCTGTATACACTATTTTTATTTAATGGTTTGTCTGTGGGACCTCATTGCCGCAGTATATTTGAAATAGCGTAATGAGACACTCCAACAGCACTGCACATACAGTATACAGTAAAGTAGTTCATGCGCTATATTGTACAGAATGTCAGTGGAGGCCACACATATGTGCAATGGTGATTTTAAAAAGTGACATTTGGTGGATGATTGCAGGTATTACACTCACCGGTAATGCCAAATGCCATGCTAAGCTCTATGAGTAGGCATGCCTCCTTGCTCCCAGGCACGCTGCGACTCCGTGATCGGGACTAACACCATACACAGAATAGACGAGCGAGGCTCCATCTATACAAGGATCACCACTCTTTGGATGAATGAAATTACCTTACAAATGTCATTCATTTGAAATCATGGGGGTATATTTACTAAGGTCCCGATTTTGACCGAGATGATGTTTTTTCTTTAAAGTGTCATCTCGGGAATTTACTAAACTCAAATCACGGCAGTGATGAGGGTATTCGTATTTTTTTGGAAGTCCTAGGATAAAATTACGAATCAATACACCATCAGTCAAATACGCCTGCAATTTGGTAGAAATCGGTCATTTACTAAAAAGTGCAAATCACAAACACTGCCGAAAATAGCCAAACACTGCCGTGCTAAAATACAAATCGTTAAAAAGTGCTAAAAAAAAACAGACCTGCTTTTTTTTACCGTGTTCGGATAGGCATGCACGGATCCATGAGATCCGTGCATGTTTTTCAGTGGGAAGGGGTGGGAAATTGTTATTTTTGTTTAAAAAAAAATGCGTGAGGTCCCCACTCCTAAGCCAAACCAGCCTCGGGCTCTTTGAGTCGGTCCTGGTTTAAAAAATATTGGAAAAAAGTGACAGGGGTTCCCCCATATTTAAACAACCAGCACCGGGCTCTGCGCCTGGTCCTGGTTCCAAAAATACGGGGGACAAAAAGCGTAGGGGTCCCCCGTATTTCTGAAACCAGCACCGGGCTCCACTAGCCAGATACATAATGCCACAGCCGGGGGACACTTTTATCTAGGTCCCTGCGGCCCTGGCATTACATAACCAACTAGTCACCCCTGGCCGGGGTACCCTGGAGGAGTGGGGACCCCTTCAATCAAGGGGTCCCCCCCTCCAGCCACCCAAGGGCCATGGGTGAAGCCCGAGGCTGTCCCCCCCATCCATGGGCTGCGGATGGGAGGCTGTCAAAAATTGAATATTGTTTTTAGTAGCAGTACTACAAGTCCCAGCAAGCCTCCCCCGCAAGCTGGTACTTGGAGAACCACAGGTACCAGCATGCGGTGGAAAACTGGGCCCGCTGGTACCTGTAGTACTACTACTAAAAAATACCCCAATAAAAACAGAAGACACACACCTTCCATATACACATACTTACCTATGTTCACACGAGGGTCGGTCCTCTTCTCCATGTAGAATCCATGGTGTACCTGTTGAAAAAATTATACTCACATAATCCAGTGTAGATGGCTCCTCTTTTTCTCAATTTGTAATCCTGGTACTTTGCAAAATAACAAAACGGACACCTGACCTCGCACTGAAAGGGGCCCCATGTTTTCACATGGGACCCCTTTCCCCGAATGCCAGGAACCGCCCCTGACTTCTGTCTAAGAGGGTTCCATCAGCCAATCAGGGAACGCCACGTTGTTGCACCCTCCTGATTGGCTGTGTGCTCCTGTAGTGTATGACAGGCAGCACACGGCAGTATTACAATGTAGCGCCTATGCGCTCCATTGTAACCAATGGTGGGAACTTTGTGGTTAGCAGTGAGGTTACTTTCGGTCAACCGCTGACCACAAAGTTCCCACCATTGGTTACAATGGAGCGCATAGGCGCTACATTGTAACACTGCCGTGTGCTGCCTGTCATATACTACAGGAGCACACAGCCAATCAGGAGGGTGCCACAACGTGGCGTTCCCTGATTGGCTGATGGAACCCTCTTAGACAGAAGTCAGGGGGGGTTCCTGGCATTCGGGGAAAGGGGTCCCATGTGAAAACATGGGGCCCCTTTCAGTGCGAGGTCGGGTGTCCGTTTTGTTAATTTGCAAAGTACCAGGATTACAAATTGAGAAAAAGAGGAGCCATCTACACTGGATTATGTGAGTATAATTTTTTCAACAGGTACACCATGGATTCTACATGGAGAAGAGGACCGACCCTCGTGTGAACATAGGTAAGTATGTGTATATGGAGGTGTGGATGTATGTATTAAACTTTTACTTTCAAGGTGTGTGTCTTCTGTTTTTATTGGGGTATTTTTTTAGTAGTAGTACTACAGGTACCAGCGGGCCCGGTTTTCCACCGCATGCTGGTACTTGTGGTTCTCCAAGTACCTGCTTGCGGGGGAGGCTTGCTGGGACTTGTAGTACTGCTACTAAAAACAATTTTCAATTTTTGACAAAAAGGCTATCAGCCTCCCATCCGCAGCCCTTGGATGGGGGGACAGCCTCGGGCTTCACCCCTGGCCCTTGGGTGGCTGGAGGGGGGGACCCCTTGATTGAAGGGGTCCCCACTCCTCCAGGGTACCCCGGCCAGGGGTGACTAGTTGGTTATGTAATGCCAGGGCCGCAGGGACCTAGATAAAAGTGTCCCCCGGCTGTGGCATTATGTATCTGGCTAGTGGAGCCCGGTGCTGGTTTCAGAAATACGGGGGACCCCTACACTTTTTGTCCCCCGTATTTTTGGAACCAGGACCAGGCGCAGAGCCCGGTGCTGGTTGTTTAAATATGGTGGAACCCCTGACATTTTTTTTCCCCATATTTTTTCAACCAGGACCGGCTCAAAGAGCCCGAGGCTGGTTTGGCTTAGGAGGGGGGACCCCACGCATTTTTTTTAAAGATTTTAACAATGATTTATATTTTAATAAAGGTGCACAATGAAGCCCAGCACGGATCTCTCAGATCCGGCCGAGATTCATTGTGTTAAAGTCGGCAGTGTTTTACAAGTCACTCACGTAAAACACTGGGGAAAAAAACGAATGACATCGACATCGGTAAATACGAAAATGCAGAATATGACAGCTTAGTAAATTAGTCATAATAAATTCAAAAAGTTGCAACTTTACACTTTCGATGTAATTCGTGATTGAACTTTGACCTCAGTCGGGAAAATACGAATTTTAGTATATATACCCCGTGGTGTTAGTGAATTCAACTTTTTTTGTTGCTTGGTCTTTGGTGGTGGAGTGTTACCAAAGTCACAGGGGATTTTATGCTGACACTGGGAGTGGTTGCTAATCTTATTCCATCAGTTATTTGTATGTCCAAACTGGCTTAACTAATTGAGGAACATACTGTATTTTTTGGGAAGTTTGAAAAAAATTATCATTCCAACAAGAACATATGCACTGTGGATTGAAATTAATTGGACATTTTATAATTTACTATTTTTCACTATATTATTTATTTATTCAGTTATTTATTTTAACCACCAGTATTCATTTGCTAAGATTTGCAATGTTAGAAGAAACAGACATTTGTAGGTAGGCAGGAGAAAAAGTGACTTGTAGATAGATAGGTATTTTTTCTACTTGTACATGTGAGGAAAAGGTAGTTTCAAGGTCATTGTATTTAATATGATTTTTTAATTGAATATGTTATTTTTAGTTTATTAAAACAGTATCTTAGTTTCAAATACATGCCAACTTCACACCAACTTTATTGATGCAAATAGAAATTCACAGATGGCATGTCCACTCCTAATATATAACATGCCCTTTTTACTGACAGCTTGGCAAAAGAGACAATAGTAACAAAATTACATTAATTTAGACTTCTGATGTTTCAGAGTCTACATGTTAAAGTCACAGTTTGTGTGAAGTATATTAAAATAGTTTGACTCATATAAACTGTGGATTTTATGAGTAAAAAAAAGAACATTCTAAAAGAAATTAAATTTGGTCACATATGGTATACAGTATATTAAAATAATTTACCAACAAAAAATTATGTGCAACCCAAAACTAGTAGATGGCGCTATAGAGACACATATATAACTCAAGAATAAGTGTCAAAATGGTTGATATCAGAATGTGAAATAGTGGCAACAAAGTGAATGACACTACTCCTATTTACGTTCCTGTAGTGCAGTAGCAATCCAGCATGTCATAACATCCCTCGGATATCTCTGTCCGTTTCTGTCAGTCTTCCGTCAGATCAAGGGTCTCAGTCGTAGCAATATGCAACAAGAGTAAAAAGCCATATCTCGTGCAGTACGTTCTTTTTCTTTTAATATGACATAACAGACGGAAGGTTTGAGAACCTAAATAAGTTCTCAAACAGGTGTAATGTATATTCCAGACAGCCTCCCGGGAAAAGGTCCACTGGAAACCGGTATTCAGTTCCTCCCTGAAGTAATGCGGGGATTCACAGATGCTGTACAACCAACGCGTTTCAGACCCCTTCTGGGTCACTTCAACCTTGATAAAGGACCCAGAAGGGGTCTGAAACGCGTTGGTGGTACAGCATCTGTGAATCCCCGCATTACTTCAGGGAGGAACTGAATACCGGTTTCCAGTGGACCTTTTCCCAGGAGGCTGTCTGGAATATACATTACACCTGTTTGAGAACTTATTTAGGTTCTCAAACCTTCCGTCTGTTATGTCATATTAAAAGAAAAAGAACGTACTGCACGAGATATGGCTTTTTCCTCTTGTTGCATATTGCTACAACTGAGACCCTTGATCTGACGGAAGACTGACAGAAATGGACAGAGATATCCGAGGGATGTTATGACATACTGTATTGCTACTGCACTACAGGAACGTAAATAGGAGTAGTGTCATTCACTTTGTTGCCACTATTTCACATTCTGATATCAACCATTTTGACACTTATTCTTGAGTTAAATATGTGTCTCTCTAGCGCCATCTACTAGTTTTGGGTTGCACATAATTTGATGTTGTTAGTGTATTGTGGGGGTGAAGGAGTCGCCCTTTGGGTGCAACCCCAGTAGAGGCTGCTTTGCGCACTAGGAGTTTTCCCTTAAAATTTATTTTCTATTAAAATAATTTAGTTCAAATGTTTTGGTATTACAGGCAAAAGCATTAATAAATTAGAAAATGTTTGATCACAGGACAAATAAAGTTACAACAATTTTGACAACAGGTTGAAAAAAGTTACAACAATTTTTACAACAATTTTAAAGCTCGAAGAGAGTTGAAGTGCCAACCAATAAGTTTCTAATTGTGACTTTACAAGCATAGACTTTAAAATGGCAGGTCAAAACTGATTGGTACTTTATCTCTCTGTCTCTCTCTACTTTATCTTCTCCAAGGTTTGATATAACACCCCCCCCCCCCCCCACTGTGGTATTTGCTTCAGTAGAAAATAAGTGTTTTTGGAGAACATTTACTGTTGCACTTGGTACTGTATAAAGAATATTTCAGTCATATAGTGATACTAGCTGTTCTACCCGTTCATCGCATGGGAACTGCTGATTTTAACAGTTGTACATATACATGAGTTTTAATAAGTTGGTAAATCTTTAGAGATGTAAATTTGAGAGGTGTTAATGTAAGTAAATATGAATCCATGGTTCTTGGCGTTACCCTGGGAGCACCCATAGCAGAGACGGTAAAAAGTTACCGGACCATTTTTGTGGTTTATTAAATTCTATACACTGAAGGTACAATCCAAATGTTGATCCGATTATCTGTTTGGGAATTATCATTCACGCAACGCAAGCCACGCATCAGTAATGACGTCATCACCCCTTTTCATCCCTTAGAGGAGGTTTATTAAAATTCTGATTATAGTTTTCTTATTTCCTACCTGTAGAATACCTATGTTAAATGATAGCTTACTAACATATCAGGAAGTTAAAAAAATTGTAGTCAGTGAGTGAGTGAGTGAATGAGTGAGAGATACGTTAAAAAGTGACAGAACCATTTTTGGAGTTTATTAAATTGTACACCCTGGAGGTGCAATCCAAATTTTGATGTGGTTGTCCATTTGGGCATTATCGTTCACGCAACGCAAACCACACATCGGTAATGATGTAATTATGTCACCTCCTTTTCGTCCCCTTAGAGGAGGTTAATTAAAATTCTGATTAAGTTTTTTTTTCCTATTTCCCACCTGAAGAATATCTATGTTAAATCTGAGCTTCCTAACATATTGGGAAGTAAGAGCATTATTGATGCGTCAGTCAGTCAGTGAGGGCTATCGCATGTATATCTAGATTAAACACCTGCCATGGTGTTTTTTGTAATAATTGGAATTTGAAAAAGCAATATTTTGGTTTCAGTTTGTATAAATTAATGAGTGAATAAAAGCTTTGCAAAAAAATACAGTTTGGGGATGAAATTTATGTAGTTTACTATATTTCACTTAATTAAGTAATCTATTTTGGCATTTTAGTGATAAAATCATATTTTATATTATTTTATACAGGTTGAGTCTCCCTTATCCAAAATGCTTGGGACCAGAGGTATTTTGGATATGGGATTTTTCCGTATTTTGGAATAATTGCATACCATAATGAGATATCATGGTGATGGGGCCTAAATCTAAGCACATAATGCATTTATGTTACATATACACCTTATACACACAGCCTGAAGGTCATTTTAGCCAATATTTTTTATAATTTTGTGCATTAAACAAAGTGTGTGTACATTCACACAATTCATTTATGTTTCATATACACCTTATACACACCAGCCTGAAGGTCATTTAATACAATATTTTTAATAACTTTGTGTATTAAACAAAGTTTGTGTACATTGAACCATCAAAAAACAAAGGTTTCACAATCTCGCTCTCGCTCAAAAAAGTCTGTATTTCGGAATATTCCGTATTTTGGAATATTTGGATATGGGATACTCAACCTGTAATTATTTGAATATCTCCTGTTTTTTGGATACTCCTGTTTTTTGGATCTCATATTTGTTGGATACTATACATTTTACCTTTTTTAAGCATATGGGCCCTCATTCCGAGTTGATCGCTCACTGCCATTTTTCGCAGAGCAGTGATCAGGTGGAAAAACGGCAATTCTGCGCATGTGCATGGTACGCAGCGCGCATGCGCTAAGTACTTTCACACAAAACTTTGTAGTTTTACCCAAACTCGAGCGACACTTTTCAGTCGCTCGAGTGTTCATTGTTTGATTGACAGGAAGTGGGTGTTTCTGGGCGGCAACGCCGCGTTTTCAGGGAGTGTGCTAAAAAACGCAGGCGTGCCAGGTAAAAACGCAGGAGTGGCTGGAGAAACTGGGGAGTGGCTGGCCGAACGCAGGGCGTGTTAATGACATCAAACCTGAAAACTAAACAGACTGCAGGCATCGCAAGCTAGGAGTAAGTCTTGAGCCACTCTGAAACTGCATGAAATTTTTACGTTGCAGAACTGCTAACCTTTCGATCGCACTTCTGCTAAGCTAAGATACACTCCCAGAGGGCGGCGGCCTAGCATTTGCATTGCTGCTAAAAGCAGCTAGCGAGCAATCAACTCGGAATGAGGGCCATTGTTCCAGTGTATATTATGTAAATAATATCTGCAAAGTCATTACACTTTAATAGACCTATTGCAGAACACACTTAATTTCTAAAACAGATAGGAAAACTACAAGTAAACAAACAAATCAATGCAGTTTACAAACTGAGCATTTTAACTTGAAAAGTATATACAACAGTGTAACCTTGCAATATTTAGAATTCCAAAGGAGAATCAAAATTCACTACTGGCAGACTAAGGCTACGGTCACACATAGTGGCCAAGCAGATCCCGCTGAACGGGACCTACTTGGCCGGAGGGGAGTTCTATGTTCACACGGATTCTGTTCAGTGGGCTGCCGCAGAACAGGATCCGGCCAGTGACACACAGGATTTCAATGTAACAGCTGCACTGTGCAAACACATACATTGAAATGTATGTGTTCACATTGAAATCCTGCTGTCATGCCATCCATCCCAACTGCAGTATGCTGTGGTTGGATCCGGCAGCGGCGGGACTGCCGCATATGTGTGGTTGCTTCATAGGCCGCTATGTGTGCCCATAGCCTATTATGAAAAGGTTCTCCTTTTATTCAACTAGAGGAATAAATGCAAAACTTTGAATTTACTAGTTTTATAATATTATGCTTATTTAACACCATGCTAATAATTATTTCTAAGAGAAACAAGTGAAAAAAACTGTATTATTTGTCCTCTACAATTGATTTTAAATGGCATCATAATTTAATAAAAATGTCCGTTTCACTAAGCATAACTTCATGTTTCAAAATGTTATTACGCTGGGGTATACTACATTCTACAGCAATCATCCCATACCTGTAAATAATACTCATGGATAAATTATCTATGCCTCTAGCAAATGTCCTTAATCTAGTCCTTGTGGTTAGTGAGTTGTTAAAGTTGCTCAAAGCTCATTAGCTTTTGATTACAGATCTTTCAGCTTTTATCCCAAACATTAATCAGTGGCACAGATGGAAAAATTGTCTTCTCTCCTTAATAACTGAATCTGTAACCCTCCTGTATACACATTTTACACAGTCTGCATTCGTGTTTTGAGTAGCTAATCATTTGTTTGACAACTCTTAAGGGATTTGTAATAACAACATTAGAAATGTACAGTATGTGTAGCTCTCCTTATGGTGTCATTATACAGAAGAGTACTCTGGCTACTTTAGGAGCAATTCTTGTTTTAGCAGGTTGTGAACATCAGCTATGCATGCAAAATCAATAGAAGTCTAGTTTCTCATTTCAAACATTCTTCATGTATAGTGTGTTCATGGGTGCTTGTGATCTGTGTCCCCTGATTCCCATCTAGCAAATTATATTAATGTAAGCCTGTGCTGTTGTGGCAATGTTTAGAGATTTCTAAATAATGAAAAGAACACCAGCTCGTGTATTTCTTATGCTCTTGTATTTCCCTTGGGCATGAATTAAATATCATTCTAAGAGGGCAATTAAATTAATGACAATGTATGCAAAGTGCCAGAGAGACTGTTGGAACGCCACCATTTCGTAGTCACCAGTATTGCACATTTTCCTTTATACCTCATGGAATAGTGTGGGATTGGGAATATGTGCAGTGTTGTGGCAGCATAAGTTTAATTAAAGTGTAACAGTTGCATTTTCCCCATATAATAATTATAATAATAGTACATATTCAAAATAAGTAAATGTACAGGGCAATAATTATATGATATGATGGCAAAAACAAGTATTAATTAATTTTTTCAGCACACATGCTCGCGTCATATACAGTACATTAGACTTACTGGGCATTCCTGGGTCCATTCCCGCATAGTTGACCAGATCCATTAAAAGCTTCTTCTCACTAGCTGTCCATCAGCTGAACAATATATAAAAAGTCTAACGTGTATAATATGTCTAATATGTTGAGACTATCGTACAGTTGCAATGTGCAATATGAACATGTGCAATATTAAGGGATGTCCTTACGAAAAACTATAGGGAGTTAGGCAATAAACTTAAGGCAAGGACATCTAGGGTAATATTACCAGTGCCACACACTAGCCCAGGGAGGCAGAGGAAGCTTAGGGAGGTAAATATGTGGCTTAGAGACAGGTTTAGGAAGGAGGGGTTTGTGTTCTTTGAACACTGGGCAGACTTCTCAGTCAGGTGCTATCTTTTTTGTCGCGATGGATTGCACCTGAATGAGGAGGGGGCTGCGGTGCTGGGGGGCAGGATGATTAGAAGGTTGTAGGAGCTTTTAAACTAGTAGCCTGGGGGAAGGGTTTAGCTAGAAGCTGTGGGTCAATCAGGGAGAACAGTAAGGATGTGGGTAGTGAACAATTTGGGGGTGGAGAAGGGGGGAGCGTAAGATCAACCGGAAAGGGCAAGGTTATTTGCATGGGTATTGACACCAGAAATACTGACACAGGTATTGCTCAATATATTCCCAATTTATTACCTAATGACGAATGCGGCTTAACAATATGGTATAAAGAAAATTATGTCCATAGCATAAGGGAAGATACTAACCACAGGGGGTTTTAGAAAGTATGAATAGGTCAAATAGGGATAGTAGTAAGAAAGGCTATATTATGTGTGATGGGGTGGAAAGGGAGGGAGGAGAATAACTGTCGGGAAGTGTAATTCTAGAAAGGCACTTGTAAAAATAGATAAGATACCATTAAAACAAATGGACAAAAGAGATGCTAAGCTAAAATGTATGCGTGCGAACGCAAGAAGTCTATCAGGTAAAATGGGGGAATTGGAATGGCTTGTATCAAAGTCTCAGTAGGATATTATAGGTATTACATAAACATGGTGGGAAGACTCTCACGACTGGGTTGCGAATTTGGAGGGATATTCTGTTTTCAGGGGGGCAGGAATACCAAAAGGGGAGGAGGGGTATGTCTCTTTGTTAAACTATCTCTAAAACCAAACTTAATAGATGGTATTTACGAGGGGGCTAGTGATAACGTGGAGTCGCTATGGGTTGAGATCACAAGTGGGGGCACAGAAGCAAATAAATTAGTCATTGGCATTTGCTACAAGCAACTGGATATTAGCGTACATGATGAACAACTCTTGCAGAAAATTTAAAAAGCTGCAGGAATGGGGGACATCCCAGTGTTAGGGGAATTTAACTATCCTGATATAAATTGGAGTAACGATTTATGTATAAAAACTATGAGCAGCAGGTTCTTTAATACATTTAAGGATCAATACTTGACTCAATTTGTTGAGGATCCAAGTAGAGGTAAAACTATTCTGGACCTAGTTATTACCAATCATGTGGACATTATATCAAACACAAAGTTGGGGAGACCTTGGGAAACAGTGACCACTATATGATCACATTCGACATCAGTTTCAAGAAACATAGCTATAAAGGAACAACTAAAACATTTAACTTTAGAAAAACTAACTTCAATATGCTGAGACAGGCACTAAACGATATTGACTGGGAAGCTTTGTTTCATGGTAAAACACAATGGAAATGTGGGATGCTTTAAAAGGGTTGCTTGATAGCAATATTCACAAATTCATTACCATGAGCATTAAACGCAGGAGTACTAAACATAAACCAATGTGGCTTAATAAGGAGATCAAAGAAGCAATGGCTAAAATGAGGCGTGCTTTCAAAACATTTAAATCTAATGGATAGGAGGAGTCATTCCAGTATTATAAGGAATGCAATAACAAAATGCAAAAAAGTTATTAGGGCAGCTAAAATTGTAAATGAAATGCAAATCGATATAGAGAGTAAAACCAATCCTAAAAAGTTTTATAAATACATAAACAGTAAAAAGTTAAAGAAGGAGAACATAGGCCCATTATAAAATAAAAGCGGAAATACTGAACAATTTTTTCCCCTCAGTATTGACCAGGGAGGATCAGACGGTGAGAGTAGTGTATAACAATAGTGAAGGTAATGACTCTTGGTTTGATGCTTGTTTAAGTGAGGAAGTAGTCCTGGAGAGACTAAGCAACATAAAGATTAATAAATCACCAGGCCCAGATTATTTCCATCCAAGGGTTATTATGGATCTTACAGTAGGTCACAGCTAGCAAACCTTCTATACTTGATATTCCATAGTTCAATTAGATCAGGCAGGGTAACAAAGAACAGGCGCATAGCTGAGGTGGTGCCTTTATTTAAAAAGGGAACTAAAAATAATCCTGGTAACTATAGACCAGTTAGTTTAACCTCTTTAGTGGGTAAAATATTGGAAGGCATTTTGAGGGATAGCATAGAGGATTATTTGCAGGTTAATAAGATTAGTAGCAAAAGTCAGCATGGGTTTGTAAGGGACAGATCATGTCAAACTAACTTAATTAGCTTCTACGAGAAAGTGAGTGAGAATCTTGACCAGGGAAAAGCAATGGATGTGGTGTATTTAGATTTTGTAAAAGCCTTCGATACAGTGCCTCACAGGAGACTAATCAACAAATTAAAGTAACTTGGTCTAGGATATACTATTTGTACATGGATAGGTCATTGGCAGGATAACAGAGTACAACAGGTAGTGGTCAACGGGATGTTCTCCAGCCGGGCACCAATAGTCTGTGGAATACCACAAGGTTCCGTACTTGGCCCGCTACTGTTTAATATATTTATCAATGATCTAGGAATAGGCTTGTAAAGCACAGTGTCAATCTTTGCAGATGATACTAAACTGTGTAAGGTAATTAATTCGGAAAGCGATGTGGAGTCTCTACAGAATGACTTCTTTAAACTTGAAACCTGGGCGTCTAAATGGGGACTGAGGTTCAATATAGAAAAATACAAAGTTATGCATTTTGGGACAAAAAGCACACATACATCCTACACTTTAAATGGGGAAATTATAGGGGTAACTGGTGGAAAAAGGTTTGGGGGTGCTCATAGATAATAGGCTTAATAACAGTACACAATGTCAAAATGCTGCAAAAAAAGCAAGTTAAGTGCTCGCATGCATAAAACGGGGCATTGAGACAAGGGACGAGGATGTAATCCTGCCACTGTACAAATCATTGGTACGTCTGCACCTGTAATATTGTGTTCAATATTGGGCACCATATTATAAAAAAGATATTGGGGAACTAGAAGGATTCAAATGCTAGCTACTAAATTGATTAAAGGGTTAGAGACACTGGAGTACAAGGAAAGGCTTACTAGGTTAAATATGTGTACACTAGAAAAGAGACATCTAAGAGGAGACATTAATATCTTCAAATATGTAAAGGTTCATTACAAGGAGTTAGCAGGGGATCAGTTTATTAAAATAACTCTGTATGGGACATGTGGGCACTCGCTGGGGCTAGAGGAGAGAGAATTATGTACACAACGTAGGAAAGGGTTCTTTACGGTAAGGGCAATAAAGATTTGGAACTCCCTGCCGGAGAAGGTAATAATGGCAGACTCTGTAAATGCATTTAAAAACGGATTGGACACACTTTTAACTGGAAAACGTATCCAGAGTTATAGCATTTAGCATAGTGACATTAATATCTTGGAGTGGTAGAATCATAGTTGTCAATTTGTACTAAACCATTACTTCAGCAGGTGCATTATAATATGAACATCTTAACACAAAATATATGTTGAACCCGATGGGCATTTTGCCTCTTTTCAACCTCACTAACTATGTAAATATGGAGAGAGAGGGAGGCATGGGGAGAAAAAGAGAGTGGCCTGGGGAGAAAAAGACATGGGGAGGGAGCGAGAGAGACATGGGGTAGAGAGAGACATGAGGGGAGAGAAAAAGAGAGGCATGGGAAGAAAGAGATAGGCATGGGAAGAGAGAGACATGGAGAGCGAGAGATATGGAGAGACATAAAGAGAGAGATGGGAAGCAGAATGAGACTAGGCAGAAGAGCTTACACTCAGAGCTGTAAGGTGCCTGAGAGAGCAGTTACCTGAAGGTCTCTGGGAGGAGGCCATGTCTTCTCTCTGGCCAGGCACCTCGCTCAGGATGTACAGTGGCTCCCAGGCCATCACACACCTGTAGGCAACAGTCCATGCTATACCCTTAGTCTAGCAAAGTCAGGGAGCAGGTAATTGCAGGACTGTGTGAGGGATGGGGGAGCCCACTTGCCTGCCGGTGCCATTGTTTTGGGCTCGGCACTGCTGTGATTTTAGGGGCTTGGGTGGGGGCAATGGGTACTATTGGCAGCTGCTGTGATGTGTGGGTGGTGGAAGCTGTACTATCGGTGGCTATGATGTGTGTGGAAGAGGGCTGTGCTCTCGGCAGATGGCTATGATATATGTTGGGGGCCTTTGGGTAAATTTACTATGTTGGGAGTTTTATAGAACTGGTGATATTGCTCATAGCATCCAATCAGATTCTACTTAACATTTATCTAGCTGCTTCTAGAAGATAATAGATAGAACCTGGTTGCTATGGGCAACATAACCAGTTCTAAAAAAAACTCCCACCTTAGTAAATTTACACTGATGTGTTCATAAAGTAACTTTTTGTTTGTATTTCTTGCTATCTTATTCACTGGTAAATTTAAATTTCTTCTTAAACTTACAATGAAAGTTTAATTTGTTATACTGTACAGTTTTGAATAAGAACTATATCTCATTACACGAAGATTTTTGCTGGAGTAATATAAAGGGCAATTTATACAGATATCGGACTGATTTAAAATAACAGTAGATATACAGAAGGTCTAATAAATGTATTTATATTTGATCTTTTTTGAGTAACAGGTGCAGAAAAACTATGAAATATTAATATTGAAATAGATTTGTAATCCATAGTAACTAATTAGATGTGATTTTATTTTCTAAATAATTAGAAAAATTACTGAGATTGTTGCCATGGTTTTATATCTGCTTTTATGCACTGTTAAACTTGCACTATGGGGGTCATTCCGACCTGATCGTAGCTGTGCTAAATATAGCACAGCTACGATTACTTACACTTACATGCGGGGGGATGCCCAGCATAGGGCTAGTCCACCCCGCATGTCAGGCGGCCCCCTTCCCCTGCACAAGTACAAAAGCTGTGCAATGCTTTTGTACTTGAAGAGTAACTCCTGGCCAGCGCAGCTCCTGCGGCTGGCCGGGAGTTACTCATCGCTGCCCGGGTCGCAGCGGCTGCGTGTGATGTCACGCGGCCACTGCGGCCCGCCCCCCCCCCCCCCCTCGCACGGTCCATCCATGCCTGCATTGGCTGGACCGCGCCCACAAAACAGCGGCCACCGTACTGCCCCCCTCCGCCCAGTGACCGCCTCTGCCTGTCAATCAGGCAGAGGCGATCGCTAGGCAACGACAGCCGTCAGCTGTCTCATTTGTGCCGGCGCCATGTGCACTTCTGACCGGATTGCTGCGCTGTGATGAACCAGCAGTGAGCGATCAGGTCATGTGTTCTATAAATGTCACCTATTGAAACATTGCCAATTTGCTGTTCTTTTTGTTTATAACTAACAAATTCATTGCTTTCCTTGATGAAAGCATTATAATTCGTTTTAATTATATTATTATTATTATTATTATTTATAATTATTATAGATTTCTAAGTTGCTACAGTATTCTGTAGAGACAGACATTAGAGACAAACAGGACATATTTTCTCTTCCCTCATGTGCTTATCCTTTCTCTTACTTTAATAATCTTCAAATGTACCACATCCAGCAGTCTTCTGCCACCTGATACTTATTCCAGTGTCTTCTGCTGATGTAACTATGTTTATTTACCTTGTACTTATCCTATACTGTCATCAACTGTAAGTTGCTGTTTTCCTGTTTGATTATTTATGTACTTTGCAATTGGGCACTGTGGAACCCTTGTGGCACCATATAAATAAAGGATAATAATAATAATAATAATAATAATAATATTTAACACAAGGATATACAGTACCAGGCAGAAAATATAAATGCAGACATGAAAACAAAGATTATGGAGATCCCTGCTTATGAGAGAATTTATATTCTAATTGGAAGAGTACACACCTGAAAGAAGAGGTGCAATGTTCTGAGTGAGGTTCTGACAGTTGTGTTAAGCTCTAACAAATAATGGGATTTTTAGACATCATTTAAATATTTGAAGGTTTTGGAAGATAGATCGGGAATGAAAAGGAATACCATGAGTAAGAGGTGGTTACCAGAGATGAGGCAAGGTATAAAGAAGAATGTGTTAATATGAGAATTGTGATGTACAGTATAAAGGAGAGGAGTCCTGGAGGGCATTGTAGGTTAGGGTGAGTAATATAAACTGGTTTATGGAGTATGTGGAGAGCCAGTGCAGGGTCTTGCAAATGGTGCAGCATATGTGGTGCGGTAAGAGTGGAAGATTAGTATTACAAGGGGTGTGCAATAAGTTTCCGGATACAAAAAAGTATCATATTTACAAACAAAGTGATCATTACATTTACTCAAAGTATTCACCAGAGGAGTCTATGCAAAGTTGCATGCACTCAAAATGCTTGGTGAAGCAGCTGCACCAGTCCAAAGCAGGTATGTCTGACTTCTACATGCTAAATTAAGATCTCCACTGCAGCTTCTGGTGACTCAAAACAAATCTTATGCATCTTGCGCTTGATTTATGGAAACACAAAGAAAGTACAGGGGGCCAGGCCTGGACAGTACGATGGATAATCAAGCTCCTGGATATGTTCATGGGCCAGTAAATCTACTACTTTCCTGTATTTTTGGGAAGGTGCATTCTTGTGATTGAGAAGGGCACCAAAAGTTCTTAGACAGTACCTGGAAATGGCTTCCAGCACTTGCGGCAGACATTGGTTGGCATACCAGTCCCCAGTGACAGTTCACTGCTGCATGAGTGGTACAGTAGCTACATGACTAGTCTTGGCCACAAAACAGCCACCATCTGCTTGGCCATGCTGACATAATGTTGGTAGTTATGTGGAGGCGCACCTCCAACTGGGGTCCACTGGGCCAACTGTTGTTTGATCTTGGGGTCAAAACAGTAGATCCTGGATTCATCTCCAATGATGATCTCCCAGAGTTTGGGCAACTGCCATGAAACCTGGCCAGCATATTGTGGCACCACAAGTCACCCGAGCCTCCTTCTGCTCTCGAGTCAGCTAATGGGTCACCCAGCATGCTAAAACCTTGCTCAGGCCAAGATCTTCATGGAGTTTCAAGCTAATGGGCAAAACCATGTGCCCATGTGCGGGGGGTGGTGGTGGGGGGGGGGGTGCAGATATAAAATGTGCAGAGTTAGATTTGTGTGGGATGTGTTCAAACTGAAATCTAAATTGCAGTGCAAAAATAAAGCAGCCAGTGTGTACCCTGCACAGAAACAATATAACCCACCAAAATTTAACTCTCTCTGCAAATGTTATGTCTGCCCCACCTGCAGTGCACATGGTTTTGCCCATTAGCTAACAAATTAGCTGCTGCGATCAGATCTGAATTACCACCTATGTGCACTGCAGGGGGAGCAGATATAACATGTGCAGAGAGAGTTAGATTTGGGTGGGCTGTTTTTCAAACTGAAATCTAAATTGGAGTGTAAAAATAAAGCAGCCAGTATTTACCCTGCACCGAAACAATCTAACCCACCCAAATCTAACTCTCTCTCTGCGCATGTTATATCCAGTTCTTAAAGTGGTCCTAGAGAAGTGGTGGAACTCCACTCCCTACCCCCGGCACACATGCAAGAAAGGTATTGTGCACGCAGTAGGTTCGCACCCAAAAAAAGAGGCGTGGTCTCAAAAAGAAAGGGGCATGGTCACACAATAGTAATAATGCCCACAGTAGTTGCACCCCTAATACACATCATGCCCACAGTAGAAGCACCCCATAATACACAATGCCCATAGCAGTAGCATCCCTTATACATGCCCACAGTAGTAGTGCTCCTTATGCAATGTCCACTGTACTGGTAGTGCCCCTTATATAGATAACATAGTAGTGGTGCCTCTTATGCAATTCCCCCAGTAGTAGTACCCCTTATGTCCCCAGGAGTGATACACCTTATGAAGTGCCCCCTTTACAATGCCCACATTAGTAATGTCCTTAATGGTAATGCCCCTGTGTAGTATTGCCCCCAGTAGTAATGTCACCTGTATTAATGACCCCAGTCATTTAGCCCCTGTAGTTTATCCCCAGTAGTTTATCCCCCAGTGGTAATGCCCCTGCAGTTATGACCCCAGTAGTTTACCCTCCTTTAGTTTAGCCTCCCAGTGGTAATGCCCCCAGTAGTTTAGCCCCTGTAGTTTAGTCCTCATGTAGTTTGCCCCATGAAGTTAGGCCCCCAGTGGTAATGCCCCCTGTAGTTTAGCCTCTGCAGTTATGCCCCCAGTAGTTTAGCCCCCCAGTATTAATGATCCCAGTAGTTTAGCCCCTGTAGTTATGCCCCCAGTAGTTTAGCCTCCTTGTAGTTTTGCCCCGTTAGTAATGCCCCCCTGTATTTTGCCCCCTTGTAGTTTAGCCCACTCGTAGTTTAGCCCCCAAGTAGTTAGCCACTGGGGTTATGTCCCCTGTAGTTTGTCCCCAGTAGTAATGCCCCTGTATTTATGCCCCCAGTAGTAATACCCCTGTAGTTATGGCCCCAGTAGTAATGCGCCCCTGTAGTTCACCCCCTTGTAATTTGCCCCAGTAGCTTGCCCCCTTGTTTCCCCCCAGTAGTTAGCCCCTTTGTAGTTTGCCCCCTGTAGCTTGCTGCCTTGTATTTTGCTCCAGTAGTTTGCCCCCTTGTAGTTTGCCCCAAATAGTAATGCCCCCAGTAGTTTAGCCCCCTTGTAGTTTAGCCCCCAGTAGTAATGACCTCTGGTAGTTTTCCACCTTGTAGTTTATCCCCCTGTAGTTTAGACCCCCTTTAGTTTAGCCCCCAAGTAGTAATGCACCCCGTAGTTTAGCCCCTGTAGTTATGCCCCTAGTAGTTTGCACCCAAGTAGTAATGCCCCCAGTAGAAATGCCCCTGTAGTTATGCCCTCAGTAATAATGCCCCTGTAGTTATGCCTCCAGCAGTAATGCCCCCAATAGTAATGTGCCCCTGTAGTAAGCCACCAGTAGCTTGTCCCCTTGTAGTTTGCCCCCATAACTTGTCCCCTTGTAGTTTGCCCCCAATAGTTATCCCTCTTGTAGTTTGCCCCCAGTAGCTTGACCTCTTGTATTTCCCCCTTGCAGTTTGCCCCCCAGTAGTTTGTCCCCAGTAGTTTGTCCCCAGTAGTTTGTCCCCAGTAGTTAGCCCCCTGTAACCTGCCCCAGTAGAAGCCCCGCTAATAAACTCACTCACACATATGTTTATAAAAAAAACCCACCATACTCACCAAGCCCCGCTCCTGCGTCTGACCGCTGTGATCCTTCCGGAATCCGCTTCTCGGCACTATGAGAGAGACGTCATGATGTCTCTCCCATAGCGCACACTGACAGAGATGGAAAGCCGGAGCTCAGTAGTGAGCTCCTGCCACCGGCTTCCGCTGCGGAGAGAGAGACGGGCGCGCGCTGGTAACACAATCTCAGCGGGCGCCCGGCATCTCCCTGTGGTGCCGGGAACACATTGGGTTAGGTGAGCCGGAAGGAGCCAAACTGACGGAATGCAGTTCTGCCCCTTCTGGCTCACTTTAACCCCTGATTATACAGTGTCTTGCTAAAGTTTTCACCCCCCCACTGGTTTTTTACCTATTTTGTTACATTACAACCTGCAATTTAATTTTTTTTAATCTGAATTTTATGTGATGTATCTGAACAAAATAGTCTAAGTTGGTGAAGTGAAATTAGAAAAATTTATTTAAAAAATAATTTTTATAAATAAAAATTTGAAAATTGGCATGTGCATATGTATTCATCCCCTTTGCTATGAAGCCCCTCAAAAGTTCTGGTGCAACAAATTACCTTCAGAAGTCACATAATTAGTGAAATGAAGTACACCTGTGGGGAATCTAAGTGTCACATGATCTGTCAGTATAAATAAACACACCTTTTCTGAAAGGCCCCAGAGGATGCAACACCACTAAGCAAGAAGCATCACACCATGAAGACCAAGGAACTCTCCATACAAGTTGTTGAGAAGTACAAGTCAGGGTTGGGTTATAAAAAAATATCCAAATCTTTGATGATCCCCTGGAGCACCAACAAATCCATTATCTTCAAATGGAAAGAATATGGTACCACAACAAACCTGTCAAGAGAGGGCCGGCCACCAAAACTCACAAACCGGGCAAGGAGGGCATTAGTCAGAGAGGCAGCACAGAGATCAAAGGTAACCCTGAAGGAGCTGCAGAGTTCCACTGCAGAGACTGGTATATCTGCGCATGTGACCACAATAAGCCATACACTCCATAGAGCTGGGTTTTATGGAAGAGTGGCCAGAAAAAAAGCCATTACTTAGTGATAAAAATAAGAAGGCATGTTGATGACTCCCCAAATGTAAGGAGGAAGGTGCTCTGGTCAGATGAGACTAAAATGTAACTTTTCTGCCACACATCCCATCACCTCAAGAACACCATCCCCACAGTGAAACATGGTGGTGGCAGCATCATACTGTGGGGATGTTTTTCAGCAGCAGGGACTGGTAAACTGTTAAAAGTAGAGGGAAAGATGGATGGTGCTAAATACAGGGTTTTTTCTTGAGCAAAACCTGTTTCAGTCTGCCTGTGATTTGAGACTGGGAAGAGGTTCACCTTCCAGCAGGACAATGATCCGAAGCATACTGCTAAAGCAATACTCGAGTGGTTTAATGGGAAACATTTAAATGTGTTGGAATGGCCTAGTCAAAGCCCAGATCTCAATTCAATTGAGAATCTGTGGTCAGACTTGAAGATTGCTGTTCACAAGTGCAAACCATCCAACATGAAGGAGCTGGAGCAGTTTTGCCTTGAGGAATGGGCAAACATCCCTGTGGCAAGCTCATAGAGACTTATCCAAAGCAACAAAAGGTGGCTCTACAAAGTACTGACTTTAGGGGGTTAATAGTTATGCACGCTGTAGTTTTCTGTTATTTTGTCCTACTTGTTGTTTGCTTCACAATAAAAAAAAAAAAAACATCTTCAAAGTTGTGGGCAAGTTCTGTGAATGAAATGATGCAAACCTTCAAACAATCCATTTTAATTCCAGGTTGTGAGGCAACAAAACATGAAAAGTGCAAAAGGGGTGAATACTTTAGCAATGCACTGTATCTGCCCCCCTGCAGTGCACATGGTTTTGCGATTACCACGATTACCTTTCTGAAAAAAGTATAATGGCCTGCTGTTCATGGCACTAGATAAGCTTTCCTCCCAAGATATAGAGTACATGGCAGGCCATGTGTAAATCATCTGAAATATAGTGCAGTATGACTTTCCAGACAGCAGGTGGCATTTTCAGAAACTGAGTAAGCAAAAAGTCTGATAGAAAGATTCTAGAGGGGTAATTCAGACCTGATCGTAGCAGCATTTTTGTTAGCAGATGGGCAAAACCATGGGGGTCATTTCCGACCTAATCGCACGCTAGTTTTTTTTCGCTGCGGTGCAATCCTGTTAAAACTGTGCATGTATATGCACCGCAATGCGCATGTGCATCATATGGGTACAAAGCGGATCATTGCTGAGCAATGGATTTAACGAAGAATCGATTCGCACTGCCAATCACAAGGGGATTGACAGGAAGAAGGCGTTTGTGGGTGGCAACTGACCTTTTTCTGGGAGTGTTTGGAAAAACGCAGGCGTGTCCAAGCATTTGCAGGGCAGGTGTCTGACGTCAATTCCGGACACGAATAGGCTAACGTGATCGCCCAAGTACACAGATGTTCAGATGTCACTATCGCCCAGCGATTTAGATCCTGTATGCAGGATAAATCTGGTCAGATCGCCTGTCAGGGCGAGTGTTCACTGGCCCTGACAGATCGCTCAGCACACATCGTTGACACATCGCTGTGCAGCGCTGTATGCTGAGTGATCTTGCTGAGCCAACTGCATGTAATTGGAATGGGTCATATTGTCGACAATAAGAAGGTCAGTAGTCATTAGGTCAACCAATATTGGTTGACAGGCCATATGTCGACACATCAGAAAGGTCAACATGGTTTAGGTAGACAGTGCTGAAAGGTTGACACAAGCAATAGGTCAATATAGAAAAGGTTGACACAAAAAAAGTTGCAATTAGTTTTTCATTATTTTTGGTGGCTATGTCGACATATGTCGTCATGGACACCGTAAAAGTGTATGGCGTCCCCTCACATGGGGGAAGCTTCAAGCTGCTGGCGCTGTTACCCGTTCAAACAGTGTGACGCTTCTTCCAACCAATTTTTGTCCATTCTCTGTTTGAAAGTATGGTGACACTTTGGGAAGGAGCACAATTCAGGGCAGCTTTTCCAGATGCCAGTGTGATAGGAGTCCCCTACCCCCTGTTTTGTTCTGGTACAATGCTGCCTATATGTTTACAAAAATCTCTTCCCCTATAATTTATGATGGGCTGGAGAGTTCATACAAACTCAACACAGAGATTTGATATGAAAATTATGATACTAATTAAAAGGCACTACTTGTCATTTTTTGCAGTTGTTTGGTGGTTACGGTGTGAGTATAGAGAAGCCAATTCTCTCAAATTATTGTAACGAGGTAATACACCTCTGAGAGAGTTTTTGATATTTCCATAACGCATATTGGGCCTAATTCAGATCTGTTCGCTCGCTAGCTATTTTTTGCAGCGCTGCAAACAGATAGACACCGCCTATAGGGGAGTGTATTTTAGCTTTGCAAGTGTGCGAACGCGTGTGCATTCTCCCTGTACAAAAACAGCTTGTGCAGTTTCTGAGTAGCTCTGACCTTACTCAGCTGCTGCGATCACTTCAGCCTATTCAAGGCCGGAATTGACATCAGACACCCACCCTGCAAACGCCTCGACACGCCTGCGTTTTTCCAAACACTCCCAGAAAACGATCAGTTGACACCCACAAACGCCCTCTTCCTGTCAATCTCCTTGCGATTTGCTGTGCGAATGGATTCTTTGCTAGAACCAGTGCACAGCAACGATCCGCTTTGTACCCGTATGACGTGCCTGTGCATTGCGGTGCACATGCATGCGTAGTAGCTACCTGATCGCTGCGCAGCGAAAAACGCTAGCGAGCGAACAGATCTGAATTAGGCCCATATTTCGTTATGATATATTGGATTACCATATCAAAAAGTTTGTGATTACAAATTTTGATTACTGTACCAGAAGTTTATGATTACAATTTTTACATGTCGCCATGTCGCTTTGTGAGATGATCTATTTTAATTGTGAATATTAAAAGTTATATTTTAGTAATAATTTTTGACAAGTGTGCCCCAGGGCAGACTTATAGTCTCCTTTTGTCTTTACCTCCTTTGTAAAGATTTTCCATTTATACAGTATATTGAACTATTTTTTCTGGGAGCACCACCAACCAAGTGCCAGGAGTATTTGACCCTTTACAGTGCATGTGCTAATTTGTAAGAGACTGTACAATAGTCTAAATACATCAATCAGTATTAACAAAAGGCAGAGGGGGGGCAAATGGAAACCTAATTAGTTGTCTGTCTGGGGACGGTGCACCGGGCCTGATGTACGAAGCTTAAATAGTGATAAAATGGAGAGTGATAAAATACCATCCAATCAGCTCCTTACTGCCATGTCACAGGCTGTGTTTGAAAAATGACTGGAGCTGATTTGTTGGTGGTTTATCACTCTCCACTTTATCACTTTTTAAGGCTTAGTACATCTTACCAAATGTCTCCAAATTCATTTCTCATTCACCCTGTGTGTTGAGGCAAACAATAGATGAAAGGAGTGCTTTAAGAGAGCAGGAGGCCTGTGTGATCGCTGACATCGCTGGGCTGAAAATCACTCAGCGCATACACACTGAACGATTTTCCCACTGCCCAGCGGTGTCAGCAGGGGTGAATGGCTTTCCATAGCAGGGTGCTGACTATTCTTGCTGAGTGATCTGAGCGATCTAGTATCGCTCAGATCGCTGTCGGCAGTCACCCTGTGTGTATGCCCCATTATTCAGCAGCAGAAAAGAAAACTTTAATATATCCATTTGAATAAAGAGAAGCAATAGGTTATAGCAATACAGTAACTGAGACAATTTAGGCTCTGTTCATGACCCATAATAATCTCTGGATCACACACTGAATTGGAAAAAACAAAAAACAACTGCTTTCTCTCCTTCTTTCATCATCAAATGCTGTTCATACTTATTGGGGGTCATTTCGAATTGATCGCTAGCTGCTTTCGTTTACTCTGCAGCGATGAGGCAAAAAAAGGGCACTTCTGCGCATGCGTATGCGGCGCAATGCGCACGCGCATTGTACTAATGCAACGAACTATGTAGTTTCACACAAGGGCTAGCGGAGCTTTACAGTCGCACTGCTGGTGGCAGAGTGATTGACATGAAGTGGGCATTTCTGGGTGTAAACTGACTGTTTAAGGGAGTGTTCGGAAAAATGCAAGCGTGCCAGGAAGAACGCAGGCGTGGCTGAGTGAACGCATGGCGTGTTTGTGACGTTAAAACAGGAACTGAACAGTCTGAAGTGATCGCAAGCGCTGAGTAGGTATTGAGCTACTCTAAAACTGCACAAAAAGAGTTTGCCACCGCTCTGCGATCCTTTCGTTCGCACTTCTGCTAAGCTAAAATACATTCCCAGTGGGAGGAGGCATAGCGTTTGTACGGCTGCTAAAAACTGCTAGTGAGCGAACAAGTCGGAATGACCACCCTAGTAGGTAGGGATGAACGGGCTCAGATCTACAAGATCTGAGCCCACCCGAACTTCCCAATCTGAGCAGGGATCAGAGTCCAGCTCGGGTTTTCCTGACAGACTCGGATCCCGGAACGAGGTAAAACGTCATCATCCCGCTGTCGGATTCTCGCGAGATCTGGACTCTATATTATTCCACACTTTTTGCCGCAATCATCACTCCAGAATTGGAGAGGGAGCAGGACAGACGTGTCTGTTGTCTGTCTGTGGGATGATGGTAGGAAAGGTGGCGTGGTGCGGGTGCTGGTTTTGCTGTCAGTGCTGTTGTCCTGTGCTGTCACAAATCAGTCCAGTGCTGGGGCTGTGCTGCCATAATAAGTCACTGGGTGCTCTGTCTGCCATTCAAGTGGGTGCTGCTCCTGTCTGTCAGGGCTGTGCTGCCATAATAAGTCACTGGGTGATCTGTCTGCCATACAAGTGGGTGCTGTGCCTGTCTGCCACAAATCAGTTCAGTGCTGGGGCTGTGCTCCATAATAAGTCACTGGGTGCTCTGTCTGCCATACAAGTGGGTGAAGAAAAATGAGACCCAGGGCCTGATAAACCAATAGGCTGATCAGGCTGCAGCCTGGAGGGCTTATGCTCTACCTAACATAACATAGTATCTGAGGTTGAAAAAAGACAATTGTCCATCGAGTTCAACCTGTTTGTGGTCTCCTATGCATGATGATTTGACTAAAATTTCTGAGTGATGCTGCTGTCAGCCGTTACATTTTATCCCTATTTATAGTAACTATAATGCATGACTATGCACCATACCCCTGGATATCCTTATCCATTAGGAATTTATCTAACCCATTCTTAAAGGTGTTGACAGATTCCGCCATTACAACTCCCTCGGGCAGGGAATTCCAAACATGTATTGTCCTTACTGTGAAAAAGCCTTTACGCCGTATTGTGCGGAATCTCCTCTCCTCTAACCTGAGCGAGTGTCCACGAGTCCTCTGTGTTGATCTAACCAAAAACAGGTCCCACGCAAGCTCTGTGTATTGTCCCCTAATGTATTTGTAGATGTTGATCATATCCCCTCTTAGTCTCCGCTTTTCCAATGTAAACATGCCTAGTCTTTCAAGCCTTTCCTTGTATTCCATCGTCTCCATGCCCTTAATTAGTTTGGTCGCCCTCCTCTGTACCTTTTCAAGCTCCAGGATATCCTTTTTGTAGTACGGTGCCCAGAATTGTACACAGTATTCAAGGTGTGGCCTCACTAGTGATTTATATAACGGGAGTATAATACTCTCGTCCCTAGCATCAATACCCCGTTTTATGCATGCTAATATCTTATTAGCCTTCTTTGCTGCAGTCCTACTTTGGGTACTACTGCTTAGCTTGCTATCTATGAGGACACCTAAGTCCTTTTCCAGTACAGAATCCCCTAATTTTACCCCATTTAGTAGGTAGGTGTAATTTATGTTCTTGTTACCACAGTGCATTACCTTACACTTGTCTGTGTTGAAGCGCATTCTCCATTTGGCTGCCCATGCTTCTAATTTAACTAAGTCGTTCTGAAGAGACTCGGCATCCTCCTCTGCATTTATAGCCTTACACAATTTGGTATCATCTGCAAAAATTGACACCATGCTCTCTAGACCTTCTGTTAGGTCGTTAATGAAAATATTGAACAATAGCGGTCCTACTACTGGAAGCCGCAGTAGTGTGATGGGTGCCGGGTGTCTGCAGATGGCATTGAAGATGGCCCTTTAAAAATGGCAGCTGCCTTCTAGGAGACAGATGCTAGAGATATTACTAGACCATTACCCAGCGCTACCCGGAATGAGCATGTATCCCCTTGGCACTGAGCATGTAACCTCTATGGCAATGATTTAAAAAAAAAAAAAAAAGTAAGGTCACCTCTGCAACACTGTATACTGTAAAGTCCCGTATTCACGGGCAGATGTGGGGAGAAATGTGTGCTGAGTGAATTTCTCAGCACATATCTCTCCTCCCGCTCAGCACAGCGCGATGTGTACTGAGCGTGCTGGGGAAGGCAGCTCATTTCACCCACTGGGTGAAATGAGCGACCTGCTAGACCAGGCCAATCTAGCACCAGCGATCAGGCCAATAAAGCTGATTCTGATTCTGATGGTCAGCTATCACTGTGGGGGGTACACACAGAGAGATCATGCTTAAAATCTAAGCAATCTAGTCAGATTGCTTAGATTTTAGGATGGGAATCGCTCCGTGAGTACCCCCCCCTAATTGTGTATGGATTGAACAAAGCATCCAAGTGATTGCATTCATTTTCTCCACTTACAGTATGTTTATACTCTTTATTTGGAAATATTTTATCATTGCAAAATCTTGTAATATGTTCTGTTACTCTGTAGCACTATTAGGTTTTTCTAAACGTATTCTTTAATTTCACTTTAGACTTGATTCACCTCTGTACTCTGAGCAACATAACATCTCCCAGCCAATATACTGTACATGTTATCTGTACCCCCCAAGGAATCGACTTCAAAGGCCTCTCACACTGAGATTTTCACACCTACACAATTAGGAATTAGACTCTAAAGCTAGCCATACTGTACATCAGAATGACCTGCATTAGATCAGATTACAATGGAAAGCTACGTTACCTGATGCACTGGCCACCCAGTGGTGAAACTATGAATTGTCATGGCACAAGATTACAGCACAACAACACAAGGTATTTATGGCATACCAAATTGAGTGCCATGGCACTGTTTTCAGAAAGGTAATCATGGACACATCTGTACTCTTATACTGTGCTCTGTACCCATAATAGATGTCTACAGTATAAGATCACTATAGCAGTATGAACATTAGTTTGTTATACCATAAATTACTATGGTGGTTTTGACTCAATAATTTAGAGGTATATTTCATATACTTTTCAAAGCCAATAGGATTCAATATAATAAAAATTGCTTCTCATGGGCTTGATGCAGGGTAAAACACAATTTGCATATATCTGATCCCATATTGAGTCCATTTCTACACTTGCGACCTCATTCAGGTTCAGTAGCAGTTTTGCTAAGAAAACAAAACTGCTATTGCTTAAAATTGCATGCTGGGGGCCACCCAGCACAGGGCAATTGCGATCAAATTGCTGAAATAGCCAATTAGTGGTAGTCCCGGCCCATTCATGTGCAGCCGGGCTGTTTATGCAGGCACACCAGTGCCGTAACTAGACATTTTAGTGCTGTGTGCAAGAAACAGCATCGGCACCCCCCCCATATACAAAAAATTATTGTATCTGTAGGCGCACAGCAAAAATATAGGGGCGTGGCTTCATATGGAAGTGGCGTGGCCACAGAGCTCCCTTTTTATACATTACGGCAGGCAGCACTCCCTTTTAAACGGTACGCAGGCAGATTTGGAATTATTAATGCAGGTCCAAACTATTTTTATTAATACAAATTACAATATTTATAATAATTCAAATAAAATAGTAAAAGCCAATACACTACATGAGGGAGATCCAGTCAAGATCACGGCGGTCAGCATCCCGGCATACTGACCTTAGCATCCCGACACTACTTGGAATGCCGACACTGGCATCCCAAATAGGGTCAGTTACCCGTTGCCGGAATCCAGACTGCTGGGATCCTGAATGAGCAAGTAAAGGGACACTGGAGGCGTAAGCCGTGGGGGAGGGACGGTCGCTGGTGGTGTTAGGTTTAGGCTACGGGAGGAGGGTAAGGGTTAGGTTGCGCCCCAGGGGGTTAGGTTTAGGCTGCTGGGAGGCAGGTTAGGGTTAGGCTTTGGGGAGGGGGGCAAGGTTTAGGCTGTAGGGAGGGAGAGTTAACCAGCATTGCTGGCTGTCGGGATTCCGGAATTAGCATCCTGATCGCTGGGATCCCAACAAATTGAATGGATTTCCTGCACATATACAGCAACAGTAGAACAGCACAGGGTACACAGAATATTGCATAACATTACAGGAACAAAGGCATAAACAGAGCACAGGAAACAGCAGCATAATTCTAAGTAAACAATACAGCATACCTCCCAACTGTCACGATTTTTGCGGGACAGTCCCATTTTTATTAGAGATGAGTGGGTTCGGTTCTCAGACAACCAAACCCCCCGAACAGCCCATTCTAAGCCAGAATCCGAGTCCGGCTCGGGACTTCCCGCCAGACTTGGAAACCAGAACAAGGCAAAATGCCATCATCCCGCTGTCAGATTCTCACAGGTTTTGGATTCCAAATAAACAGCCGTGCATTGCCGCCATTTTCACTCAGACTTGGACAGTGAGGGAGACAGACCTTTGTCTCTCTCTGTGGGTGGTGGTGTCGGGTGGGGTCAGTGTGTGCTCTGTAGGGGTGCTGTTCCTGCCACTGTGGTGTACCTGTGCTGTAAGGGGTGCTGTCCTGGCTGTCACTGGTGTTTCATGTGCCTTTAGGGGTGCTGCAGCTGTACATGGGTGTTGCTGTCCTGGCTGTCACTGTGTTGTACAGGGGGCAGGGGCACTGTCCTCCTGTATGCTGTGAAAATGCAGGGGTACTGGCTGTAAAAAATCTAGGGTGCAGTGAAAATAATTGTACACTGGTCCTGTCTTGTATGCTGTAAAAAATATGGGATGCAGTTAAAATAAATGTACACTGGCCCTGCCTTTTATGCTCTAAAAATCTGGGGTGCAGTGAAAATAAATATACGTTATGTTAAGAACATACCGTTGATAAATGTATTTCTCCTAAGTCCACAGGTTCCACAGGATAACATTGGGATATGATGAAGCGACAGCGGATTTGCCCCAATCGGTCAAAGCTTTTCGGCCTCCCACCATGCAATGGGCCCGTCCATATATCCACACCTCCTGGCTCAGGCAAATCAGTTGTATTCCCAAAGCTCAAGGCAGGAGCATCATAGATAGCCCTAATCAGGCAAGAAGAACACACATACACACTCTTCCGTACAAGAAGGAAGCGGTTAGTGAGTAAAAAGATCCTCAAATCAGGTGCATCAGGGTGGGATCTCTGTGGAACCTGTGCACTTAGGAGAAATACCGTTATCAACGGTAAGTTCTTACCATAATGTATATTTCTCCGGCTGGGTCCCCAGGTTATCCACAGGATAACATTGGGATTTCCCAAAGCAATTTTAGTGGTGGGGTCGCTCCTGATTGGACAGGAGAATCCTTTGTCCAAATTCAGCATCATGAGAGGCAAAGATATCCATGACATAATGTCTAATGAATGTGTTAATGGAAGACCATGTGGCCACCTTACATATCTGTTTGCTTAAGCACCACATTGTGTTGCCCATTATGGACCTACCTTACAAGTAGAGTGAGCAGAGACATTAGCTGGAACAGGGTGATCAGCTAGAGAATATGCTTCTGAAATCATCACCCAAAGCCACCTTGCCAGTGTCTGCTTATCAGCAGGTGATCCTCTCTTGAGAAATCCATGGATAATGAAGAGAGAATCTGTCTTTCTGATGGCACTGGTACGATCCATGTAGATCCTTAAGGCACAGACCACGTCCAGTGATGCATCTTCCCCAGAAAGGCCCGGTACCTGTAAAGCCGGGATGCAATTTCTTCATTAAGGTGGAATTTAGACACCACTTGAGGAAGATACCCAGATCTAGTTCTGAGAACTGCTTTATCTGGATAAAAAATCAGAAATGGGGAACAACATGACAATACCACTAATCTGACACTCTTCTAGCTGACGCTATGGCCAGTAGTAAGAGAACTTTAGCTGTCAACCATTTAAGATCCACTTTATTAAGTGTTTCAAATGGGGCAACTTGAAGGGCCTTTAGGACTATATTTAAGTCCCAAGGCACTGTAGGAGGAACGAAAGGAGGTTGAATGCGCAGCATTCCCTGGAAAAAAGTATGCACATCCTGTAAGTTGGCAATTTTCTTTTGGAACAATACAATCAATGCTGACACTTGCACTCACAAGGAAGTCACCTTCAAGCCTTTATCCATTCCTGCCTGAAGGAGTGCTAAAACCCTGGAAACTCTGAAAGACCTAGGGTCCATTTTCCGCTCACTGCACCAATGAATATAGGTTTGCCATATTCGGTGATAAATGCGTGCTGAGGAAAGTTTCCTTGCTCTGAGCATTGTTTGATTTACCTGTTGTGAGAATCCTCTTGATTTCAGGATAGAGGATTCAAGAGCCACACCTTCACAATCGATCCAGATGTCTGTGATAACAAGGACCCTGCATAAGTAGATCTTGACGTTGAGGGAGCAGGAATGAAGCTTCCATCGACATTCCCTGCTGATCTGTGTACCAATTCCTTCTGGGCCAAGCCGGAGCTATTAGTATCATGTCACCCTTTCCTTGCTTTATCTTTCTCACCAGCCTGGGTAATAGGGTGATTTGAGGAACACATAAGCCAGATGAAAGTCCCATCTCACTGACAGGGCATCCACAAAGATCACTCTGGGATCCTTTGTTCTTGACCCGTATGCAAGAACTTTGTTGATCTGATGGAACGCCATGAGATCTATCTCTGGCAACCCCCACTTGTTGATTAGAGTCTGGAAGACCTCTGGGTGTACAGCCCATTAGCTTGTCTGAATGGCATGTCGACTGAGAAAATCCACTTCCCAGTTTAGGACTCCCGGAACGAACACTGCAGACAAGGCTGGATGCTGAAGTTCTGACCACTTTAGTATGTGACTTACCTCCTCATCGCTTTTCGGCTGCAAGTTCCTCCCTGATGGTTGAGATACGCTACTGCCGCCGCATTGTCCGAGCTGATCTGAACTGGTTTTCCCCGAAGAATGTCCTTTGCCTGAATCAGTGCCATATATATGGCCTGAAGTTCCAATATATTTATTGGCAGGCAACCTGATTCCTGGGTACATTGCCCCAGAAAACACAACCTTCTTGACACTGCTCCCCAGCCCTGGAGACTGGCATCTGTTGTCAGAATTTCCCAATCTGATATCCAAAAGGGTCTCCCCGTGTCCATATGGCATGTCTGTATCCACCAGGCTAAAGACCTTCTTACTTCTATCGTAAGAACTATAGTCTGCGTTTTTATTGTCTGATGCAACCCATTCCATTTGGCAAGAATCAGATGCTGCAGAGGCCTGGAGTGAAGCTGTGCATACTCCACCATGTTGAATGTTGACACAATCAATCCCATCAAATGCATTGCTGCATGAATGGATACCTTATGACTGTGAATCAAGTCCTGAATCCTTTACTGAACCTTGGATATCTTGTTCAGAGGTAAAATTACTCTCTGAAGACTTGAATCCAGTACAGCCCCCAAGTGAGTCATCCGTTGTGATAGAACCAGAAATGATGTTGCCCAATTTATGAGCCACCCATGCCTTTGCAGACATGTTATTGTCTGTTGCAGATGACATAGGAGCAATTCCTGCAACTGTGCCAGGATTAAAAGATCGTCGAAGTATGGAAAAATTCTTATCCCCTGCTGGCAGAGATAAACTGCCATTGCAACCATAATCTTGGTAAATACTCTGAGGACTGTGGCTAACACAAAAGGTAGGGCCTGGAACTGAAAATGCTGTTGGAGGATAGCGAACCTGAGATAACACTAATGGGACAGTGCTATAGGAACATGTAGGTAAGCATCCTATATATCCAGGGATACCATATAATCCCCTGGCTCCATGGCCAAAATGATGGAACGTAAAGTCTCAATATGAAACTGAGGTACCCAAATGTATTTGTTCAGCACTTTGAGATTTAGAATGGGCTGAAATGACCCATTTGGTTTATGAACTAGAAACAGGTTGGAATAAAAACCCTGTCCTCATTGTGCAGGAGGAACTGGAATTACTACTCCTGACTGAAGCAATTTCTGAACTGCCTCTTGCAAAGCCCTGGCCTTCGTCTCTAACTGAGATGGGCTGGCACAAAAAAAAACCTTTGAGGAGGGTGCTTTCTGAATTCAAAAGCATAACCTAGAGATACCACTTCCTGCACCCAGGCATCTGTTGTAGACTGTAGAAAAAGCACTATGCGCTCTGGTGAGTAGTACTGCGATATGATTGTCGGCAGCCTCTTGTAAAAGGGAATTGCCAGTCCCTTAAACACAAAAGTAGCAAACAAAAACCAAGTGGCGCTTGACAAGCAGATAATTGGAGATATTTATTTAAAAATATAAATGGAATACAACTACCTCCCGGGGGTATGTTATAGTATTAATACATCACAATAATATCAATGTACAATGGAATATAACTAAGCATCCAAAATGTTATTGGTGCACCAATTAAAAATAAATCATAAAGGTTCAATTATTAATACCACCAGAGGGGTCATAGAACGTGCAGTGTTCAATATATGCACTGAGATATACGGCTAAAAAGTAATAGTCAAATAAAAGAATCACTCACGGCTGTGTACTTGAAAAGTATTACATGTAGCATAAATGAATGGCGTTGTTCAGCCAGTGCAGAATTGTTAAGATGACAAATGGATGTATATACACCTGTAGCGCTGGGCAGGAGCTTTCGATGCCTGCTCCCTGGTGCTATCCCGTTGGCCAGGGAAATGTTAAACACCAGAGCCTCAGCGATGGATGAGAACGGTTACCACGCCGTGCAGGGAGCCCTGGTTGTCTGTCCTCACCCGATCAATGCTGTGTCCGGTGGCTCCGTGGCTCCCAAGCGGGGACGGATGGCTAATGGAGCCGGAGCTGTAACGATGGTCAGGCCGGGTGCACTGGCCGACAGCCGACCTGTCTGTAGTTGGTAAAGCACCCGATATAGTTCCCGTGCGCAGGCCCGCACCAAACCTGTTAGGGACGGCAATTACCGCTCCTGCCGCCTAGGCTGGAGATGAGCGGCTGAGGCTGTCTGGGTGGAAAGCTGCGGGCTGGGTTCTCCGGCCCGCAGTAGTCAGACTGGGCTCCTAGGCACGGCTCTGAAAAGAGAGTAGAGTACACAGCAGTACTGATCCTCACGGTGTAACACCTGTATCCTTAACGCGTTTCAACGCCAGCAGGGCGTCTTTCTCAAAAGGCAGGTATACCTGGGAGTAGGAATGTTCGGTTCTTATACCTGCTTCACAGGTGAAACTAATTATCAACAATTGAACTCAGCCATTCTGAATAATCATGTTGGGAGTAATTCACCTTGGAGCAGACACAAAAATTCATGAATAAAACAAGAATATTACTATATTAATGCCATAAAACAGTAACCGTTAGTACGTAGCCATAAACCGGTCCTCTGGTAGCCCAATGCTTTTTAGTCTTACCAGACTTGTAGTATTGGGACTGCCTGCCATTACTTTTTCCTTTAGCTTTTCCTTGAGACCAAAAGGGCCGAAAAGCTGGAAATTTAGGTTTGAAATTGCATGTGGAAGGAAACTTTACCTTCTTGAAATCTGCTTCTGACTCGAAAATACCTGTCAATTCTTTACCAAAAAGAATATCTCCAGAAAAAGGCAAAGATTCCAAAACCTTCTTAGATTCTGAATCAGCTTTCCACGTACAGTACGTAGACAAACTGCTCTATGAGCAGCTATTGTTGAAGCTGATGCCCTGGATGCAAAACTACCCATATCCAATGCTGTTTCTTCCAAGAACATTGCAGCCTGTTTTATATGTGCTATATGGGATTTTTACTCTCTAGATTAGGGGTTGGCAAAATACGGCCAGCGGGCCGGATGCGGCCCGCAAACCGATCCTGCCCGGCCCACTGCCTCCCACCAGCGAGCAATGACAAGCGGCCCGACCGGCTGAGCTGCTTGTCATTGCTCTGCACTGCAGTACCTCCAAGCTGCCGGCGGCGCCTCTCTCCCCTGCTGCTGTTGCGTTGTAGCAGCCTCCTCCTCCCGCCTCCAGAGTCCCCAGTGACAACGGCTGTGTTCAGCCGAAAAGGGGGTGGGGCTACACGGCGATGAGGGGGCAGGGCTACACGGGACCACAGGGGGCGGAGCTACACGGGACAAGAGCCAGACTGCTACAGATCCATCCTATCCTTCCTGCCACTGCCAGCCAGATCAGTAAGTTAATGGGAAAAGTGAGAGAAAGAAAGTGTGTGTGTGTGTGTGTGTGTGTGTGTGTGTGTGAGAAAGTGTGTGTGATAGTGTGTGTATATTTGTGTGTGCGGGCAGTGGCATCAGACTGTTTTAGGTTTGGGGGAGAGATCTTTAGCTCTCACTGTATCAACCCCTCCCGTGTTCTGTCACTGTGTCACCCCCCCCCCCCGTGTTCTGTCACTGTGTCACCCCCCCTGTGTTCTGTCACTGTCACCCCCCTGTGTTCTGTCACTGTGTCACCCCCCCGTGTTCTGTCACTGTGTCACCCCCCCCCCCCGTGTTCTATCACTGTCACCCCCCCTGTGTTTTGTCACTGTCACCCCCCCTGTGTTCTGTCACGTGTCACTCCCACCGTGTTCTGTCACCGTGTCACACATCCGTGTTTTGTCACTGTCACCCCCCCTCCCTGTGTTCTGTCACCGTGTCACCCCAACCATGTTCTGTCACTGTCACCCCCCCTCCCCGTGTTCTTTCACTGTGTCACACCCCCGTGTTCTGTCACCATGTCACACATTCGTGTTCTGTCACTGTCACCGCCCCTCCCCGTGTTCTGTTACTGTGTCACACCCCTGGTGTTCTGTCACCGTGTCACCCCCGCCGTGTTCTGTCACTGTGTCACACACCCATGTTCTGTCACTGTCACCCCCCCTCCCCGTGTTCTGTCACCGTGTCACCCCCCCGTGTTCTGTCACCGTGTCACCCCCCGTGTTCTGTCACCGTGTCACCCCCACCGTGTTCTGTCACTGTGTCACCCCCCATGTTCTGTCACCGTGTCACACCCACCGTGTTCTGTCACTGTGTCACCCCCACGTGCTCTGTCACTGTGTCACCCCCACCGTGTTCTGTCACCGTGTCACCCCCTTGTTCTGTCACTGTGTCACCCCCACCGTGTTCTGTCACCGTGTCACACATCCGTGTACTGTCACTGTCACCCCCCCTCCCCGTGTTCTGTCACCGTGTCACCCCCCGGTGTTCTGTCACTGTCACCCCCCCGTGTTCTGTCACCGTGTCACCCCCACCGTATTCTGTCACTGTGTCACCCCCCCCGTGTTCTGTCACTGTGTCACCCCCCCGTGTTCGGTCACTGTGTCACCCCCACCGTGTTCTGTCACCGAGTCACCCCCCATGTTCTGTCACCGTGTCACACCCACCGTGTTCTGTCACTGTGTCACCCCCACGTGCTCTGTCACTGTGTCACCCCCACCGTGTTCTGTCACCGTGTCACCCCCACCGTGTTCTGTCACCGTGTCACACCCCCAGTGTCAACCCCACCGTGTTCTGTCACCGTGTCACCCCCACCGTGTTCTGTCACCGTGTCACCCCCACCGTGTTCTGTCACCGTGTCACCCCCACCGTGTTCTGTCACCGTGTCACACACCCCATGTTCTGTCACCGTGTCACACCTTTCCCCAGGGGTCATAAGACACTGGATAATTTGCTTGCTGCACAATAATTATCCTAAATAAAATGTTAATGTGTAAAAAGGCTCTCTACCTGCCATAATGTGTGTAAAAGGGGCTCTACCTGGTGTAATGTGTGTAAGTGGCGCTGTGTGGCGCAATTTGAATAATGGAGACTATTATGCAGCCTAATATGAATCTGTATTATTTTTTGCCCACACCCCTTCCACATGAAGCCACGTCCCTATATTTTTGGCAAGTGGGGGGAGCTGCTATTTTGTTTGTGGCCCTCGGATACTGACAGGAAATGTCAAGTGGCCCCTCAGCTGAAATAATTGCCCACCCCTGCTCTAGATGCTATTGAAAAAATACCTTCCAATGCATCAGCCCAGGCAGCCACTGCCTTTGCCATCCAAGCAGAAGCCATGGCTGGCCTTATGACTGCCCCAGACAGGGAAAAAATGTTTTTTGTTTTTTTTAAAACCATCCACTCTCCTATCCGTGACATCATTTAATGATGTTGAAGGCAAAGGTAATGTAGATTTGCACACTAATAGAATCACATGCATATGTACTTTAGGAGCCATCTCCCTTTTTAAACAATCCCCAGCTGGAAGAAGATAATTGGAATTCCATTTTTTAGGAAATCTAAACTTCTTATTGGGCACAGCCCAAGCCTCTTCCATGATTTCCGTCAGCTGATCTGACCCCGTAAACGCAGTCTTAACTGTTTTGGGACATTTAAACACAGGAGCCTTGGTTTTTAACACAGGCTCTGCTGAATCCTCTAAAGATAGAATTGCTTTCATTGCTTTAATTAACTCAGCTGTAGCCACTGAGCTGAGACCTTCCTCCTCCTCTTTGTATGCCGTAGTAGAATTTATTGAGCTTTCATCCACCAATGAATCCTCATCTGAAACATGTGTAGCCTATGAGAATGAAGATTTACTTTCCACTGGCTTTTCAGCCTGTTTCTTTTGAGAGGCTGCTGCTGATAGTGATAAACCACAGGTGGGAAGCTGCATGTAATGGTTATTCGTGTAACCTATCCCTAGTACAGGAGTTGGAGGAATTATCCGTTCAGCTATACTGGATAATGTATGCGTAAACATAGCCCAAAGTGGATCAACCTGCACTTGAATCTGCCTTGTATTTTTCAAAAGACCCTGGTTTGAGCTAAAACAATTTGCACACAAAATATCCTGAACCAGATCCTGAGAGGTTAACACAGCTTTGCAAGACAAACATTACATGAGTGTTGGTGTTGCTGTGAGTGTATCTTACCCACCTTTGCCACTCTTAGACATGATAAATAATCAATACTTCCACAGTGTACTACATAATTTATGACTGTAATCACTTTAAGCTTTTTAAAGTCACATACAGTCCGACCCTACCCATGCACCAGCATTGAGGATCGGAATAGAAAAAACCTGACAGAATTATAGTAAAGTCAGCACTCACACTATCAGTCAGTCACGTTATACATTAGTATAATAAGCAATATGAGCACAACTTCAACTACATTTCAAGTATGTAGGAGAACATATTACTGAATCATGTTTAAACAGGTCTACCTTACTCAGATGCATAGTGAAAGAAACAACAGTAATAGTATACAGACTAATATGCAATAGGCACTTATCTAACTATTCATACTAAAAAGGTAGACAGAGACTTAGTGCTGTATTACCGGTACTCAGTAGAGTGGGATACAGGGAGACTCACCACACACTTCCAGGACTGATTAGTACATTTGCGAACGCTGAGTGGATCCAGATGCTACTAGTGTAGACTGCCGATGCATGAACCTATAGTGAACACAGATGTACCAGTCGCACAGCTGCCTATGTTGCAAATGGGTCCCCTTCATGTACAGTCTCCTCCCAAAACAGTGCGGCTGTGTCCGTATTCCCCATCTAAGTGGAACCAATGCCTTACCTTCTCCCCATGCTCCAGCCACAGCCTGGTAGTATATCTGTCACAGATGCCTGCTGAAAAAGCACTGTACTTGTGGGTAAGCATTGTTGTGACCCGGCGGAGAGTCATTGGAGCAAATCTTTATAAGGTAGGTATAAGATGCTTTTTTAGAAAGATCACTCAAGAAAAAATAGTAAGACTATAAAATAAGAAAGCTTAGGGCTGCCAAAAATCAGCAGCCCTCTAACCATGGTCCAGCTCCTGCCACACCAAACAAAAAAATATGATTTGCCTGAGCCAGGAGGCAGGGATATATGGACAGGCCCATTGCATGCTGGGAGGCTGAAAAGCTTTGACCAATTGGTGCAAATCTGCTGTCGCTTCATCATATCCCAATGTTATCCTGTGGATAACCTGTGGACTCTGCCGGAGAAATGTACATTGGCCCTTTTCTTATTTGCTGTAAAAATTATGCTGTGCAGTGAAAATAAATGTACACTGGCCCTGTCTTTTATGCTGCAAAAACACAAGGGTGCTGCTGTTAAAATAAGTGTACACTGGCTCTGTCTTGTATGCTATAAAAAAAAATCAGGGGTGCAGTGAAAATAAATGTACACTGGCCTTGTTTTGTATGCTGTAAAAATAAGGTGCAGTAAAAATAAATAAACACTGGCCCTGTCTTTTATGCTATATAATTTCAGGGGTGCTTCTGTTAAAATTAATGTATACTGGCCCTGTCTTGTATGCTGTAAAAAATCTAGGGTGCAGTGAAAATAAATGTATGCTGGCCCTGTCTTGTATGCTGTAAAAAATCTGGGGTGCTGTTGTTAAAATAAATGTACACTGGTCCTATATGCTATAAAAATACAGCGGCACTGCTGTTAAAATAAAAGTACACTGGTCCAGTATGCTGTAAAATGCAGGGGTGCTGCTGTTAAAATAAAGCTACACTGGCCCTGTATGCTGTAAAATACAGGGGTGTTATGAAAATACAGGGGTGCTGGCAATGTCCGCGGTTGTGATGTCTAGGCCTGACCTTCACAACACTGTATGGGAAGAGGAGAATCCTACAACCATTTCCATGCCATCTGCAAGTGCTGGGAGTAGCACCGCCAGTCCAGTTGCTGATATTGAGGATGTCACTGTAGAAGTACACCAGGATGAGGAGGATAAGGGTGATGGTGATGTGGTTTGTTTGAATATGGCACCAGTTGAGACAATTGTTGGCCATGGGATGAAAAAGCCCATTGTCATGCTTGGGCAAAATAACAAAAAAGCCACCTCTTTAGTGTGGAATTATTTCTCCACAAATCCACACAACAGGTGTCAAGCCATCTGATGCCTTTGTCAATCCATAATAAGTAGGGGTAAGGATGTAAACCACCTAGGAATATGTTCCCTTATACATCCCCTGCAGCGTGTTCATCATTCAAGACATTGTCAAGTTCAGAAACTTTGGGTAATAGCGTAAGCAGTCCACTGACACCTAAATTATGTGGTTTTGTTTGAATATTATTTATCTGTGAGGATGAGGATGTAAACACTGAAGGGGGGTGGGAATCTGAGAATGAACATGACATCTTGTCTGTGTAGAGCAAATTTGTGCAAGGAGAGATTAATTGCTTTATTTTTGGTGGGGGCCCAAACAAACCAATCATTTCAGCCACAGTCATGTGGCAGACCCTGTCGCTGAAATGATTGGTTTGTGAAAGTGTCTATGTCATGTTTATACAACATAAGGGTGGGAGGGCTCTAGGACAATTCAATCTAGCACGTCTTTTCTTTGCCACATCATTCCAGGTGTGCGGCTCTATATGGGGTGCTGCCCCTCTGCCCTATCAGTCCAGGGGTGCTGCCCCAATGTCGTTTAAGTCCAGGGGTGCTGTTGCCTGTCTGCTTTGTTGTGTAATACTCCAGGGGTGCTGCCTATGCTGCATAAGTCCAGGGGTGCTGCTGTACTTGATCCTAGGTTCAAATGAAAGCCTAGAGCAGTTATGAAACAAGCTTCAATATCACAAACAGATTTGTGAAAACATAGCCACAAAGGTGTTAATGGAAATTTCTATTTTGACTAAGTGTTTTTTTAATAAAGTGGGGAGAGACACATTTGTCGACAAGTCAGTTTGACTCAGAAGAGACTGAATCATAATCCAGCACAACTACCGGAGAGGTAAAAGTGAGATTTTCTGCCGGAGCATTAGAGAGAGGTTCTTCTGAATTATTTCATGCTAGGGACTCACTCAAATAAATGGCTACAAATAGTCGACCTTCATTTTGAATTATTATTGATATTCCACTTTTTGGGATTATTTATTTATAAAATGTGCCTTTGTTGTACAGGGATCTTTTCCTAAGGGCTGCATAGGGTTATCGCAAGACCTTGCGGTGTTAGAAGAACAGCGTTTGTGATCTTGTATTGCATCAGCTTTCCATTGCACTGCAGCACTAGATAGGCCAGGAGCTCCTGTGGGGCACAAACAGTTACTGAATAAGGCCCAGTATGGAGTCTCATGGTGGCCTACAGCCAGGAAGATGTCTGGCTTGCCAGGCTGAGGCATGCTGTGGGCACAGAGGTTAGCATTGCTTCCTCCCACAGTCCTACTTATAGTGTGAAATGATTTTCAACTATAGTGTGGTAAGCTCCACTAGGGCAGGGGCTCAATAACAAAAAAATTCACTGCACAGTCCTGCTTAGTACTGTACCGAACCCACCCAAACTCAACTTTCCCCATCCAAGGCTGCTGTGGGGGCTCAGGAGGGACTGCTAAAACATCTAAGGGGCTGCGTTATTTAAAAATTATATATATTTATATATATAACCTCCAAAATGATCCGGCACTCCAGTGGTCCCCTCCGCAAACGGAAAACTGCTCACGGTGCCCTCCTCATAGAGGCAATCCTCTGGAATATAGACAGTGCAATGAGGCGGCACTCAGGAGACTTTTTAAGCTGTTTATTGCTGTGTCTACGTTTCAGGGACGCAGCCCCTTCGTCAGGATAAGTGTATACAGTAAAAAAATATTGCTTAAATACCTGTGTGAATTCGGTCCCACCCACCGCCTCCAATCGCGTCGCCTGGTTTCCGGTCGCGTCCTCCCAGGCCTGCCGGAAGTGACGTCACTCCGGCCCGTCCAGCGTACATTAATTCTGCTGCAGTGGCTTGCAGCTACATATGCCATGCTCTCCTGGCATGGCCAATGTTCACAGTCCCTGGTGCTATACACTAAACCCTGCTCACTGGCCCCTAATAGGCATCAGCACAATTCATTGTGGTGGGAGTTTTAAACCCCTCTCTTGCAGCTAACTTCCTGCTGTCTCTGAGTGAGTTGGAAAACCTGGACCTCTGTTTCTCCAGCTGCAGCTGTGCAATTTAGAAAGCCTGAAACTATAAACCTCCAGTATATGAGCAAAATTTGCAGGCTTTGTTTTTTTCTCCCTTTGAGGGAGCTGATCCCACCAGAATGTGGGCAGTTTGGGTGAGAAACAAGCCCTTTCACCACAGTACCATCTAGTCCAGAATGTGCATTTTATTTCCTGGCCAGGAATAAGAATATAAACCGGTAATATTACCTTTAACCTACTAATATTGGAAATAACCAATGACTTACTAATTTACCAATTAGAGCCATATCTGCTGTATCCAATCACAACTAACCAGGACTCAGTCTAACCCTGCTACATATGGATAATAAGCAGCGACTGACTGCTTCACTTATATGGGGACTGTATAAAACACTAACCCAGTATAACTCAATCATTGGGAGTGTTTCAGGCAGCTCTAAAATGGGGATGTTTTTTGAATGTTTACCGGCCGGTTACTAAATGTAATTATTTTTAATAAATTGTGTTTTATGTATATTACCATTCTAAAATTAAATAACTAATCATGCTGTAACATCAGCGCTGTTTTCTCCTTTTTCCCCCTGTCCCTGTCCCTGTATGACAGCTGTAGGTGTGTCAGTAATTTGGAATTTGGGCCATTTAAGTGCTGAGAATCTGTTTAATGTGTATAAGGGGATCTATTGTGTGGTGTAAAGTGTACAAGAGGTACTACTATGTGATGTAATGTGAATAACGGACACTACTGTGCTGTGTAATGTGAATAATGGATAATACTCTGCAGTGAAATCTGAATAGGTAGTATTCTGTGGCCAAGCCAGTTACCCATGAAGCCGCACCCCTATATTTTATGCTGTGCATCTTTGGCGCGCTGTCCCTACAGTATTTTAAACATGGGAGTGACCAAAGGAAACTTTCGCCCTGAGCTCCACACGGTCTAGAACCGGCCCTGTCACCAATTTAGGATTTTTAAATATTTTTTCTTTGCAAATGTATAATGCACACAGTTCAGTACATGTGAGGGGGCACCGAAACATACCCTTGCTTTGGACATCAAGGCACATAGCTATACCTTTGCTGGCAGGAATTGGTGAGACCCTATGTGGGGTGACCGAGATGAGGAGTGGTCGGTGCTGGGGCTGCAGATGATGCAGGCGAGGAGGAGGCAGATAACCATCTCAGAAGCTTTTATATATACTGCCCACTGGCAGAGACCTGGGGTTCTGTGTGCTTGCCCTCCAGCCAGCTGCTGGTGGCTACTGGTGTCCTCTAGCCCCAAACTGGCCAGGAGCTGTACGGGGACTGGTGAGCTTACATGTGCCAGTACTGGTGTACATAGTACAGCATCATCATAGCCTGCCCATTACAGATATACAGCAACTACTGTGTATATATATTTATATATACATACAAGTCCAGCAGCCAGCACTCACAAATAGATATCAACTTGCTCAGGTGCCAGCAGGCAAAGTAATAGTAATACAAAAGAATCGGCACTCAGAGACAGCACAGTGATGAATAAGTTTGTATACCCATTAGGTCAATTTTTTGGGGCTATGAACCCCGTCGTCAGGACCAAAAAAGCTTAAACGTACAGACAAAGACAGTGTAGACTCACCCACATAAATAGCCCCTTCAGAAAGCCGGTACCGCTGCTCACTGCTCCCGCCCAGCGTCCTGCTCACAGGCTAACTTCCACCACCCCAGATCCGGTCACAATACTGTTAGTTGCCCAGTAAACCAGGGCATGCATTCCACCCAGGCACTGCAGTGTGTTAAATGGCCATCCGGTGTGCAGATAAAGCCTATGAGAGAGGATCTGTGGGTGGCAACAAGAACACAGGTATCAGCACCCACAATTACATAAAACATAAGTACAAAAAAATAGAAAAAAATATGCAAGCAAACATTAATGCAGTAGAAAAGCACAATAGAAAGCACAATGTCAGCATACTTAGAACAAGAAATACATAAATAGCTACATATACTATACCAAACTAGCAAAAAAAGCCCTGACATACTGTAGAACCTTCATCAATCTAACACAAGGGAATGAAATAGCCTAGAATCATAATCATAAAAGAGGACTATAAAAGTGTATTCCAGTTGATTTTTTCGTTGCATCCACCCGGACTTGGGGTTCCCAACCTGGTAAACCAAGTGCCTCTTTAATCAACAGAGATTTAGCTCTGTCTTCCCCCGTAGTGTCAAGGGAACGCGATCTATAATAAAGTAGCGAAGTGACTCCAGGGAGTGACCAACCTGTTTAAAATGTTTTGCAACAGGTTGGTCTACCGGTTTGCCCCCTAAGATCAATTTGATGGCAAATCTACAGTATGTGCTGCCATCCTCTCAGTAAATTTACAGATGGTTTGCACAACATAGTAAAGTCATCAAGGACACACTATGATACAGTATAAACAACATGGGTAGTAGAGCAGGTTACCATATATCTAATATCATATTTCTTTTGACAGTGAGGATGTTGGAAGGCTTTGCAATTAAACATAGGCCTACAAGTCACACAGCCACAACAGAGATAGCAGCCCGGAGGTTTATAATATACATTAGGCAGTTTAGGGGTACCCCTTCCCGTGATATCTATCCTAACTACTCTGTCTCTAATATTCCTACCCCGTCTAAATACTATTACTGGGGAGGTTTGATGTAGAGATTTCAGATTTGGGTCAGTTGAAACTATAGGCTATAGTACCCTAATGGCCTGTCTCATCATGGGACTAGATGTAGTATAATCACTGGGAAAAGGTATCTTTTTTTCTACAATCCTTAATTGCAGGTTCCAACAATGACTGTCTTGACATATTAAGCACCTCTTCTTTTTGAGCATGTAACCGCTTGATATTAAAACCATGGGCTAAAAATGTATTAATTAGAAGATCTAATTCCCTGGTAAGTTTATATTGGTCGCTCACAATACATGCTATACGCATAATCTGTGAACAGGGTAATCAATTCTTCAAAGGTTCTGGATGATGGCTAGATGCCACCAAAAGGGTATTCCAGTCGGTAGGTTTGTGAAAAACCTCTGTATTAATAAAGCCATTCTCAACCTTGATATTTACATCAAGGAAGTGTGCCTCCATGGTGTTACATGAATACGTAAATTTGATTGAGGATTCCATATTGTTAATTTCATTAATCAAACCAACAAATGCATCATATTCCCCTGTCCACAGTAAAAACACATCATAAATGTACAGTAGCGACAATACATCAATAGTTTATCACTAATTTCACTATTGGCAAAAAACATTTTTCTTTTGTTCAAACATATATATACTGGCATACGATGGGGCCACTGGGGACCCCATCGCACACCCCCTCAGGTGCAAGTAGAACTGTCCGTCGAGCAAAAAATAATTCTGTCAGTTCAAGTAACATTAGAAAAAGTTCATGATAAAACACTGTTGGGGAAAGTTCAGACTCAATAAATTATTTCATAGCTAACATACCCCCATGGTGCAGAATCACAGTATACAAGCTACAAACATCTAGACAATAAAGCAATGTCCCTTCAGGTAGATGACTAAAGGGGACATTTACTAAGCAGTGATAAGAGCAGAGAAGAGTATTATACCATCAGTGGTCCCCATTTAATTTTACCAGCAATGATTTATATAAAATGACGCTATAATCTGATCCATTCACATGATGCCAGAAACTTGAACATTATATTTCTGTCTCACAAGAAACCAGAGTTTTTCTATATGAAAAGCTGAAAATGTGATGGATGAGCTACATTTCAGATAGGTTATCAGACAAGGGGCCGGAGTAATGACGCCCAAGATTGCCAGAGGTGCGAGATGCCGACCGATCTTGGGTGTTTTTTTTAAAGGGGCAATCACTTACAAGGCATGGTTTTGCCTTGTAAATGATTGCCCCTTTAAAAAAAAGTTCAAGATCGGCCAGTATCTCGCACCTACTGCAATCTCGGGTGTCATTACATCCAGACAAAAAAATGCAAAGAATGCACAGAGATGATTTGTCACTATCCTAATTCAAAGGGCAACGGACATTGGGGGCCATTCTGAGTTGATTGCTAGCTGCCGTTGTTCGCTGTGTAGCGATCAGTGAAAAGAAGGCTAATCTGCGCATGCGTATGCATTGTGCTTTTGCACTGGTTATAGCGACGATTCCATTCGCACAACCGATTGCAAGGAGATTGACAGACAGAGGGCGTTTATGGGTGTCAACTGACCGTTTCTGGGAGTGTTTGGAAAAACGCAGGTGTGGCCGGGCGTTTGCTGGGCAAGTATCTGACGTCATTACCGTGTCACTCGTCGCAGCAATCATCGCACAGGTTAAGTAACAACAGGGCTGGTCTTGTTTTGCACAAAATTTGTTTGCAGGCACTCTGCTGCACAGGCATTTGCACTCCTGCAAAGCAAAGATACACTCCCCCGTGGGCGGCGACTATGCATTTGCACGGCTGCTAAAAACTGCTAGTGAGCGATCAACTCGGAATGACCCCCCTTATCTTAAACTGTAACATACAGTAGCCGAGAAGCAAAAGGGAACTTTTGCTCTACAAGGGTGACCACAAGTGAGAGGGAGAGGTCAAGTTGTACATTATGAAGAGATCAGTGCATCTGTAGACCAGGAAACAGTTGCAGATCAAAGAGGAGCTGAAGAGTTCAGCTGAAGATACTGTAAGTAGGGAAAGGAATAAGGGGGTAGTTCAGACCTGATTGTAGCTGAAAATTTGTTAGCAGTTTGGCAAAACCATGTGCATTGCATGTATGGCAGATATAACATTTGCAGAGAGAGTTAGATTTGGGTAGATTATTTTGTTTCTGTGCAGAGTAAATATTGGCTGCTTTATTTTTGCACTGCAATTTAGATTTCAGTTTGAACACACCCCACCCAAATCTAACTCTCTCTGCACATGTTATATCTGCCCCCCATGCAGTGCACATGGTTTTGCCCAACAGCTAACAAACTTGATGTTACGATCAGGTCTGAATGACTCCCTAAGTACTGTATAATGGCCCTCATTCCGAGTTGATCGGTCGCAAGGCGATTTTAGCAGAGTTACACACGCTAAGCCGCCGCCTACTGGGAGTGAATCTTAGCTTCATAAAATTGCGACCGATGTATTCGCAATAATGCGATTACTAACTACTTAGCAGTTTCAGAGTAGCTCCAGACTTACTCTGCCTGTGCGATCATTTCAGTGCTTGTCGTTCCTGGTTGACGTCACAAACACACCCAGCGTTCGCCCAGGCACTCCCACCGTTTCCCCGGCCACTCCTGCGTTTTTTCCGGAAACGGTAGCGTTTTCAGCCACACGCCCCTGAAACGCCGTGTTTCCGCCCAGTAACACCCATTTCCTGTCAATCACATTACGTTCGCCGGAGCGAAGAAAAAGCCGTGAGTAAAAATACTTTCTTCATAGTAAAGTTACTTGGCGCAGTCGCAGTGCGAACATTGCGCATGCGTACTAAGCGGATTTTCACTGCGATGCGATGAAAAATACCGAGCGAACAACTCGGAATGAGGGCCAATGTACCTCTTATATGAGAAACATTGATCATAATGAGAAGTCTATCTGATTGGTCTTATTTGATTTAAATGACTGTGACTCATTATCACAATGTGCATTTTTTTATGTGGACTTTTTTCTATAAATCTCTTCATCTAAACACTTAAAAAATGGGTACACACTGACATCACAGAGCTTAAGAATTATTATAATTGGTGTTCATAGTACATTTTTATGCATAAAATAAAATGGTAAAATAATCTAAGTTATCAACCAAAACAAGGAAATAAACAAGATATAACAAAACCATAAAGGAACAATAAACCACACTGAAACACTAAAACTGTCAAATAGTGAAATGGGCATAGTGTGGGCAGATGGACCAGTATTTTCTTTTTTGCAAAGACATTTTATTTTTCTGTTTCACAGTAGATCATGGAAGCGGGTCTGCCAATATTCCTACCCATTCATTATTAAAGAATTACATTTCTCAAAATGTATTCAAAAGAAATGATGTGACTTCTTAATAGCCAGTCAGTGAGTTTTAATTTGTTTTAACAATAATAATACTTGCATGTTAACCCTCAGCTCTGTCCTTTTTCTACAGTATGTCTGCGTTGAGAAAGAGAGTGTGTGACAGATCTACACCAGAGAGAGAGAGAGAGAAGTGAGATACTGTAGTTCAGTTATAAATAATTTAAGTTGGATTAAATAAAAATCAATAGTGAGTGTAAATTATGTTCAGCCAGTTCTGTCCAAAGACACATAATTTCAACATGTCCAGGCGTAGATATTACAGTTAATTATTATTATTTCATTCTAACTCAATGAATGGTTGAGCCTTCTAACAGCTGGACACTGACATCTGTGCTGTGCAGAAGATTTTACTTGAGCTTTGTAATAAAATAAAGCAATTTAAATCCCCACTGTATATTTTATACAATAATAAGTTATACAAAAATAATTCAGTTATTCTCTCCTAGAAACATTAGAACCTAAAGTATAATTCTCATTTGTAATGGAAATTGCATTTTATTTCAGTAGTCTCAGAACAATCTAAGGTTCCAGTATAAACTTTAAAAATCTGGAAACTTTACATAAAAGTTCCTAGGGGGTGATTCAGACCTGATCGATGCTGTGCATTTTCGCACAGCGGGCGATCAGTTCATAACTGTGTATGTGTATGCACCGCAGTGCGCACGCACGTCAGACAACATCAACGGGCATCGCCGATCAGTGACAGGATGGTGTGAAAATTCAGATTGCATGGGCGTTTGGCAGGTGATTGACAGGAAGAGGCCGTTTGTGGGGGGTAATTGACCATTTTCTGTGAGTGTCTGAAAAACGCAGGCGTTTCAAAACATTTTCAGGGAAGGTGTCTGGCGTAAGTTCCGGCCCAGAACAACCTCTTCTGATTGCACTGTAGGAGTAAGTCCTGGGCTGCGCAGAGACTGCACACAGTGATTTTTTGCAGCTCAGCGTACACATGGGATCGCAAACTTGCACAACGAATTTACACTCCCCCTGGGGGCGGCGACTATCTGAACGCAGGACAGCAAAGTTAGCAGCCCAGCGATCAGGTCCGAATCACCCCCTAATTTGTTATGTGGCTGTTTAAAGGCTACTGTTTTAAGCTTTGGTTACTGTTGTTCATGCCAGATTAAAAAAATATAGATGTTTTTGGGTTTGGATCTGGATGATTTTTGTAAAAAACATAAAAACAGCTAAAATCACATCATTTGGGGGTAATGTTGCTCCTACGGTATTATCAACCTCAATAACATTAATTTCCACTAATTTCCAGTCTATTCTGAACACCTCACACTTCACAATATTGTTTTTAGGCCAAAAGGTTGCACCGAGGTTGCTGGATGACTAAGCTTAGTGACACAAGTGGACAACACAAACACCTGGCCCATCTAGGAGTGGCACTGCAGTGTCAGACAGGAGGGCAGATATAAAAAAAGGCCCCAAACGGCACATCATGCAAAGAAGAAAAGAATTGAAATGAGGTAGCTGTATGACTAAGCCAAGCGATACAAACAATTGGCCCATCTAGACGTGGCACTGTAGTGTCAGACAGAAGGGCAGATATAAAAAAAGGCCCCAAACAGCACATCATGCAAAGAAGAAAAAGAATTGCAATGAGGTAGTTGTATGACTAAGCCAAGCGACACAAATAATTGGCCCATCTAGGCATGGCACTGCAGTGGCAGACAGGAGGGCAGATATAAAAAAAGGCCCCTAACAGCACATGATGCAAAGAAGAAAAAAAGGTGCACCGAGGTTGCTGTAGGCCTAAGATAAGCGACACAACCACCTGGTACATCTAGTAGTGTCACGCAGTGGCTGAATGTCGAGAGTGGGCCGCAATTGTTCGGCACGCTCCTGTCACTTTAAAAAAAATCTGCAATTGGTGGACTTATACGGCAGTACCCAAGAACTAACAAAGCAGTACCCCTGGACTCATATGGCAGTGTCACACAGGATGGCACTTTTCAAAAACTAGGCCCCGAACAGCACCTCATGCAAAGATATCGAAGAGGTGAAATGAGGTAACTGTATGACTAAGCCAAGCGACACAAACATTTCCAACTGGAATTATATGTCCAATTCACTGGAATTAATTGGCAAGATCACTGTAATTAATAATTATAAATCACTGGAATTAATTGGCAAGATCACTGTAATTAATAATTATAAATCACTGAAATTAATTGTCCAAATCACCGGAATTATACGTCCAAATCACTAGAATTAAATGGCAAGATCACTGTAATTAATAATTATAAATCACTGGAATTAATTGGCAAGATCACTGTAATTAATAATTATAAATCACTGAAATTAATTGTCAAAATCACTGTAATTATACGTGCAAATCACTGGAATTAAATGGAAAAATCTCGCTATCGCCTGCCTAGTGAAGTGGAATCCAAGTGGGATTTGTTACCGGGGACACAATACCTCCATCAATTGTCTATATCCCACTGCACTAATGGCGGATACCGGACACACATCTAACACCAACATAAGTTTCAAGGACTCAGTTATGAGGTCCATCATCATCTGAACCACTAGTTATGAACATAGGCCAGGACCTCAGCCATTCCTTGCCACACCATGTCATAAATAGCATATTGGCAAGTTTACGTTTCTCCTCAGACGATAAAAAAAAAAAAAAATTGGTTCTTTTTACTGAACTTTGGCTTTTTTGATTTTACATGCTCTCTACTATCACATTGGGCATCGGCCTTGGCAGGCGATGTTAATGGCATTTCATTGTCTATGTCATGGCTAGTGGCAGCAGCTTCAGCACTAGGAGGAAGTGGTTCTTCTTGATCTTTCCCTATTTTATCCTTAAAATTTTTGTTCTCCATTATTTTTTGGGAGTTATATGAGGCAATATGCAGCACAGGAATGACTGTAATTACTGATGACACAGGTCACTACCACTGGTCTGATGCAGCACAACAGGTTGTTGTTGTTATAATTATTATACTGCAGCAGTGGACATATAGCAGCAGTATATATCGTCACTGGAATTACTGATGACACAGGACACTAGTACTGGTCTGATGCAGCACAACAGGTTATTGTAATAATTGTTATACTGCAGCAGTGGACATATAGCAGCAGCATATATCGTCACTGGAATTACTGATGACACAGGACACTACCACTGGTCTGATGCAGCACAACAGGTGGTTGTTATAATTGTTATACTGCAGCAGTGGACATATAGCAGCAGCATATATCATCACTGGAATTACTGATGACACAGGACACTACCACTGGTCTGCACAACACAGCACCACTTTATACAGCTACACTGGATATATGGAAGCAGAGAACACCAACACTGTGAATGGCTGGACTGATGCAGCACAATACACTGACTACACTGGACTGGTCTCCACAACACAACACAACACCACTTATACAGCTACACTGGATATATTGCAGCAGAGAACACCAACACTGTGACTGCCTGGACTGATGCAGCACAATACACTGAGTGACTACACTGGACTGGACTGAGCAGCACAACACTTGCCACCCCACTTTCCCACCCCAACACACAGACACTGAACACTGAGGACACGTCCTCTCTATACACTCTCTGAGACTGGAGTGAAAATGGCCGCGACGCGCGGCTCCTTATATGGAATCCAAATCCCGCGAGAATCCGACAGCGGGATGATGACGTTTTGCCTCGTTTAGGTTTCCGAGTCAGGCGGGAAAACCCGAGCCGGACTCTGAACCGGGCTTGGAAGGCACAGTTTGGTAAGGTTCGGTTCTCTGAGAACCGAACCCGCTCATCTCTACTATTAACTAATTAATGTTCCTGTAATAACAGAAATGTGCTACATAATAAAAAGTTTTTGTTCTGTTTATCATTTATAGCTACAGTGCATCTGGAAAGTGTTCACAGTGCTTCACGTTTTCCACATTTTGTTGTGTTGTAGCCTTATTCGAAAATGGAATAAATTCATTTTTGTCCTCAAAATTCTACACACAATGGGGGGTCATTCCGAGTTGATTGCACATAGAAACTTTTTGCTGCCCATGTGATCAACTAGACGCCGCCTGTGGGGGAGTGGTTTTTTTTGCATAGCAAGGCTGCAAATGCTTGTGCAGCCCTGCTATGCAAAAAAGTTTTGTGTAAAACAAGACCAGGGTAAGAGTTACCCCAGCGTTGCAGGTCCCGGAATTGATGTCAGACATCCGCCCTTCAAATGCCTCGACACGCCTGCGTTCGGATCTCCACAACCAGAAAACGGTGAGTTGATGCCCCAGAATGCCTTCCTCCTGTCAATCTTCTTGCAGTCGCTGCTACAAACACTTTCTACATTAGCGGTGTCGCTGCCCAACGACGGACGTTGCTGGGCAACAATGAGCCTGCGCAATGTGGCAGCCGTGCATGCGCAGTTCCGACCCAAGCATATGGCTGCGAAGAAGCACATTGTGCGATTTGGTCGGAATGACCCCCAATATCCCATAATGACAACATGAAAAAAGTTTTTTTGAGATTTTTGCAAATATATTAAAAATAAAGAACTAAGAAATTAACCCACTCATCCTGTATACACATTTTGCATAAGGATTCACCTTGCAAGATATAATAACAACAATTATTATCTTAAATGAGACCAAACTAGGCAAATCACTGCCCTTCTTCATTTAACCACTTAACTGATGATTTTTCCCACAAAACCACTCAGAAATGTTCTTTTTTTATTACTTAATAAAGTTTAAAAAGAATATTTGATAAAATATTAAAATATTTTGTTTTAAAACAATATACAGGTATTTAGGGGGTGTCTTGTACCTCCCATCCTCCCGTGTTCTCAGGCCCCCATTATAAAATAACTTCTCATCCCCATTGGCAATAGACCCCCCAGTGGTCTTAAATTTGAATAATAGTACACCAACACCCCCTTAGTAGTAAACCTCCCATTTTTTATAACCCCCCCTGTTTAAAGACTCTATTTCTGCACCCTACCTCCCCAATACCCTGTGACCAGGGAATTTTTTTATTTTTATTATTTTACCCCCTTACCACCCAGCATAATTTCAATATTTATAATTATCTCCCCCTGACACACATTCCCATGGATATTTTCTTGCTACTCTTTCCCATGCAGAGCAAAGCAGAACTTCTGTCAAGCGAGGCAGAGATCAGCTAAATTGTGTTGGGAGATGATCTTGTCTCTTCCTCAGGCTGAATTTATTTTAGAGATGTACATCTAGACCATTTTTGCTGGTTTTGTTTCTAACTTGTCATCCGGGACTGGCTTTGGATTTGGTTTTGGATTTCAGCCGTGACTGGTTTTATTTCTTTAATTTTTTCCAAAAATTTACAAAAAAAAGCTAAAATCACAATTTTGGCCTTCTTTTGTTCCTAGAGTATTATAGAACATCTAAGAAACGTTGGCACATAGCAGTGGCAAAAATGAAAAGTGGTGTAAGATGGAATTGTCCTTGTTACCTTTCACCCACTCTTATGTTGGATATTAAAAGGACATGCACAGTTTAACAAACCAAGCACTTCAGTTTTTATGGACTGCCACATTTGTGGCTGAAGTACTTTGTTTGGGCTCCTACAAAGCAAGCTACCAGTGGGCTTAAGGCAGCTATGCTAATATTTATGCAGTGGCAATATGTCATCATCACTACCATCCTCATCCTCGCCTCATCAGTTTGTACATCATCCTCACACAATAACAGCTCATCCCCACTGGAATCCACCATTACAGACATCTCTGTACTTTGATGCAATTGCATGAAAAGATCTTGCTCATGGAATTTGTAAATAATTTCATGATCATGATCTTTTTCACATTTTGATGAAGTAGCCTCCTATGCCGATCATTGATAAGGTTCCCGGATGTTCTGAAAACTCTTTCTGAGTACACATTGGGGGGTAGGCAGTTTAAGTAATTCAAAACCAGTTTGTACAAGGGCCTTCAAATTTCCTTTTTTTCATATACCTGTTTGTACGGTGTCATGAAAATAATCTTCCACCATTCTAGGATGGTGACTGTATCAGGAGGAATTAATGTAGAGGTGTAACTAATTTTAAGCGATTCTTTTAGACCCAACCAGATGGCAAAATTATAAAACAATATATTTTTTAAATTTTTCTTTTTTTAACTTGCAGCTCTGCTTATATTGCATGGAGTTAGACTGCTTTTACGCATGCGCATTGGGTACACAGTGTACTTGGGTGCAGCGTACTGTTAAGTGCACAGAACAGTACAAACAAATTATACAGCAATATGTTTTTATTTTTTATTTTTTGTTACTGGCAGATCAGCTCACACTGTGTTGGGTCACACCGCTTTTATGCATATGCACAGAGACACAAAGTGTACTCGGGTGCAGAGCGCAGAACATACAAACAAATTATACAATTCTTAAAACCCTTTTAACCTTTTTTACATTTTTTTTAACCCACTGCTTATATTAATGCAGTCAGTGCAGTACCGCTGAGATGGACACTGCACAGCCAATGAGATGGACACCACACAGCCACTAAGATGGACACCACACAGACACTTGTGAGTTAACACTGCACAGCCACTCTGAGATGGAAATGGCACAGCCACTCTGAGATGGACACTGCACAACCACTGTGAGATGGACAGTGCACAGCTACTCTGAGATGGATACTACATAGCCACTTAAAGCAGCATATAGGTGCATGGTTGGACTCTAGTGAAATGGCACCGAGTTCTGTCCACGGCCCCTTATATCAAAAACACATGAGAACCCAATGCTGGGAGGATAACATTTCTACTTGATTTGGAATCCGAGCCTGGCAGGAAAAACCAAGCCAGGGCTGGGAAAGAAGTAGATACCGGAAGTTCCGGGCAGCTCAGATGTTACAAAATACAAATCGCTCAACTCGAATAGTCTTATGGTTCTCCAGACAATATAATATCACCAAATGGTCCACAGGCACTGATGTAATTCACCATATCCATATTCACAGAAATCTTCAATGGAAAAAAAACGTCCATTTACTTTTGGCTAAACACCTTATGTCTCCAAATACATAAGACAAAACAAAGAAAGACACAATATTGTAATATTGCAGCAATCTAATCGATTTCTGGATAAATCTATACAGATGACACTTGTACCAAGAAGAATGGTCTACTAGTGTAGTAGAAAACAGTTGTATAAGCTGAAGAAGGTTACACCCACTGGCGTTTCTATAATGGGTGCAGTGTGTGCAGTGCACATGGGCCCCTGGTTCCAGGGGGGCCCACACTGCACACACTGAACCCATAGAATATACTTACCCCTCCGGAGTCCTGTGACAGAGGCCCTGCTGTGCGGCTACAGATCACTCGGAAAATGGCCACCGCGGCCATTCCCGAGTGATTTGCGCAAGCACACTGGAGGTGTCCCCGGGAACAAGGCACGGGAGACCTGAGCATGCGCAATAGACTCTGGCATTATGCTACAGTCTAGTAGCTGCCATAGAGGAGGGGGCCCACAATGGAGGCTGCATGCGGGTCCCCTTCTCTCTTAAAATGCTCCTGGTTACACCTTAATAGAACTTTACATATAATTATTGGCCTTGATGGGGCAATTTTATTGTATTCAGTAATTCTGGGTGTATTATGGTGCAGTGGTGTGCACACTGCCAATACCTAGAGATAACTATGTAAATAAAATCAATAATAAGGAACACCCTAGCTACAGTGAATTAACTGAAAAAACTATAGACAATCCAGTGGATACTACAGTATCTAATTTATAACTAGAAGAAGGTACTGTAGCAATAGATAAGCCTAACTATGGCCCTCATTCCGAGTTGATCGCTCGCAAGGCGATTTTAGCAGAGTTACACACGCTAAGCCGCCGCCTACTGGGAGTGAATCTTAGCTTCTTAAAATTGCGACCGATGTATTCGCAATAATGCGATTACTAACTACTTAGCAGTTTCAGAGTAGCTCCAGACTTACTCTGCCTGTGCGATCATTTCAGTGCTTGTCGTTCCTGGTTGACGTCACAAACACACCCAGCGTTCGCCCAGGCACTCCCACCGTTTCTCCGGCCACTCCTGCGTTTTTCCCGGAAACGGTAGCGTTTTCAGCCACACGCCCCTGAAACGCCGTGTTTCCGCCCAGTAACACCCATTTCCTGTCAATCACATTACGATCGCCGGAGCGAAGAAAAAGCCGTGAGTAAAAATACTATCTTCATTGTTAAATTACTTGGCGCAGTCGCAGTGCGAATATTGCGCATGCGTACTAAGCGGAATTTTACTGCGATGCGATGAAATATACAGAGCGAACGACTCGGAATGAGGGCCTATAGTAACAACATTTGGACACACTACATTAAGAGAAACTATGAAAACAGTGGTTTAGCATTTTATTCACCTTTTTATTTAATCACTAATAAAATTATTTTTTTCACTTGCACTATATTTTGCTTGCTGTTTTAACATAAGGAGATTAAAAGTAAATAAAAAAAACTATTGGCCATCTACCCAATGGGTATATGACTTTGAGTAATTATATTAGTCTGTGAATGCTCATAACAAGGAATACTTTCCTCTTCTCGAGTCCTACTACATGTTAAACTATATTCCAGGAGCACCACCCAAATGAATTTTTGATCTAATAAAATAACAAATGGGGAAGGACTAATATATGATATTGAAAAATATATTGAAAACTTATTATATGCATATGCGACCATTCCTACTTCCATAACCTCTTACTTCCTCCTGATATTGATAGCTTCAGATTTTCATCAACATAAAAGAAATAACTGGTATAGTGTAACACCATTTTATTCCACATAAAAATATAAAAGTACAGGGTACAAATTTGACTCTCTCCATGTAGAATTGTTTACCCAGAAAAAGTTGACTAATAAGTAGGGATGAGCAGGTTCTCCGAGTACCGAACCCACCCAAACTTGGGGATCCGAGTCAGGCTTGGTTTTTGCGCCTGACTCGGATCCAAAAAGAAAGAAAATTTCATCATCCCGCTGTCAGATCTCGCAGGTTTTGGATTCTATATATATTATTGGTGATCAGCGCCACTTTCACTCCGGACTTGGACAGTGCACAGTAAGGACGTGTTCCTCCTATGCTGTGTGCTGTTAGGGAAGGAGCAAGTAGGAGAGCACAGATGGGGGGCAGCAGAGAGCAAAGGGGGCAGGAGAGAGCAGTGGGGGCAGGAGAGAGCAGAGGGGTTGTTTTGCAGGAGACTTGAGTTGGTGCTTGGGTGTGCTGTCACTGTGTTAGGGCTCTGCATAGTAGCATACTGTGGCTGTGTATGTATAGGACCAGGTGTTCTCTGTCTATAAGGAACCACTTACTACTACTCATGCTGAAACTGCTACCACTAGTCATGACAACAATGCAATTCCATCAACGTCATCAGCTAAGGCCGGTGACCAATGGCGTACAGGGCATGTACAGTCAAAGAAGAAATATTTGAAGGTGATAAAAAAATAAAAAAAATAAAGTTAGCTGAAGAGAAATGTAAAATTGGCAATATGCCATTCACTAAATGAAGTGGCATAGAAAGGTTAAGGCCTTGGCCTTTGCTTATGACTGGTGGTTCTGCAACTCAGTGATAATGTAAGCCCTCCTCCATTTATAAGAGTCAAAAAAGGAAACCTGTAAAGGCACAGGAACAAAGTGTGCCTTCACAAATATCACAAATTCCCAAGGAGAGTCCAAGTGTGTCTGCAGTTGCCATGTCTAACCGTACTGTACCAGAAGAGGAGGCTCCTTCCTCCATTTGCATGCCCTTTGCAAGTTGTGAGACGAGCAGAACCAGTCCACATGCTGACATTGAGATTGAGGATGTCACTATAGAAATACATCAGGATGAGGAAGATATGTGTGTATCTGGCGCTGAGGAGGAAGCTGACGATGAGGATTCTGATGGTGATGTGGTTTGTTTGAATAAGGCACCAGTGGAGACAGTTGTTGGCTATGGGATGAAAAAGCCCATTGTCATGCCTGGGCAAAATACCCAAAAATCCACATCTTCAGTGTGGAATTATTTCTCCATAAATTCACACAAGTGTCAAGTCATGTGTAGCCTTTGTCAATCCATAATAAGTATGGGTAAGGACATTAACCACCTAGGAGCAACCTCCCTTATATGTCACTTGCAGCACATTCATCAAAAGTCATTGTCAAGTTCAGAAACTTTGGCAAGGAGTGTGATCAGTCCCCTGACACCTATCTCCCTTTCTTATGTTGTATCCAAGCGCCTGCAATCCGCACCACCAGCACCCTCATCGTCAATTTCCTACTCAATCAGGATCAAAGGTTGTCCTATAGGCCATGTCATAAGTACGGCTGACTCCTGTCTTATCCGGGATTCCTCCATAGGATCCTTGAGTGCTACGCATAATGTTGCTATTGTTACTGCTGGGAGTCATCTTCATCCCAGAAGGGGAGCAGGATGACCACTTGTAATACAGTAAAAAAACTATTGACTGTTCAAAAAGTCCTTTGCGAGGAAGCTGAAGTATGACAGCAGTCACCCAATTGCAAAGCGGATTACTGAGGCCATAACAACTATGCTGGTGTTAGATGTGCATCCAGTATCCGCCATTAGTGCAGTGAGATTTAGACAGATGATGGATGTACTGTGTCCCTGGTACCAAATCCCATCTAGATTCCACTTCACTAGATAAGAATTCCCAGACTGTACAAGGACATTACAAAAAGTGTAATTTATGCCTTCAGTAATGCCGTTGTACTCATGTCCACTTAACCATGGACAAGTGGAACAGGGCAAACAAAGTACTACATGACCGTGACAGCCCATTGGGTAGATATATTGCCTTCCACAGCAGCACCAGTAGCATCTCACAAACACCAACTCATTCCTAGGCAGGCTATGTTGTGTTTCACCAGTTTCAGTAAGAGGCACACCTGCTGAGAACCTCTTAGAGAAACTGAGGGACAATATTGCACAATGGCTTACCCCACTTAGACTCTCCCTGGGATTTGTGATATCTTACTATGCCACCAATATTGTGAGAGCTTTACACCTGGGTGAATTCCAATACATCCCTTGTTTTGCTCACACAATTAATTTGGTGGTGCAGAATTTTTGTAAAAATGACAGGGGTGTGCAGAAGATGCTGTCGGTGGCCCACAAAATTTGTGGCCATTTTCGATATTCAGCGACTGCATGTCAAAAATTGGAGTGCCAACAAACACTCTTGAACTTGCCCTGCTATCACCTGAAGCAAGAGGTAATAATGAGGTGGAATTCTACACTCTATATGCTTCACAGGATGGAGGAGCATCAAAAGGCCATTAATGCCTACACATCTACTTATGACATAGGGAAAGGAGTGGGAATGCAAAGGACTGAAGAGCAGTGGAGTATGATTTCTATGTTATGCAAGGTTCTCATACCCTTCGAACTTGCCACATGTACATTTAGGCCCTCATTCCGAGTTGTTCGCTCGTTGACGATTTTCTCTATATTGCGATTAGTCGCTTACTGCGCATGCGCAATGTTCGCAGAGCGCATGCACTTAGTTATTTTACTCAAAAGTTAGGTATTTTACTCTTGGCTTTACTAGGATTTTTCTTCGTTCTGGTGATCGGAGTGTGATTGACAGGAAGTGGGTGTTTCTGGGTGGAAACTGGCCGTTTTATGGGTGTGTGTGAAAAAACGCTGCCGTTTCTGGGAAAAACGCGGGAGTGGCTGGAGAAACAGGGGAGTGCCTGGGCGAACGCTGGGTGTGTTTGTGACGTCAAACCAGGAACGAAACTGACTGAACTGATCGCAGTGGCAGAGTAAGTCTCGAGCTACTCAGAAACTGCTAAGAAATTTCTATTCGCAATTTTGCGAATCTTTCGTTCGCAATTCTGCTAAGCTAAGATACACTCCCAGAGGGCGGCAGCTTAGCGTGTGCAATGCTGCTAAAAGCAGCTAGCGAGTGAACAACTCGGAATGAGGGCCTTAGTTCAGATACTGCCAGCTTGAGTCAGGTCATTCCCCTCATCAGGATTTTGCAAAAGCGGCTGTAGAAAGTGAAGAAGGAGCTGAAACAGGGCGATTCTGCTAAGTATGTCAGACTTGTGGATGAAGCCATTCATTTGCTTTGCCAGGATTCAAGGGTGGTCAATCTGTTGAAGTCAGAGCACTACATTTTGACCACCGTACTTGATCCTAGGTTTAAAGCCTACATTGTATCTTTGTTTCCGGCAGACACAAATCTGCAGAGGTGCAAAGACCTGCTGGTGAGAAAATTGTCAGCTCAAGCGGATTGTGACACTGCAACATCTCCTCCTTCATTTTCTATGGCAACTGCGGCTGTGATGAAAAAAAACGCCATTTTGCTAAGAGACCCGCTGGCGATGATGCAGATCAGTCAGGAACAAGTTTTGACATCTTGTCCAGACTAAATGAGCTGCCTACAATTACTGATATGTCTACTGTCACTGCATATGATGCTGTCATCATTGAAAGAATGGATGACGACTATTTCAGTGATAGCAACCAAATAGGCATGTTAGACAGTCCGTTTCACTACTGGCAGGACAAAAAGGCAATTTGGAGGCCCTTGCACAAATTGACTTTGTTTTACTTAAGTTTCCCACCCTTCAGTGTGTACTCAGAAAGAGTTTTTAGCGCAGCCAGGAACCTTGTCAGTGATCAGCGCAGGAGGTTACTTCCCAAAAATGTGGAAAAGATGATGTTCATCAAAATTAATTACAAATTCCTTGAGGAAGGCCATTACAAGCAATTACCTCCAAAAATTACAGAGGGACCTGTGATGGTGGATTCCAGCATGGATGAATTAATAGTCTGAAGATGAGGATGTACACACTGATGGGGGTGAGGAATCGGAGGATGATGATGACATCAATATCTTTTTTTTGTGGTGGCCCAAACAAACCAATCATTTCAGTTACAGGTGTTGCAGTCCCTGTTGCTGAAATTATTCAGTGTGCATGTCCTGTTTACACAACATAAATGTGGGTGGGATGGCCCAAGGACAATTCCATCTTGCACCTCTTTTCTTTGCATTATGTGCTCTTTAGAACATTTTTTGGCCATAGTTTATAAAACTGCCATCCTGCCACTGCAGTGCCACTCCTAGATGTGCCATGTGTTTGTGCTGCCCACTTTTGTCGCTTAGCTTAGTCATCCAGCTACCTCAGTGCAACCTTTTGGCGTAACAACAATATTGTGAGCTGTGAGGTGTTCAGAATAGACTGGAAATGCAGTGGAAATTAATGTTATTGAGGTTAATAATATTGTAGGACCAAAAACACCCCCAAATTCTGTGATTTTAGCTGTTTTGATGATTTAAAAAAAAAAATCCATATCCAAAACCAAAATCAAAACCCGCAAGGGTGGTTTTGACAAAACCAATCCAAATCCAAAACACAAAGGAGACCCAGATTCAAAACCAACACACACAACCTGAAAAATGGCCTGGGCACACCCCTACTAACAAGGCATGGGTGTAATAAAACCAGGTATCTCCGAAACCTTTGTCATCCCTTCAACAGTGTGCTCCAATATGTTCCAAAATACAAAGCTCCTTCAATACCATGCAGTATCTTTTTCAATGTATTTTTCACAATGCACAGCCACATAGATGGACACCACACAGCCACTTGTGGATCGACACTGCACAGCCACTCTGAGATGGACAATGCACAACCACTGTGAGATGTACACTGCACAGCTACTCTGAGATGGATACCACATAGCCAATTAAAGCAGAGCAGAGCGCAGCCTACAGGTGCATGGTTGGACTGGAGTAAAATGGCACCAGGTCCCGGCCACAGCCCCTTATATCGAAAACCCTGTAAGGACCCAACGCCGGGAGGATGACAATTTTTACTTGATTTGGAATACAAGCTTGGCAGAAAAACCCGAGCCAGGGCTCGGAAATATGCGGATCCCAGAAGTTCCGGGCGGCTTGGATTTTACAAAATCCAGATTGCTCAACTAGAATAGTCCTTAAAGTTCTATTAACTTTATATGTGTTGGGCAATGATTTTTTTTTCTTATTCTGTATATTATATTTATGAGGTACAGTATAAGCATTATTGGACACCTCATTTACATCCATCTGAGGAAAATGTAATTTTAGTTTTTATTTAATACACTTAGGGTGTGTACACACGGTGAGATATTTTCTTTTGATTTTGACTATATAGTCAAAATCCCAAGAAAAGTTAGTGCAGATCGCAAGGTGAAAGTCACCTTGCTATCCCGATTCGATCCCGATGCGCGGTCCCGCCAGGTCGGCATCGCAAGAAAAGATAGACTGTGCAGGCAAGTCAATCCTTGCTAGATCGGTGTACTATCTAGTTCATCTCACATGTCAATGACATCTCACATAAGCCAACATCTCACATAAGCCAAAATTCTAAGCACACATAGTCCATATCTCAAGAAAAGTTAGTCAAAATCTGTGCTATCTGGGCTCCGGGGAGTTCAAGGGAAATCCCAAGTGAAAATCGTGCATAGCAAGGATCTTACCGTGTGTACACACCCTTACGGTGTGTACACATGGTGAGATCCCTGCTATGTTCGATTTTGACTATGCGATTTCCCTTGAACTCCCCCAGAGCCCAGATAGTACAGATTTTGACTATCTGTGCTTGAGATTTTGTCTATGTACGATTTTGACTAAGTGCCAATTTTGACTATACTTTGTACTAGATTGTACACTAGATAGTCAAGATTGACTTGCCTGCACAGTCTATCTAGCCTTTACGATACCGACCCCACGGGAGCGCGCATCGGGATCGATTCTGTATCGCAAGCTGCCTAGCACCATGAGATATGTACTAACTTTTCATAAGATTTTGACTATATAGTCAAAATCTCACAGATTTATCTCACCGTGTGTACACACCCTTAGGGCTGTACCACACCTGCCGGTTTCTCCCGGATGGCAAATAGCCAGACAAACTTCATCCGGCTTTTTGCCATCCGGCAGAGTCTTTCACACACAATGGCTTTGAGCCGTGTGTGATGCTGTGCATGGCTTGGAAAAAAAGCTCCCCTTCACACACGGTCCACTGGCTGCAAAGACAGCATGGCCCCGGCCCGGCAGCTGGACCTTCCAGTAGATATTTCCAGCTGCAACCCGGCAGCCGGGCCGGGGCCGTGCAGTATGAAAGGACCCTACACTGTTAATTACAATGCCGGCACGGGAAAAAGCCGGCTCGTGTGTTTCAGCCGTTAGAAACGAAAGCACCAATGTTTTCACTACATCTACTTTCCCTATCAGCTTGTAATTGGGTTTATTTGGGTAATAATACAAGAAAGCACACAGCTGGGTATAGTCATGTTACACTGCAGGTGGGGCAGATGTATCATGTGCAGGGAGATTTAGATTTGAGAGGGATGTGTTCAAACTAACATATAGATTGCAGTGTAAAAATAAGCTGTGTAACATTTGTTGGCTACATGCAAAAGCAGCTCATATTTACCCTGTCAGAATTACATATAAATCCAAATATGTTGGAAAAGCTGCATGAAACAAGTGACAATTTGGAGGCTTTTTGAGTATCAAAGCTTCTGTTCCAGCCAGATCATCCACTGAGTATCTGGAAATATTTTCATTATTTTCATCTGTTGATGTTATCCTTTAGTCAGTTGGTTTTATGTAAATCAGGGATGCCAGCTGATCTTGGACTTTTTTTTAAAGGGGCAAACAATTACAAGGCAAAGCATGCCTTCTGAATGCCCCTTTAATAAACATCCAACATCCAACTCCATAGTGCCACCAGTATTAAATAAAGATATAAAATAGAATTTATTGGTGCATAAAAGTGATGTTAAGTAAAACAGATAGCAATTCAATAAAATGATAAGCAATAAAAGAGTAAATTACAAATAATAAGAAAAACTTTTAAAGGTGTCCATTATATCTTCATTCATCTGAGGGAAACTTACACAGGGGTGACAACAGAAATCTTGGTGCCTGGTTCACTGATATCTCTGTGGCCCCCGCAACCCCTTGACTTGACAGAGGGTAGCTTAAAGTGTATGTAAAGGGGCTCACTACAGCCAGAGTGTCTGTTGTCTATACAGAGTGGAGATGGACAGCGGTGGGTCTGCGGGCGGCTTCTGTGTGGCGCTTTTGACTCAGACTGTCAGTGAGCCCAGCAGGCAGTTTTCCTACCAGGCTACCCAGCTCTTTGGTAGTGGTGGCAGTGACAGACTGGGAAGCGCCAGAACATCAACATACATAATGACGGCAATACAGCACGGACCACAGGGACTGGACAAAGTGACAGAATAAAAGGAGGGGAAAGGGGTTGGGGGCCCGAAAATGCCGGGGACGGGAGTGCAACCCTGGGGAAGCTGACCGCCGCGTGGGCAGGGCCCCGGCGACCGGATTAGCGAAACCTGCCGCAAATGCGGCGCAGAGGAAACTGGGGGCCCAGCGGACATAGCCCACGAGGACGGCGGGACGCCTGCGCGACGGGCCAGGGGAGGCCACCGGGGACCACTGACCCCCTGCTAACCCCCAGGAGGAGCAAAGGACGGAGGAGGGCCGGGAAAGTGTAACGCAGCGGGGAAATGGGGGCCGAGCGGAAGAGCCCCTGCCGTGGCCACCCACCCCGGGGACCCCCTAACTGGCGGCGCGGACGGGGCGGCAATACCCCTGAAAGTGCCGCTGCCCACCCCATCCGCACCAGCGACGCTATAACTGCTGTGCGAACAGGCCAGCAACCGGATCCCATTAACCCAAGAGGGGGCACAGGAAAAACCTGCTGCCCCGCATTCACACTGACTCCCAGCGGTGGCCGCCCCCCCTCCCCCCCCCGCAGCCCGCCCGCGAACGCCGGGTGCCACCTGGGCGCCGGAGCCGATTGCGGTGAAGAGACGGGGGAGGCGCCGGAAGCCGCCGGGCGAGCGAGCCGCCAGGCGAACACCGCTCGCTGGGGCTGCCCGCACCCGGAGCCCAGTCGGGACCTAAACTGCCACGGCCGGGGCGGCACGTTCCCCGGCCGGACGAGGGGAAGCAGCAGCAGCGGCGGTGCGGCCCAAAGCGGCCCGACCCCGTCGCGAACCCATGGTCGCAGGGACCAACATGGGGGACGCTGCGCACGGGGAATGGGACCGCTGGGGATACTAGGCATAGCAGCGGTGCCGGGAGGGGGGAGAGGACCCGCGGGGTCGTGGCATGCCGGGGTGGGGGAGACAAATGGGGGAATCAAATGGTTTAAGCAAACAGGGGAAGGGTGTACCATGTAAACTGAACCATACCAATGCAGGTAAAGAAAAAAACAGAAAAACTAACACCACAATGTCACTTATCTGATAACAAGTACTCAGCCTTCCTGGGCCATACAATAAATGGCAAGAGGAAGTCTGAGGCACATGACCCTGCCCTATATACTATCCTGAGACCAACCCCTAAAAGCTTGACGGACAACCCTCTGATCCTATAGGAAAAAAACCACGGAAACATGATCTGCCTAGCAACTGCTTAGTCATCAACAACCAATCACCAAAAGTAGGGCTCTTATATGGCCTCAGGCTTATGCAGCCTTCAGTTAATCTAATTATCATTCTACTTTTCAGTCGTTTTATCACATTTTGAAAAAATGAAATGAAGTGTGCATGCTCTGTTTCAGAGCCGGATGTGCACAGTGAGTACCTTGGTGGCGTTCAGCACATACCTGACCTACAGCAGAAAAGAATAGCTAGTTTACTATGGGACACTTATTAGAAAACTGAAAGGGGAGGGAACTTTTACTGTCAATTTGATTGGTTATTCTAATGACTGTTATAAACATGTTACTAAGATGAAACTCAACTGACCTTAAGTAGTGTATGCTGCCTACTTCCACATATATATATCTATATATATATATATCTATATCTATATATATATATATATATATATAAATATCCGTGTAGTCCACACTCTAGCCTTGTTTAATAACTGCTGGGGTCGCATCCATTTATAGATAAAAGTTACCAGGACCTACCCATTCCAATACAACATTGATGATATCAGGAGCACTCACCAGTCTTCTTAAGCCTTTTATTATCTTTACATCAGAAAATCATTATTATTATTATTATTATTATTATCCTTTATTTATATGGCGCCACAAGGGTTCCACAGCGCCCAATTACAGAGTTCATATGCACATAATCAAAACAGGAAAACAGTGACTTACAGTTGAAGACAATAATGGACAAGTACAGGGTAACTAAGCATATCTACACCAGTAAACAATATAGAGATAAGTTCCAGGTGGCCAAAAAACTGCTGGATCTGGGCAGTTGAGGATTATTAAAGTAAGAAAAGTATAAGCACATCAGGGAAGAGGGCCCTACTCGTGAGAGCTTACATTCTAAGGGGAGGGGTAGACAGACAGGGGTGACACAGATGGGGTACATAGAGAACGTGGAATAGAGGGTTAGGATGAGATTTGGCTGGGTTTGGTAAAGAATTGGGTATCAACGTTTTGGTCCCATGTGGGGACCTTTGTCAAGAAAGGTCCCCACATGGGACCAAAACATTGATACCCCTATGCTGATTTTCTGATGTTAAGATAATATCCGACAGCGGGATGATGGCATTTTGCCGCGTTTGGGTTTCTGAGTCAGGCGGGAAAACTCTAATGTATACTAGGTGATTCATCACGCCCTACGGGCACTCTTCACACTGTTGCAAAGGGCTGCACCCTTGTAACCCTTGCATTACTGTGGGATGTGCAATATTTTTATTATATGAAGTCTTACCTGCAATCATAATTTTGTGAGTGGTTAAAGATTGCAGTCAAAGGGCGTGCGATGGTTAAGGGGCCATAGCCTCTTGTGACTGCGTCAACAGCACACACAGGGCACAATGAATCACCTTGTGTGTGTGCAGCTATGGGGCAGTGTGTGTGCAGCTATGGGGCAGCATGTGTTGTGTGTGTGCGGCTATGGGGCAGCATGTGTGTATGTGGATATGGGGCAGTGTGTGTGTGTGTGTGCGACTATGGGGCTGTGTGTGTGTGTGCGTGTGGCTATGGGGGCAGTGTGTGTGTGTGCGACTATGGGGCAGTGTGTGTATGTGGCTATGGGGCAGGGTGTGTGTGGCTATGGGGCAGTGTGTGTATGTGGCTATGGGGCAGTGTATGTGGCTATGGGGCAGTGTATGTGTGTGTGCGACTATGGGTCAGCAGGTGTGTATGTGGCTATGGGGCAGTGTGTGTGTGGCTATGGGGCAGTGTGTGTATGTGGCTATGGGGCAGTGTATGTGGCTATGGGGGCAGTGTGTGTGTGTGCGACTATGGGGCAGTGTGTGTATGTGGCTATGGGGCAGTGTGTGTGTGGCTATGGGGCAGTTTGTGTATGTGGCTATGGGGCAGTGTATGTGGCTATGGGGCAGCACGTGTTTTTGTGCGGCTATGGGTCAGCAAGGTGTGTATGGGGCAGTGTGTGTGTGCAGCTATGGGGCAGCATGTGTGTAAATTGGAGACAGCCAGAGCAGCAGAGTCGGGAGCAGGACAGAACATACTGTACATAGCACCATGGTAAGATGGTAGCACAGGAAGAGCAACCCCAGACGTTACACTAACCTGTAGCATTCCTCAGCCTCTCCAGCTGCACTTTTCTCAGGGCCAGCTCATAACTCTGAGTAACTGGGGGTGAATGGGGGCCATTAGCCAAAGTGAAGATGGGGCTTAAGGTGGCGTGGGTGGTTGGGGCTTAAGGTGTCACATATGGGCAGGGCTTCAGCAGTCACAGTCAAATGTGAGGAACTTTACATGTGGCTGGCCCTCCTCTTCTCCAGTACACTACAGCTGTGACCAGTGTAGAAAGAGACACTGGGCCTGAGCCGCCCGGGCATGTCTCTCTCAGCGTGACTACTGGGTGCAGGGGAACTTCAAGCACTGGAGTTACCCCCTGCCACCACACACATTGTAAAGGCAGCCGCAGCACTCACTGACATGTTCATCACTTCAGTGACTCTTCTCCCAGGCCGCGGCGCGCACCTGTCACACTGCTCTCCACTGGGCTCCACTAGTCTCTCCCACTCCGTGCTGATCAGTCATGTGTGCCACTATGGAGGAGGAGGGCTACACTGTGACTGACATCGGAGACAGACTGTGTGGGTGTGAGCTGACAGGCTGCTGGGGCCAGGACGGTTCATCCTCACATGTACTTTGCAGTGCTGCTCATGATCACCATCCTTGGCCATGCCGTGTGGGGTTGCCGCGGGTGGGGGAGGGGTCGGTGCATCAACTACTCACCAGACAGTAAAAGGATCATGCCCTGCATCCAACCACCTCTCCTATATATTTGGGCTGATCTGTGACTCTATGACTCTGACTCTGCCCAGCGTTATACACACAGTCACTCTGGGCTAATATATAGTAGATAATATAAATCTCAAGTAAACAACATATATAAAATATTAGTAGATTTTTAGACTAGTTCAATATATATAATTCGCTACCTCTCTCAGTTGGAGTACCGCAATGCTAGTCTTAGGTCCTCTGCTTTTCTCTATCTATACCACATCTCTTGGCAAACTAATCAACTCTTTCAGATTTCAGTACCATCTGTATGAGGATTATACTCAAATTTACCTATCCTCCCGGGATTTGTCACCATCTGTATTGAGCCGTGTCACTGAATGCCTTTCTGCCATTTCATCTTGGATAACATCTTACCACCTCAAAATTAATATTTCCAAAACAGAATTAATTATATTTCCACCAGCCAATAGTAGTTTCCAACCTGATATCTCTATCACTGTTGAAAACTCGGCAATCAATCCTACCCCACAAGCTCGCTGCCTAGGTGTCATTCTTGACTCTGTACTGCCCTTTGTTCCCCACATTCAATCTGTCTCAAGATCATGTTACATACATCTAAGAAACATATCCAAAATACGACCATATCTTACACAAGACACAGCAAAAACTCTAATCCATGCTCTCATTATCTCCCGCACTGATTATTGTAATAGTCTCCTGACCGGTCTTCCCAAACATAGGCTCTCATCACTACAATCCATTTTAAATGCAGCTGCGAGGCTAATCTTCCTCGCTAGATGTTCATCGTCTGCAGATCCGCTCTGTCAGTCCCTCCATTGGTTACCGGTATTCTACCGTATTAAATATAAAATACTTTTACTGACATACAAGGCTATTAACCAAACTGCACCAACATACATCTCTTCACTCATCTCAAAATATCTCCCTACCCGACCTCTCCGCTCTGCACAAGATCTACGTCTCTCATCCACATTAATTACTTGTTCACACTCAAAATTACAGGACTTTATCTGGGCTTCACCTATTCTGTGGAATGCCCTCCCATGCACAATAAGACTCGCCTCTAGACTCCAAACCTTTAAACGTTCCATGAAAACTCACCTCTTCAGACAAGCCTATCAAATTCCAGACCCACCCACATAACCTTCAGTGCTTCCCTATCTAATTACATCCTCTCTGTACAGTATATATAACATTACATGTTTTGTCTTTCTTTACTCTCACACCCTCCTGACACTTGGCCAACACTGCGGGGTATCATCATACAACCCATTAAGAACCTAGCAATCTGGTGGACCATTATGCAATAGATAGCATCTATCCTTCTGTATCTATGCCTATTTCCCTATAGATTGTAAGCTTGCGAGCAGGGCCTTCCTACCTCTATGTCTGTCTGTTTTTATCCAGTTTTGTTCTATTACTGTTGTTCTAATTGTAAAGCGCAACGGAATATGCTACGCTATATAAGAAACTGTTAATAAATAATAAATAAATAAATATAAGTATAAATTAGATAAAGGGAGATATTTTTAGCATATTCTTTTTGTAAAAAAAGTAAATTTAGAGGTGGAACTACAAGACCAATCCTGGCCTATTGCTAAACTCCCCAGTAAAAGCTGCCGAAAAAAGATATGAAAAGTTTCAGACCATTTTCACGATGATACAATGATACATAAGGTTACCATTCTTTTTCAGTAGAGGTTGGAAAAGTAAAAAAAAAAATGTGTGAAAAGTACATTTTGTGAAAAAACCCGATAAATAAAACAAAAAAAATGACATACATACAGACAATACTTAAAAAATGCAAAAAGTATCAAAAATCTAAATTTATCTCATTTTTGACTTACATCTCTGATCCACAGACGAGGTCTGTACAAATTACATCTCAGTAATTCTGTGTATTTCCATTATAGTAATGAGGATTTCAATTAGCCACAATGTTTTCTCATTAGAGATGAGCGCCTGAAATTTTTCGGGTTTTGTGTTTTGGTTTTGGGTTCGGTTCCGCGGCCGTGTTTTGGGTTCGAACGCGTTTTGGCAAAACCTCACCGAATTATTTTTGTCGGATTCGGGTGTGTTTTGGATTCGGGTGTTTTTTTCCAAAAACACTAAAAAACAGCTTAAATCATAGAATTTGGGGGTCATTTTGATCCCAAAGTATTATTAACCTCAAAAACCATAATTTACACTCATTTTCAGTCTATTCTGAATACCTCACACCTCACAATATTATTTTTAGTCCTAAAATTTGCACCGAGGTCGCTGTGTGAGTAAGATAAGCGACCCTAGTGGCCGACACAAACACCGGGCCCATCTAGGAGTGGCACTGCAGTGTCACGCAGGATGTCCCTTCCAAAAAACCCTCCCCAAACAGCACATGACGCAAAGAAAAAAAGAGGCGCAATGAGGTAGCTGTGTGAGTAAGATTAGCGACCCTAGTGGCCGACACAAACACCGGGCCCATCTAGGAGTGGCACTGCAGTGTCACGCAGGATGGCCCTTCCAAAAAACCCTCCCCAAACAGCACATGACGCAAAGAAAAAAAGAGGCGCAATGAGGTAGCTGTGTGAGTAAGATTAGCGACCCTAGTGGCCGACACAAACACCGGGCCCATCTAGGAGTGGCACTGCAGTGTCACGCAGGATGGCCCTTCCAAAAAACCCTCCCCAAACAGCACATGACGCAAAGAAAAAAAGAGGCGCAATGAGGTAGCTGACTGTGTGAGTAAGATTAGCGACCCTAGTGGCCGACACAAACACCGGGCCCATCTAGGAGTGGCACTGCAGTGTCACGCAGGATGTCCCTTCCAAAAAACCCTCCCCAAACAGCACATGACGCAAAGAAAAAAAGAGGCGCAATGAGGTAGCTGTGTGAGTAAGATTAGCGACCCTAGTGGCCGACACAAACACCGGGCCCTTCTAGGAGTGGCACTGCAGTGTCACGCAGGATGTCCCTTCCAAAAAACCCTCCCCAATCAGCACATGATGCAAAGAAAAAGAAAAGAAAAAAGAGGTGCAAGATGGAATTATCCTTGGGCCCTCCCACCCACCCTTATGTTGTATAAACAAAACAGGACATGCACACTTTAACCAACCCATCATTTCAGTGACAGGGTCTGCCACACGACTGTGACTGATATGACGGGTTGGTTTGGACCCCCCCCAAAAAAGAAGCAATTAATCTCTCCTTGCACAAACTGGCTCTACAGAGGCAAGATGTCCACCTCATCTTCACCCTCCGATATATCACCGTGTACATCCCCCTCCTCACAGATTATCAATTCGTCCCCACTGGAATCCACCATCTCAGCTCCCTGTGTACTTTGTGGAGGCAATTGCTGCTGGTCAATGTCTCCGCGGAGGAATTGATTATAATTCATTTTAATGAACATCATCTTCTCCACATTTTCTGGATGTAACCTCGTACGCCGATTGCTGACAAGGTGAGCGGCGGCACTAAACACTCTTTCGGAGTACACACTTGTGGGAGGGCAACTTAGGTAGAATAAAGCCAGTTTGTGCAAGGGCCTCCAAATTGCCTCTTTTTCCTGCCAGTATAAGTACGGACTGTGTGACGTGCCTACTTGGATGCGGTCACTCATATAATCCTCCACCATTCTATCAATGTTGAGAGAATCATATGCAGTGACAGTAGACGACATGTCCGTAATCGTTGTCAGGTCCTTCAGTCCGGACCAGATGTCAGCATCAGCAGTCGCTCCAGACTGCCCTGCATCACCGCCAGCGGGTGGGCTCGGAATTCTGAGCCTTTTCCTCGCACCCCCAGTTGCGGGAGAATGTGAAGGAGGAGATGTTGACAGGTCGCGTTCCGCTTGACTTGACAATTTTGTCACCAGCAGGTCTTTCAACCCCAGCAGACCTGTGTCTGCCGGAAAGAGAGATCCAAGGTAGGCTTTAAATCTAGGATCGAGCACGGTGGCCAAAATGTAGTGCTCTGATTTCAACAGATTGACCACCCGTGAATCCTTGTTAAGCGAATTAAGGGCTGCATCCACAAGTCCCACATGCCTAGCGGAATCGCTCCGTGTTAGCTCCTTCTTCAATGCCTCCAGCTTCTTCTGCAAAAGCCTGATGAGGGGAATGACCTGACTCAGGCTGGCAGTGTCTGAACTGACTTCACGTGTGGCAAGTTCAAAGGGCATCAGAACCTTGCACAACGTTGAAATCATTCTCCACTGCACTTGAGACAGGTGCATTCCATCTCCTATATCGTGCTCAATTGTATAGGCTTGAATGGCCTTTTGCTGCTCCTCCAACCTCTGAAGCATATAGAGGGTTGAATTCCACCTCGTTACCACTTCTTGCTTCAGATGATGGCAGGGCAGGTTCAGTAGTTTTTGGTGGTGCTCCAGTCTTCTGTACGTGGTGCCTGTACGCCGAAAGTGTCCCGCAATTTTTCTGGCCACCGACAGCATCTCTTGCACGCCCCTGTCGTTTTTTAAAAAATTCTGCACCACCAAATTCAAGGTATGTGCAAAACATGGGACGTGCTGGAATTTGCCCATATTTAATGCACACACAATATTGCTGGCGTTGTCCGATGCCACAAATCCACAGGAGAGTCCAATTGGGGTAAGCCATTCCGCGATGATCTTCCTCAGTTGCCGTAAGAGGTTTTCAGCTGTGTGCGTATTCTGGAAAGCGGTGATACAAAGCGTAGCCTGCCTAGGAAAGAGTTGGCGTTTGCGAGATGCTGCTACTGGTGCCGCCGCTGCTGTTCTTGCGGCGGGAGTCCATACATCTACCCAGTGGGCTGTCACAGTCATATAGTCCTGACCCTGCCCTGCTCCACTTGTCCACATGTCCGTGGTTAAGTGGACATTGGGTACAACTGCATTTTTTAGGACACTGGTGAGTCTTTTTCTGACGTCCGTGTACATTCTCGGTATCGCCTGCCTAGAGAAGTGGAACCTAGATGGTATTTGGTAACGGGGGCACACTGCCTCAATAAATTGTCTAGTTCCCTGTGAACTAACGGCGGATACCGGACGCACGTCTAACACCAACATAGTTGTCAAGGACTCAGTTATCCGCTTTGCAGTAGGATGACTGCTGTGATATTTCATCTTCCTCGCAAAGGACTGTTGAACAGTCAATTGCTTACTGGAAGTAGTACAAGTGGGCTTACGACTTCCCCTCTGGGATGACCATCGACTCCCAGCGGCAACAACAGCAGCGCCAGCAGCAGTAGGCGTTACACGCAAGGATGCATCGGAGGAATCCCAGGCAGGAGAGGACTCGTCAGACTTGCCAGTGACATGGCCTGCAGGTCTATTGGCATTCCTGGGGAAGGAGGAAATTGACACTGAGGGAGTTGGTGGGGTGGTTTGCGTGAGCTTGGTTACAAGAGGAAGGGATTTACTGGTCAGTGGACTGCTTCCGCTGTCACCCAAAGTTTTTGAACTTGTCACTGACTTATTATGAATGCGCTGCAGGTGACGTATAAGGGAGGATGTTCCGAGGTGGTTAACGTCCTTACCCCTACTTATTACAGCTTGACAAAGGGAACACACGGCTTGACACCTGTTGTCCGCATTTCTGGTGAAATACCTCCACACCGAAGAGCTGATTTTTTTGGTATTTTCACCTGGCATGTCAACGGCCATATTCCTCCCACGGACAACAGGTGTCTCCCCGGGTGCCTGACTTAAACAAACCACCTCACCATCAGAATCCTTCTGGTCAATTTCCTCCCCAGCGCCAGCAACACCCATATCCTCCTCATCCTGGTGTACTTCAACACTGACATCTTCAATCTGACTATCAGGAACTGGACTGCGGGTGCTCCTTCCAGCACTTGCAGGGGGCATGCAAATAGTGGAAGGCGCATGCCCTTCACGTCCAGTGTTGGGAAGGTCAGGCATCGCAACCGACACAATTGGACTCTCCTTGTGGATTTGGGATTTCAAAGAACGCACAGTTCTTTGCGGTGCTTTTGCCAGCTTGAGTCTTTTCAGTTTTCTAGCGAGAGGCTGAGTGCTTCCATCCTCATGTGAAGCTGAACCACTAGCCATGAACATAGGCCAGGGCCTCAGCCGTTCCTTGCCACTCCGTGTGGTAAATGGCATATTGGCAAGTTTACGCTTCTCCTCCGACAATTTTATTTTAGGTTTTGGAGTCCTTTTTTTTCTGATATTTGGTGTTTTGGATTTGACATGCTCTGTACTATGACATTGGGCATCGGCCTTGGCAGACGACGTTGCTGGCATTTCATCGTCTCGGCCATGACTAGTGGCAGCAGCTTCAGCACGAGGTGGAAGTGGATCTTGATCTTTCCCTAATTTTGGAACCTCAACTTTTTTGTTCTCCATATTTTATAGGCAGAACTAAAAGGCACCTCAGGTAAACAATGGAGATGGATGGATTGGATACTAGTATACAATTATGGACGGACTGCCACGGTTAGGTGGTATAAAAAAACCACGGTTAGGTGGTATATATTGTAATACAATTATGGATGGACGGACTGCCTGCCGAGTGCCGACACAGAGGTAGCCACAGCCGTGAACTACCGCACTGTACACTGGTTGATAAAGAGATAGTAGTATACTCGTAACAACTAGTATGACTGACTATGACGGTATAAAGAATGAAAAAAAAACCACGGTTAGGTGGTATATATTGTAATACAATTATGGATGGACGGACTGCCTGCCGAGTTCCGACACAGAGGTAGCCACAGCCGTGAACTACCGCACTGTACACTGGTTGATAAAGAGATAGTAGTATACTCGTAACAACTAGTATGACTGACTATGACGGTATAAAGAATGAAAAAAAAAACACGGTTAGGTGGTATATATTATAATACAATTATGGATGGACGGACTGCCTGCCGACTGCCGACACAGAGGTAGCCACAGCCGTGAACTACCGCACTGTACACTGGTTGATAAAGAGATAGTAGTATACTCGTAACAACTAGTATGACACTATGACGGTATAAAGAATGAAAAAAAAACCACGGTTAGGTGGTATATATTATAATAATACAATTATGGATGGACGGACTGCCTGCCGAGTTCCGACACAGAGGTAGCCACAGCCGTGAACTACCGCACTGTACACTGGTTGATAAAGAGATAGTAGTATACTCGTAACAACTAGTATGACTGACTATGACGGTATAAAGAATGAAAAAAAAACCACGGTTAGGTGGTATATATTGTAATACAATTATGGATGGACGGACTGCCTGCCGAGTTCCGACACAGAGGTAGCCACAGCCGTGAACTACCGCACTGTACACTGGTTGATAAAGAGATAGTAGTATACTCGTAACAACTAGTATGACACTATGACGGTATAAAGAATGAAAAAAAAACCACGGTTAGGTGGTATATATTATAATACAATTATGGATGGACGGACTGCCTGCCGACTGCCGACACAGAGGTAGCCACAGCCGTGAACTACCGCACTGTACACTGGTTGATAAAGAGATAGTAGTATACTCGTAACAACTAGTATGACACTATGACGGTATAAAGAATGAAAAAAAAACCACGGTTAGGTGGTATATATTATAATACAATTATGGATGGACGGACTGCCTGCCGAGTGCCGACACAGAGGTAGCCACAGCCGTGAACTACCGCACTGTACACTGGTTGATAAAGAGATAGTAGTATACTCGTAACAACTAGTATGACTGACTATGACGGTATAAAGAATGAAAAAAAAACCACGGTTAGGTGGTATATATTATAATACAATTATGGATGGACGGACTGCCTGCCGACTGCCGACACAGAGGTAGCCACAGCCGTGAACTACCGCACTGTACACTGGTTGATAAAGAGATAGTAGTATACTCGTAACAACTAGTATGACACTATGACGGTATAAAGAATGAAAAAAAAACCACGGTTAGGTGGTATATATTATAATACAATTATGGATGGACGGACTGCCTGCCGACTGCCGACACAGAGGTAGCCACAGCCGTGAACTACCGCACTGTACACTGGTTGATAAAGAGATAGTAGTATACTCGTAACAACTAGTATGACACTATGACGGTATAAAGAATGAAAAAAAAACCACGGTTAGGTGGTATATATTATAATACAATTATGGATGGACGGACTGCCTGCCGACTGCCGACACAGAGGTAGCCACAGCCGTGAACTACCGCACTGTACTGTGTCTGCTGCTAATATAGACTGGTTGATAAAGAGATAGTATACAACAATATACTACTATACTGGTGGTCAGGCACTGGTCACCACTAGTCACACTGGCAGTGGCACTCCTGCAGCAAAAGTGTGCACTGTTTAATTTTAAATTAATATAATATTATGTACTCCTGGCTCCTGCTATAACAACCTGCAGTGCTCCCCAGTCTCCCCCACAATTATTATAAGCTTTTATACATTGATGTGCAGCACACTGGGCTGAGCTGAGTGCACACAGACTGAGTCACACTGTGTGACTGCTGTGTATCGTTTTTTTCAGGCAGAGAACGGATATAGCAGAGAACGGATATATTAAATAAAAGTTAACTTAACAACAACTGCACTGGTCACTGTGGTAAACTCTGTCTGCACAATCTCTCTCTCTCTCTCTCTCTTCTAATCTATTCTAATGGAGAGGACGCCAGCCACGTCCTCTCCCTATCAATCTCAATGCACGTGTGAAAATGGCGGCGACGCGCGGCTCCTTATATAGAATCCGAGTCTCGCGAGAATCCGACAGCGTCATGATGACGTTCGGGCGCGCTCGGGTTAACCGAGCAAGGCGGGAAGATCCGAGTCGCTCGGACCCGTGAAAAAAAAAGTGAAGTTCGTGCGGGTTCGGATTCAAAGAAACCGAACCCGCTCATCTCTATTTCTCATGACTAATTAATCCCCTCCCCCGCACCTATAACGTTATCGCCGATAAGGCAGGACGAGCCGCATCTTAGGAGAAACAAATCCCAGAGAACACCCCTGTTTTTGCCTGAAAATGGGGTTGTTTCTCCCCAAAACACGCAGGTTTTATTGAACCTGTGTGTTTTCAGAAGGTAATTTATTTATCTATTTATTTATTTATTTTGGGGGGGGGCAACCAAATTAGATAGCTTGAAAAAAATTCTAGGATAAACATTTGGAAACATTTACTCCTGATTTTTATTCTCTCCTAATTGAATTCCTCCATAGTTGGATTATATTGCTTATAAAATTAAAACTTTGGAAGGACATAGGGCTTGCTGAAATTCCTCTTCCAGAAATATGTAGTCCTGTCAGTGAGGCGGTGATGTGCTGCTGTCAGTGAGGGAGTGATGTGCTGCTGTCAGTGAGGCAGTGTTGTGCTGCTGTCAGTGAGGGAGTGATGTGCTGCTGTCAGTGAGGGAGTGATGTGCTGTTGTCAGTGAGGTGGTGTTGTGCTGCTGTCAGTGAGGTAGGGATGTGCTGCTGTCAGTGAGGCAGGGATGTGCTGCTGTCAGTGAGGCAGGGATGTGCTGCTGTCAGTGAGGCAGGGATGTGCTGCTGTCAGTGAGGCGGTGATGTGCTGCTGTCAGTGAGGCGGTGATGTGCTGCTGTCAGTGAGGCAGTGATGTGCTGCTGTCAGTGAGGGAATGATGTGCTGCTGTCAGTGAGGGAGTGATGTGCTGCTGTCAGTGAAGCGGTGTTATGCTGCTGTCAGTGAGGTAGGGATGTGCTGCTGTCAGTGAGGCAGGGATGTGCTGCTTTCAGTGAAGCGTTGATGTGCTGTTATTAGTGACGCAGAGATGCGCTGCTTTCAGTGAGGTAGGGATGTACCACTGTCAGTGAGGCAGGGATTTGCTGCTGTCAGTGAGGCAGTGATGTGCTGCTGTCAGTGAGGCAGTGATGTGCTGCTGTCAGTGAGGCAGTGATGTTCTGCTATCAGTGAGGCAGGGATGTGCTGCTGTCAGTGAGGCAGAAATGTGTTGCTGTTAGTGAGGCAGTGATGTGCTGCTGTCAATGAGGGAGTGATAGGCTGCTGTCAGTGAAGCAGTTATATGCTGCTGTCAGGGAGGCAGGGTTGTGCTGCTGTAAGTGAGGCAGGGATGCACTGCTGTCAGTGAGGCTGGGATGTGTTGCTGTCAGTGAGGCAGGAATGTGCTGCTATAAGTGAGGCGGGGATGTGTTGCTGTCAGTGAGGCAGGGATGTGTTGCTGTCAGTGAGGCAGGGATGTGTTGCTGTCAGTGAGGCAGTTCTTTGCTCCTTGTCTGTGAGTGATGCTGTAGCAGCGTGATGAGGCTTTGGTGACAATTGGAAGTAGTTCAACCTGTGATCTATAGTAATCAATCATATTAGTGGGATTTCTGTCAATACAACACACACAAGGAGTGTATTCATCATTTCTACAACAACCAGTAAAAACAGTAAAAACTAAATTTTCACCTACTTATAGAAATTAAATTGTCAGGATTATTCATCAGAATAAATTGATGTGGCTATTGCGCTGATTTAAATTACTGTTACCAAGCAATACATTTTGGCTGAATAAAGATACAACACTGTAAGATGAAAAATCAGTATCTTGATTTTTTTATTTTTGTTTTCCACATAAAAAGTTATTTTAAACACAATGGTCACACATGAATATAAAAACAAGAAAATAGAATCACATTTATAAGCACCCAATGTTATATTCATTTAAAAAGGGAAAAAAAATGTATATAGATAGAATGCAACCACAGTTTTTATATGTATTAAAAAATGAATGAAAGTCCAATGTCCATACATAAAAAAAGAAAGAGTAACTGTCCTTATGGAAGTTTACCACAAATGCAAAAGTGCCGTGTATCTGATGAATTGCGTATAAGCAGTCACTCACTCCTGTCTGAATGTGATCACCTCCCGGCTCTCTCTCTCTCCTGAGCTGGAGGTGTTGAATTCCTCTGAAGCAGCAGTGGATGGACACGCGGATCGGGAGGAATGGCTGTAGAGGCACGGAGCACCAGAGCAAAGGTACAGCTGGTGAGTTATTAAGCTGGGGGAGGGGGGGTTTGGATGTTCAGTGGCCGATATCATTGTGCCTAGGAGTGGCCTGACCCCTAAATCCGGCTCTGAGTACAGCTGCTATGTGGCCTAGAGTAGCCACCTTCCCTGTCAAAGTTACATGTGTTATACAGTATACTGTACATTTTTCACCAATTGCATTGGGGTCTACAATATATCTAGTTACAGTATGTAACCCTGGACTTGCTAATTGGAAGTGGTATTAAATGAACTGAGGGCACAGATGTGTGGCACAATATGAAGTGGAGGCACTATAGAGTAGCATAATATGAACTGGGAACACTGTATGTCATAATGTGAATTGGGGGTACAAGGGGTAATTCAGACTGGATCATTGCAGCAGGAGCGATCGCAGTCTGAATCCCTTTGTGGAGTGTGCACGCACACCCCGGGAGACCAGCGAGATGCTAACAGCATCTCTGAGCTGCGATCACCTCTGCCTGATTGACAGGTGTTGGCGAAGCACAGTCCGGATAATGCAGGAATGACTGGACCGTTGCGGGGGCGGGGTAAGGTGGCCGTGTGATGTCACACGCAGCCGCTGTGACCCAGGACGTGGCGGGTAGCCCATTGCCAGTGCGCAGGAGCTGCGCAGGCAGGGAATTTCTTGCCGGGTGCAAAAGCATTGCTACCGTGCAATGCTTTTGCAACCTTGCAGGGGGGGGGGGGGGGCGCAGGGGAGCAGAGCCAGACATGTGGTGCAGGCTAGCCCTATGCTGGGTGTCCCCCCGCATGTCTGAGTAAATGATCGTAGATGTGCTAAATTTAGATCTGAATTTTCCCCTGTGTTATATAATGTGTACTGGCAGCCCTACAATGTGACATAACAATAACTAAAACACTACTGTGGTTCATCAAATTAATTAGGACACTAGTATGGGGCATAGCATTGACTAAGGCACTACTATGGTTCAGAAAAAGAACTATGGCACTATTATGCGGCATAAATTAACAATTACAGTACTGCAGAGAGAGGTCTCTGTAGAAGCATTGGGACAGGTGCCACTTCAAAATGTTGCTATGGGGCCCACATTGTTCTGGCTACTGCCCTGGTTATAACACTCTATATATACAGTATATTATGCCATTAGTGATATGATTTCATAAACCGTTGCTTTGCAGAATGGGAAATTAGTAGTGCAGCCTGATTATATATTTGATATCCATTTGCAACAAAAAAACAACAAAAAACTGAATGTCAAATGAATTAGCACTTTCAACAGAATGATAGTCTTTATTGTCATGGGACAGAAGGCTGTATCATCTTCTATATACATTTTAGCTGATGCATGATGCAATTGATATGAGTTTTATCTCTAGAGTGTAGATATGCATTTTAATACGTTACATTAAGTGCCAAGATGCAGGTAAATTGGTTGAATTATGTGGATGGTAAAGCAGTAACAGCCCCTTGGCAATGGAACATATCAAATGAAACCACATTTTTTAACACCATCAAGAACAATATTTATACAATGTCATTTTAAATGTTGTCATTCAGGGCGAAAATGAGAAGTCATAATGTGTAATGATGATCTCCTATATATTAGCCCAGTTCTGTGCCTCTGTGACTCATTTCCTAATACTGGGCGGAGTCACAATGCTGGGTAGAGTCAGAGTCATAGAGTCACAGATCGGCCCAAGTTTATAGGAGAGGTGGCTGGATGCAGGCCATGGTCCTTTTACTTTCTGGTAAGTAGTTGATGCACCCGCCCCTCTCGCACCTGCCCCTTCCCCACCTGCGGCACCCCTGCACCAACACCTCCACATACGGCACCCCTGCAGCTGTCCCTCCCCCACCCACGGCACACCCACCCCCTCCCTCACCCGTGGCACCCCTGCACCCGCCCCTCCCACACCAGTGGCAACCCTGCATCTGCCCCTCCCCCACCCACAGTACCCCCACACCCTCCAACTGGACCTGACCCCTCCCCTACCCATGACACCCCCACACTTGCTCTGCCCTAACCTTCAGCAACACATGCCCGCCCCTCCGGCACCCACAGCACCTCTGCACCCACCCATCCCCCACCTGCAGTGCACCGACCCCTCCCCCACCCATGGTCCCCAGCACCTGCCCCTCCCCTGCACGCAGCGCCACTGGACCCCCACCCCTGTCACCCCCGAAACTGCCACTCCCCCACCTATGGCACCTTCAGACCCCTACCCAAACTGTGGCACCTGCCACACCTCCCCACCCCCTACCCCACTCACAGCACCCTTGCAACCACCCCTTCCCCTCCCGCAGCACCTCCGTAACCACTCCTCCATTTCCAACAGCCATGCACTTGCCCATCCCCCACCTGCGGCAGCCCTGCTCCTCCACCATCCATGGCCCCCACGTCTCTGCCCCTGCCCCACCAGCAACACCTCCCAACCACCTCCCCCATCTGCAACACCCCCTCTGCACCAACCCATCCACCATCCACCTCTCCCCCACCCACAGCACCTCCTGCCACCCTCCCCCATTCACGGCCCACCCACTGCCACCCCTCCCCCTCTCACAGCATCAACATACCACATCAATGCCCCCCCTCCCTGCACCCACCCCACCCCAACCTGCAGCATATCTGTACCCCCATCCGCACCCCCTCTGCCATATAATTACAGTGATACTGCCGTATAATTCCATTGGAACTGGCGTATAATTTCAGCGGTACTGGCGTATAAATCCATTCCAGTGATACTGCCATATATGTCCAGTGGTCATGCTGTATAAATCCAGTGGTACTGGTGTATAAATCCAGTCCAGTGGTACTGCCGTATAAGTCCAGTGGTACTGCCATATAATACCAGTGATACTGACATATAATTCCAGTGGTACTGGTGTATAAGTCCAGTGATACTGCCATATAAATCCAGTGGTACTGCCAAATAAGTCCAGTCCAGTGGTGCTGCCATATAAGTTCAGTGGTGCTGTCCTGTGCTGTATATTATTTACTCCAAATAAAGGGGTTATTAATATTTAATCCAAATAATTTTCACAGGGTTTGCCCTGTGTCATGTAGAGGTACGCTCTCCTGTACTGCAAAAAATAATGGAGAACAAAAATTTGGAGGATAAAATAGGGAAAGATCAAGAACCACTTCCTCCTAATGCTGAAGCTACTGCCACTAGTCATGACATAGACGATGAAATGCCATTAATGTCGTCTGCCAAGGCTGATGCCCAATGTGATAGTAGAGGGCATGTAAAATCCAAAAAGCCAAAGTTCAATTAAAAAATAAATACATAAATTTAAATGGTTTGAAGAGAAACGTAAACTTGCCAATATGCCATTTACTACATGGAGTGGTAAGGAATGGCTAAGGCCCTGGCCTATGTTCAAGACTAGTGGTTCAGCTTCACATGACAATGGAAACCCTCATCCTCCCAACAATGGATGGGAAGAGGTTGCTCCTTCCACCATTTTCACACCCTCTGCAAGTGCTGGAGGTAGCTCCCACAGTCCAGTTTCTGATATTCAAATTGAAGATGTCACTGTTGAAGTACACCAGGATGAAGATGTGGGTGTTGTTGGCACTGAGGAGGAAGTTGACGATGAGGATTCTGATGGTAATGAGGTTTGTTTAAATCAGGCACTGAAGGAGACACCTGTTGTCCATGGGATGAATAAGCCCATTGTCATGCCTGGGCAAAATAACAAAAATGCCACCACTTCAGTGTGGAATTATTTTTCCACAAAACCGGACAACAGGTGTCAAGCCGTGTGATGCCTCTGTCAATCTGTAATAAGTAGGGGTAAGTACGTTAACCACCTAGGAACATCCTCCATTATACGTCACCTGCTGCGCATTCATCAGAAGTCAGTGTCAAGTTGTGAAACTTTGGGTAAGAGCGCAAATAGAAGTCCACTGACACCTAAATCTCTTCTTCCTCTTGTATCCAAGCTCCTGCAAGCCACACCACCAACTCCCTCAAGGTCAACTTCCTCAGTCAGGAACGTCTGTAGTCCTGCAGGCCATGTCACTGGCAAGACTGAGGAGTCTTCTCCTAACCGGGATTCCTCTGTAGGATCCTTGAATGTAACGCCTACTGTTGCTGTTACTGCTGGGAGTCGATCGTCATCCCAGAGGGGAAGTCGGAAGACCAGTTGTACTACTTCCAGTAAGCAATTGACTGTCCAACAGTCCTTTGTGAGGAAAATGAAATATGACAGCAGTTATCCTGTTACAAAGCGGATAACTGAGGCTTGACAGCTATGTTGGTGTTAGACATGTGTCCGATATCCGCCATTAATTCAGTGGGACTTAGAGAATTGATGGAGGTAGTGCCCCCCTGGTACAAAATCCCATCTGCACCTGACTCAAGTGCAGTGGAGAATGATTTCCAGCTTGTGCAAGGTTCTCCAACCCTTCGAACTTGCCACACGTGAAGTCAGTTCAGACACTGCCAGCTTGAGTCAGGTCATTCCCCTCATCAGACTTTTGTAGAAGCAGCTGTTTAATTTAAAGGAGGAGCTAAGACAGAGCAGTTCTGCAAAGTATGTGGCACTTGTGGATATAGCCCTCCATTCGCTTTGCCAGGATTCAAGGGTAGTTAATCTGTTGAAATCAGACCACTACATTTTGGCCACCGTGCTCGATCCTAGGTTTAAAGCCTACATTGTATCTCTCTTTCTGGCAGACACAAGTCTGTAGAGGTTCAGAGACCTGCTGGTGAGACAATTGACAACTCAAGCAGAACGTGACCCATCAACAGCTCCTCCTACATTTTCTCCCGCAACTGGGGCTGCGAGGAAAAGGATAACATTTCCGAGCCCACCTGTTGGTGCTGATGCAGGGAAGTCAGGAGCAAGTGCTGACATCTGGTCCGGACTGAAGGACCTGCCAACGATTACTGACATGTCTACTTTCACTGCATATGATGCTGTCACCGTTGAAAGAATGGTGGAGGATTATATGGGTGACAGAATCCAAGCAGGCATGTCAGACAGTCCATATGTATACTGGTAGGAAAAAGAGGCAATTTGGAGGCCCTTTCACAAACTGGCTTTATTTTACCTAAGTTACCTCTCCTCCAGTGTGTACTCTGAAAGAGTGTTTAGTGCAGCCGGTAACCTTGTCAACGATCGGTGTAGGAGGTTACTTCCAAAAAATGTGGAGATGATGTTCATCAATTTTACAGGTTTTGCCGTGTGTGTGTGTGTGTGTGTGTGTGTGTGTGTGTGTGTGTGTGGTTTTGGGGTACGTTCTCCTGTGCCACCAATATTGTGCGTGTATTACATCTGGGCAAATTCCAGCACGTCCCATGTTGTTTGTGCCGCACAATTGTGTCGCTTAGCTTAGTTATACAGCTACCTCATTCCATCTCTTTTTCTTCTTTGCATGATGTGCTGTTTGGGGCATAGTTTTTTTTAAGTGCCATCCTGTCTGCAACTGCAGTGCCACTCCTAGATAGGCCAGTTGTTTGTGCCGCACACATGTGTCGCTTAGCTTAGTCATACAACTACCTCATTGCACCTCTTTTTCTTCTTTGCATGATGTGCTGTTTGGGGCCTAGTTTTTTTAAGTGCCATCCTGTCTGCCATTGCAGTGCCACTCCTAGATGGGCCAGGTGTTTGTGCAGCACAGTTGTGTCATTTAGATTAGCCATCCAGCTACCTCGTTGCACCTCTTTTTCTTCTTTGCATCATGTGCTGTTTGGTCCTATTTTTTAAATCCGTCATCCTGTCTGCCAACGCAGTGCCACTCCTAGATGGGCCAGGTGTTTATGCCGCACACTTGTGTCACTTAGCTTAGTCATCCCGCGACCTTGGTGCAACCTTTTGGCATAAAAAGAAAACTGTGAGGTGTTCAGCATAGACTAGAAATGAATGTTATTGAGGTTAGTAATACCGTAGGCTCAAAATTACCCCCAAATTATGTGATTTTAGCTGTTTTTATGGGGTTTTTTTTTCAAAATCATCCAAAACCAAAACCCAAAAGGGTGGTTTTGGCAAACCAATCCAGATCCAAAACACAAGCATGGAACCAGAACCAAAACCAAAACACAAAACACGAAAAGTGCCCAACGCACATCTCTAATATTTATCATGAAAATATTGTGCAATGAGAAGTTTTAGTTTTTCAATTCTCTATCTCTTCACATTTTTTTCAGAATTCATCATGCCGCCCATATAAAAATATCACTTCCGAATATTTGCTATTTTGGTAAAGCAGCTTTTCAGAAAAGTTCTATTTTTCTCCCTGCAGCTGAGGCGTATGGACTGCCTCACACTGCACATGCACATTTTAAATTTTTATTTGCCATCGGCGTCTGCAGCTCCCCCTCTGCCACTAATCTGGCACAACTACAGACCCCACTACTGCCATTGTATGACCCCCCCCCCCCCCCCCGGCACCCCCCGATCCTTAACTCCCACATCCTTCAATTGACTGCACAGGTTTCTTCTGGGGTTGCTAGATCATGCTCGCTCATGGCCCCCCTTTCCCCTGTTGGCTTCGCCAGGTCATGCGCAGCCATGGCCTCCCCCTCTCCACTGCCGGGGCTGCCAGGTCGCACTCAGCCGTGGCACCCCTCTCCCCGCCAAGGAAGCCAGAAGCCAGGTCACGATCAGCCCCCGACCTTGCTGATGGGAGTGCCTGGCTGTAGATATTGCGCTGCAGCCGTGGCCCCCCTCCTCCCCCCTACCCCTGCTGCACAAGTTTCTGGGGTCTGTTTGCCATCTCAGGATGGCAAACAGTTTCATGTTCAAACTCCAGAGAAAAAGCATTTCCGGAGTTTGATGAATGTCACAATTTCTACATCCCCTGAGGAGTGTAAAAATTGTGACAGTCAAGGGATAATGAATATGCCCCTTTTTTACTTATAGAATGAAAACAACATTTTACAATTATTTAAAGTTTCTATAAAATCTTTAGTCATGGTAAATATTCATCAATATGTTATTATATTCTGGGATAGTTGTTTAATAGACTGCATGATGTTCTGCCACCACAGCATCATTGGGTTACATTAAAGTGTCTGCAAATGTAAAAATAATATAAATAGAGAAGAAAATACATTGTTTTGGAAGATGTGCACAAAAAAAGTGTGCAGTCCCACCAGTTGTTCTTATGAGATGTAGTTATGTGACCAGCGGTCTCACAATACCGACACCTACATCCCACTCCCTCAAAAACCCAACAGTCAGCATGCCGACTAACAGGGACTATTCCCACTCGTGGGTGTCCACGACACCCATAAAGTGGGAATTGAACCTGTGGCGAGCCCAGCTCACCACCGAACACGCAGCATGGTGGGCGCTATGAGCCCGCAAGGGGCTTCGTTGCTCTTTTCCCCCCTGTGGAACTCTAATCCCCAGGATCCCGGCGCCAGTATGGTGACCGGTGGGATCCGAAGCGCTGGTCACCCATACCCAACCCTTTTATACTGGTGGTTGGAATTTCACCAAAGCTTACTTGTTGCCATTTTCCTTTAAAAATGTGGAACCTGATTTGGAAAAATAGGTTGTGGAGAGTGCAGTTTGGGAGGGGAGGAGAGTTACTTCTTCAACCTCAATTGGAGTAGTTATTGAAAATAGAAATAGTGCCATTTTAGAAAAAGCAAATTAATCCCACGTTGTGGGACGAATAACTGTTTAGATTGTAAATTTGCTGTGCTGCTGTATTTTGTGGCTGATATATTTGTGCCATGCAATTTCACTTACAGTATTAGTCAAACAGTGAAATATGGCGTGATTTATTACTACCAAGGCTCACATTGTATTATTATAAATTGGTGTTAACTGTGTCACTAATGTAGTATACAAAATGTTATGAATATCATTTTAATACATGTCCCTAAATAAAATATATCTATATAAACAAGTATTTCATAGCATACCAATATCAAAGTGACAATGCTAAATTCCTTTGCCTTATAACAACCCCATATGAAGCTAAGAACACTGTACGCTGTTTACTTAAGAAGTACCGTAATGGTACGCTAGTTGCGTAACGATCGCTCAGCCGTAGGCGAGACGCTCAAGCGTCACGTTCGCTCACGGCCCAGCGATCACAGGACACGTTATTGGTTATGTCTAGGGTAATGATTCGCTATGGCGTAGCTTACGCTCGAGACCACGAGGAGGTCACCAGCGATGCAGACGCTCACAACACTATACCTTTATGATAAAACCTTATACCAATGAAATACACTGAATACCTTAATGTGAGTACAGGGTGTAAGTGCAACCTTGTGTAACCTGACTAACTACAAAGCTGCTTGAGCGTCACCGACGCTCAAGTGAACACTTAACACTATAGAAAATACACAGATACTGGTTTAGGTTCCAAGGCCTATTAACTGTATTATATCTAATATACTTGTAAAAGGGGATAACAGTACAAATGATACACTACAATATAACAGAGACTTCCTAACCACAGAACTAAACAATAAATACAAAAAGACAATACTACACTGACCTAAATGCAATACAATACAATACTATCTAATACAATACAATACTAGCCTAGTCTAGGGGAGATATGAGAGAACAGAACAGAGAGAGAGAGAGAGAGAGAGAGAGAGAGAGATGAGATGAGAGAAATTGGCTCACAGAAAGACAATGATAACGGAGAGAAACTTACGCACAAAGGGTATGATCGCCTGCGCCTCGATATCCAGCTCCCGGCTATCAGCAGATAACCGTTGATGAGAGAGTGAGAGCTGGATGTGGTCGGCCTGCCTATTTATGCCCCACACACAATGCAATCTCCTGGTCCTACAATCCCATTGTCCATTGGCCGAAGGAATTCGGCCCTGTATCATAACAAAAGGTCATAGGGTGATTCATACAGGTGGGCTGTGACGATTTCCAACAGCTCAGGTGGGTGGGAAACTGGGTTTCCCGCCGCATACCTGAGTATGTGTAATTAATAGAAATGGACATAAACTTCTTATGTCCATAACTATTCGCACGAGCGATTAATACGCTCCAAACCAACACCGGAATATTGCTAATTAAATACTCTTCCGATGGGTACCAAACACTGCTGTATGATTCCTGTTAGACCCTTCGTACGATATAAAGAGGGATTCCTCAGCTCTGGGACATTGTATTTTAACCAAACTTTCAGAATCTATCAAAGGGACCATGATCTATAAACTACATTAATTGTGAACATTTGTAACGAATGAGTCGCACGCTACGACTACATAAACTCTACCGTAAATACGCATACCGCGCCTGCGAGTGCACGTTATTGCGGGTATGCGAATCCACGGGAGAGCGCATGCACGCGCAGCGCGGACCAGTGTGCGGTGCAAATATGGCAACGTGCATAGAGACATTTTTCTGACTTTGACAGTCCACCCTTTGGCAGTCAATAATAACTGCCACAAAACATTTAAGGAGAAAAATGTAAGTCAGGGGTTAATTGATTTCCATGGTTGGGTAGGGGAGGAGAGAGGAGAAGGTGTGAAGAGGGTATGACCTAGTGAGATAGCAGAAGCATGTGTGTATGAATCCATGTTTGGGGGGTCATGTATCATCGTGCCGTACGTGTTGTAAATCAAGCTTCGAGGTATTGCGAAGTATACATTTGAATTCCTTCTTATCCTGTGGTACAGGTCTGTGGATGGGCTGTCAAACTTTACCGAGCTCATTTCGGCTGTGGTTGTAACAAAATGGGGATGCACATTTTAGTTGATGATACATGAATGGGGGAGGTATGTGGTTGCTGATATCTGTGCCTGTATTCCCTATCGTCTATGTGTGTCGTTACCTGAGGGTTGTAGAGATGAAGATAAAGAACACTTACGAAAAATGCAATGATATTCTATGTCAGGGAAATGTACATCTGTCGTCGAAGTTGTTTTCGGTATCTGTTGAGAGTCGTCTTCTTTGCGCTGTTTTGCTCCTTAGGCATGAGCAACAAGCTTTGTCAGTGCCATCAGATTTACAAAAATGTTGGGCTAGCGTGAGTTTAAAAATACTAGGGAAACTGGGGATCCATGGCAAAGTTCATCAAGTGTCCATATTTAAAGTTGTCAAATCTTCTTCTTTGGTCAATCCGTTGTCTGTATACATCTCGTCTCGTCAGCTTCCTCGTCCAAGGGGGTCTTTGTATCTGGGAGAAAAGCAGAAAAACAGGTGAAAGAAACGGACCGTATAATCGCATTTTCATCACATTCTGGTTTCTATCATTGGGTCATAAATCAAATCCAGGTTAATTACGGTTTCCTCATTCCTCAAGCTCATCACTTTTGTACTTTGTTTGCACCTCATTAAAGCCTGCCCGCATCTAAATATCAATCCAATCGATATAACGACACCCAAGATACATAGTAGAAACTTTCCAACATCCATTATGACTCCTTGAGCCCAGTCTCCTAAACCGGAGAACCAATTTCGCGGGTTCAACCATGACACCCAACCAGTCAGCTCATTACCTACAGCAGCAAGGGTGAGATTGTGTTTTCGACGAAATTCCCACTTCAATTGGAGAATATCATCCATCTTTTGGTCTATGACCTCTACCGGATCCTCGGTGCTATTTGTGATATACGTGCAACACTTTATGCCGTACTGTGTTGCCAATGTAACACAATATCCGCCTGTTACTGCTGTAAGATAATTAAGAACCATCCTATGCTGAACTAGTTCTGTTTTATAAGCTTGAAGTTCTCTTCCAGTGTATCTAAACGTGTCATCATACATTTCAGTGATATTATCTAACAAATTGGCGAGTGCGGAAATGTATCTATAATTCATCACTCCCCGAGCGGTACGAGTGAAATCTAACGCTACCAGAACCTGAATCCCGGTGGATTCATGGATAAGATCAGAGGCCGGATGCTCTAACCTTTCTGACAGTTGTCTTTTAACTCGGTGCTCGTAATGAGTGTGAGTATAAGGAGCTTGGGCACCACGGTGTATGTCCTTCATTTTGTCATGTGTAACAGTCATCACTTCAGGCAATACTTTTCCAATATAACACAATCCTTCAGAGTTTGGGGCAAGCCATTTGTACGCCTTTCTCCCGCATATGAAATATGCATCATCGGGGAGAACATAAGGGACGGAGAAGGACATGACCATGTTACAAACCTTCCAGGTGAAATCTCCTGACCCTAATTCTTCCATCTGCCTAATGCACGTATCGGTTTGTACGATATGAGCACAGTATCCTGGTGATACCTCTCCAACTCTAGTAATCCTATTCCCTAAGGTATATCGATACCGGAAAGATTTTCCTCTACTGGCTATGTGGCGTACGAGCTCTGTATCTGTAGGCATTCTATCTGCTCTGTGTGAAAAGGTCATGGTAAGGTTGCTCCATGACACTTCCCAATTTCCCGGTTTTCTGGGATTGGAGATGTTAAAACATAAGAGGGACCTATCCACATGGTATTGGTGGAGCTTCAAACTAGGAGGGCTGGAGATGTTAAACCTCCGGTCCACCGGTCTCCCACCACTTAGCTCAAGTACCTCCCCTAACGTTAAAGGAAATGGTACTAGCCCTGATTTGCTGTGACCCTGAGGTACTTGAGAGCATACCCAACAATCTGTTTGGTTTAACACGTTACCCACTAAGGAGTGATAGTCACTCAATGGATGCCGGTCTATATGGATATTAAAACTAGATTGGCATTTCTTTATGCATCCATCTTCAACCAGATTATCACAGAGCCTACAGATACAATTTTCTTCAGCTAACAATCCATCACAATTTCTTCTATCGGATCGTTTCCTGATACTCGCCTTTGCTTGTTGGTTTGGTTGATCTTGGAAAACTACGCCTCCATCATCATAATCGGAACCCATTCCAGAACCTCTTTCGACCTCTATGGTACTCCCGCCGGAACAGACTGCTCTGGTCAACATCATGGTTAACATCAAAATCCGGATCACAGTCTCTTGGGGCAAGTCCATCTTTGAGGAGGAAATAGAGAAGAATGAGGAGGGGGAAAAAAGAAATTTTAAGGGAGAGGGGCTGGGAAGTGGAGAAAAACAATAAAAGGGAGAAGGGAGTCGACAACTGCTTTCGGTCTTCAAGGCTCAGGTGCCGCCTCAATCCTCCTGGAACAGACACTCCAGTGATACAACCTCTACCGTCTGTTCCTTATCGCGGGACTTCTCTGGATCAGCAACCTTTTTGCAGTGGGATGAATGGACCCAAGTCTCTCTCTCAGCAACCTTCAATGCTGTGGTGCTAGTCAATAAGACCTGGTATGGTCCTTCCCATCTATCAATAAGACAACCTGAGCGTAGAAAATTTCGTATCATTACATAATCCCCAGGTTCAATGTCATGACAATTACTATCTGGTAAATCAGGAATCACCAACTTCAGATTATCATTTTGATTCCTCAACTGTTTACTCATGTTAATTAAGTATTTTACAGTTACTTCATTGTTACATTTCAAATCATCCTGAGGGTTAATCATGACATGCGGTTGTCGACCAAACAAGATTTCAAAAGGAGACAGATTAAGAGGGGACCTGGGAGTGGTTCTGATGCTATACAAAACAATGGGTAAAGCTTCTGGCCACGTCAATCCTGTCTCTGCCATTACTTTACTCAATTTATTTTTAATAGTGCTGTTCACTCTTTCGACCTTCGCACTCGCCTGTGGACGGTACGGAGTGTGCAGCTTACTATCAATTCCCATCAACTTACACATTCCTTGAAAGACATCACCTGTAAAATGGGTACCCCTATCACTTTCAATGATTCTAGGGATACCATATCTACATACAAATTCCTGCACAATTTTCTTAGCTGTAAACATAGCGGTATTTGTAGCTGCTGGAAAAGCCTCGACCCAATTCGAGAAAACATCTATACAGACAAGTACATATTTCAAATTTCGACATGGGGGTAATTGAATGAAGTCAATTTGTATTACCTGGAAAGGGCCGCCGGCAGGTGGGATATGGGATGGTTCTGTAGGTATTGCTTTTCCAATATTCTTTCTCAGACAGGTAAGGCATGACATTGCTCTTTTACTCGCATGAGAGGAGAATCCTGGGGCGCACCAGTATGCTCTTACCAATTTGCACATCCCCTCCTTGCCTAGATGAGTCAGCCCGTGAGCTGCTTCAGCCAGACATGGAAGGTATGCCCTGGGGGCCACTGGTTTACCATGTCCATCCGTCCAGAGCCCTGAGGACTCCTGGCCATATCCCTTTGCCTTCCAGACTGCTCTTTCCTGTGTGGAACACAGATTCTGCATCTCACACAACTTCTGTGTGTTGATGGTATTAAATACCATCAACTGTGTGGTGTCTGTCCGTGTGGGGGTAGCAGCTGCAAGCTTTGCGGCTTCGTCTGCTCGGCTGTTACCAAGGGATACTGGGTCTTGGCTATATGTATGTGCTTTACATTTGATAACAGCCACTCTGTCGGGTTCCTGTATCGCTGTTAGAAGCCTTTTTATGTGAGCTGCATGCGCTATCGGTGTACCAGCTGCCGTCATGAAATTTCTGAGACGCCATAGCGCTCCGAAATCATGGACTACCCCGAACGCGTATCTGGAATCGGTGTAGATATTGGCTGACTTACCCTTAGCCAATTCACATGCTCTGGTTAGGGCGACCAGTTCAGCAACCTGGGCTGAGTGAGGTGGGCCTAGCGGTTCCGCTTCTATGGTGTCTTGGTCATCTACGACTGCGTATCCAGTACACAAGTCTCCCGAGTCTGACTGTCTGTGACAACTACCGTCCGTGTAGAACGTGAGTTCTGCATCTTTCAGTGGATTGTCACTGATGTCAGGCCTTGCGGTAAAATTTTGGGTCAAATATTCCATACAATCATGTGTATCTTCCTTTGCATTAAATCCTCCTTCCCCATCACTCTCACCTTCCACCCTTTGTGTCTGACCAGGCACACCTGGGAGAAATGTTGCAGGATTTAATGCGCTGCATCTCCTTATGGTGATGTTTACGGGGGCCATTAATGCCAATTCCCATCTTGTAAACCTTGCTGATGAGACGTGTCTGGTTTGGGCAGAATTCAATAAGGCAGATACCGCATGCGGTGTATGGATTGTGAGGTTGTGGCCTAGCACAACATCTTCGCTTTTCGTTACTAGCAATGCTATCGCCGCAACGCTACGCAAGCATGTGGGGAGGGATCGCGCTACCGTATCTAGCTGGGCGCTGTAGTATGCAATTGGCCTGCTGGCATCACCGTGTTTTTGTGTTAGTACACCTGCTGCGCACCCAGCACTTTCTGTTCCGTATAGTTCAAAGGGTTTCCCATAGTCTGGCATACCTAGTGCTGGTGCCTGTGTTAGGCACTGTTTGAGTCTCTCAAATGCTGTTTCAGATTCGTCTGTATGCGAAATCCGATCAGGTTTGTTTGAAGAGACCATTTCCTGCAAAGGTAGCGCCAATATGGAAAACCCTGGGATCCAATTACGGCAATACCCACACATTCCTAAAAACGTCCTGATCTGTTGCTGGGTTTGTGGCAGTGTCATGTCTCTAATGGCTTGGATTCTATCAGCGGTCAGGTGTCTCAGTCCTTGTGTTAGACAGTGTCCCAAATATTTTACCTTAGTTTGGCATAATTGTAACTTGTCTTTGGAAACCTTGTGACCTGTGTCTGAAAGATGAAACAGGAGCTGTTTCGTATCCTTCAGAGATGCTTCCAGTGAATCTGAACACAGTAATAAATCGTCCACATACTGTATCAATACTGATCCACTGTCTGGTTGGAAAGACTGTAAACAATCATGCAAAGCCTGAGAAAATATACTTGGACTATCTATGAAACCTTGGGGTAACCGAGTCCACGTGTATTGGACTCCTCTGTATGTGAATGCAAACAAATATTGGCTGTCAGGGTGCAGAGGTACCAAAAAGAAAGCGGAGCAGAGGTCAATAACAGTGAAAAATTTGGCAGTGGGAGGAATTTGCATTAGGATGACAGCTGGATTAGGCACTACGGGGAACTGACTCTCAACTATTTTGTTAATCCCCCTTAGATCCTGCACTAGCCTGTAACCCCTCCCCCCACTCTTTTTAACAGGGAAGATGGGACTATTTGCGGTGCTGGACGTTCTTACTAGAATGCCCTGTTGTAGCAAGCGCTCTATTACGGGAAAAACTCCTAGCTCCACCTCTGGCTTCAGAGGATACTGTGGGATTTTTGGAGCTATCCTACCATCTTTTACTTGCACAACTACTGGAGCTACGTTTGCCATTAATCCAGTGTCCTGTCCATCTTTTGTCCAAAGTGACTCTGGTATCTGAGATATCATCTCTTCTACTTGGGATGGATTCCTATTTGTCATAATGGAATGTGACATTAATTTTGATGGGGAGTCTAACATGTCTCGTACTTCCTGAGCGTGATTCTCAGGAATGTCCAAGAATACACCTTCAGGGGTACAATAAATGACGCAACCCATTTTACATAGTAAGTCTCTTCCCAGGAGATTAGTTGGTGCAGATGCAGCCAGCAAAAAGGAATGCTTGGTATGCAAAGGCCCTATTGTAATCTCGGCTGGTTTGCTAACAGGGTAGTGCTGGACTACTCCTGTTACTCCCATGGCTGGAATTGTCCTACCAGTGGTTCTCATGCCCACTGTCGAATTTATCACTGACTTGGCCGCCCCTGTGTCTACAAGAAAGTTTAAAGTTTTACCAGCTACATTGATTGCAATTTCTGGTTCGTTTCCAAGACTAGCAATCAACTTAACTGGGTGCAGATTACAGGTATGGCCACACCCCTATTGGGTATGCTGACCTCCCAGAATCCCGCTGGCAGCAACTACTTGTGAGGGAGTTAGCTGGGAACTACCAGAGGCATGCCAGTCTCTGTTTGGGGGATATCTTTTTGTTTCCCCTGTATGTGGCTCAAAACTCCGCCTCTGTGGACCCTGCTCCCAATGTCGTGTGTTGTGTTGTTGTCTAGGGGGTTGAAAAGACCTTTGTACATTCTTTGTTCTACATTCTCGTGCAAAGTGTCCCGGTCTGTTACAAGAAAAACATGTTATTACACTTGCCTTACCCACAGGATTCGGTGGTACATACGCAGGCTGCCTTGTGGTCAGCGCCTGTATACTTACGGACATCAACTTATCACTTTGCGATTCCCTGTGCCTAGTGATGTTTCTGTCGTGATCAATAGCAGCCTCTCTCAAGCCGGACACTGACAGACCTCGCCAGCATGGTTGCGTGGTCTGAACCCTAGTCTTTAATGTTTCCTTTAAACCATCCATCAGTACAGATACTGCTACTTCCCGATGGTTTGGGTTGGTCTTAATGTCTTCTATACCAGTGTACTTTGCCATTTCTAATAGTGCCCGGTGAAAATATTCTGTTGCCGTTTCGGACTCCTTTTGCTTAATGGAAAATATTTTATTCCATTTAACAACGGCTGGGAAATACTCCTTTAGCTGTAAATTTATCCTTTTTACATTATCCTTGTTGTACACGTCTGTAAGCGGTACATCTTTATCCAATGCACAATCAGCTAAAAACTGAGTTGCATCAACATTGGAAGGTAAACAAGCTCTTAGCAGTATCTGCCAATCCTTGTTGTTGGGTTCTACAGTGTTACCTAGATCCCTGATGTATTTTTGGCTAGCAACTAAATCCTTCCTGGGGTCAGGAAATTCGGACACTATTGTTCTTAATTCCATTCTGGAAAATGGAGTGTACATGGCAATGTTCCTTATGGGAGTGGCTCCAGACACATCTGTTTTTCCATTGGGAACTGCTATTACCCTTACAGGAGCAATTCTAACAGCCTCTTCCTGTGTAGATTCTACAGCTTGTTGTGGTACAATTGTTTCAGTGTAGTGCATGGTGCCGTACTTACCCGTTGACACGACCTCACCTATCCCTCCGCTAGGGGCTTTCACTAATCTCGTGGGTGTCGCTGTGCCTACTGTGGTCTCTGCTATGGTGGCTGCAAGAGAGAGAGCTGAAATTGTTGCTGAATCGTCTTCTTGATCACACTCCTGAGGAAGGTTCAAAACAGGGTACATCTTGCACGGGTTAATACTTGCATGAGTTATTTGGTTAACATCATTAACATTTACAGGGTTACTAAGAGTTTGTGTTTTACAACCCAGTGCGTTTCTCTCCGCAATCAACTTCTCTCCTGCAATGTATGGTGGTGGAGGAGCTGTGGCAATCAACTTCCTGACTGCCCCAGATCCTGCCGCCAGAGCCAAACCTCTCTGTATCTCACCTTCCTGGTGCCATAACTGTAAATAATCATGATGCTGAATTCGTCTCTTTGCTGATTTTACGAGACATATCCTCCTCCTTAAATTTTGTAACACTTCTGGACTAAAGCTACCTATTCTTGGGAATTTGTCCCTGTCTTGTACAGTCATTCTCTCCCATTCATCACATAAAGATTCGGTGTGAATTCCATATTTTTCACACATTACATATCGTGCCGACCCAACTGGTCGGTTCACAGAATCAACCTGAACCAGGGTTGATCGCCCCCTACCTGAACAAATGGCCCCCATAATCTGCAGGCGTTGCTTATTCCTCCTTGAATATCAAGGCTTTCAGCGAACCCTTACAAACAAACCAAGATGTCCTTGGGCAGGCCGGCGGTGGTGGTTTATCAAGTACCCCACTTACTTCTCGCCCACGTTGGCCTGTGCTGCAATCACTGTAGCCAGAGCTGCTGGACCCAACCTAGGGCCCCTGTGAACCTTTAGTTTACTGGAACATATGAGGGTTACCCGCAGGACACTTACTCTTTCCAGTAAAGTTGGGGTTGTTAGATAGTTCCTGAGTGACCAGCGAACTTCCCTTCCAAAAATAAAAAATTACACAAATCACGTCAGAATGTACAGATAGCGTTTGTGACCACTTTACTCTAATGGTATTAGGTCAGATTACTAACTACTGCACACAATAACGTGCGGTCCAATCGTTCAGTATACGAGCACTACTTGTCATGTACTGAAAGATCAATGGAATCTATGTTTCCGGCTGCGATTCCTTCAGCCAGAGCTTGTATGGCCTATATGGGTTCTGCACCAACACCCCAGGCGTTGTGCCACTGGACTTTTATAGCGGACCTTTTACCTTACGACCTCCTGGTCTTGTTACCTTATGACCTCCTGGTCTTGTTACCTTATGGTCCGCTATACTCTAATGCTCAAATATTATTTAACCAGGGATGCCTCCCTGGCCACCGTATATGTCACTTACACGTATGTCCCTTGACGAGTACCCGGCTTTCCTTTTGGTTCCACCTTAAAGTTATATAAACTTTTGTATACAAAACACACTCACTCAACACATGTACACTTTTGTTTCTATATCTATTTCTGCGCAGAAATTGTCTTTAGGCCAAAAGTGTTACCAATTAGGAGCAGGATCTGTTAAACTAAATTTCAGATTTTCCAAAAATAGATTTGCGTTATTTACCGCTTCGCGTTATCTACCGCTGTGCGTTAATTATCGCCTTTGCGTTACTTCACTTTATCACAACTTGAGCTACGTGGGCGTAACCGGACGCTACGTTGCGTAATGAACGCTGCGTGCGTCTGCCTTTTGGATTGCGTACGCTAGTCTTTGTTAGCGACACGTGTATGCAATGCAAAGGATCCACCGTAACACAATATATTTTTATCAATGTAAATGATCCCTGATCATCTACCGCAATCCACACTGACTGCCTTGTATCTCAGACAAACCGTGTGTTTGTTCTATACTTTAACTATCACCTCTACTATTAAATAACAGCAAATCTCTTTTTAGCACTTTCTATCAACTATAAAATTGGCAAACAGGAATAGTGATATACGAAAATGAAACAGAAATGCAGATATATGTATGCGTGCGTGTATACGCAAGACAGAAGAGAAATAAAAGTTTTAAAAGACACAAGCGTTTTGTTCTTACTTCCGGTTCCCGGATTCCTTCAGCATTCTTTATCTAAGCGAAGCAGACGCTTATCCCGTCAGCACTGTGAGACAACCTCCCACCCTTTGCTGGAGGGATAATGTCTGCTGATCTACCTAGTGCAGATATGAGAAGGATAGGACGAGCCCGCAATTGACAATGCTAAATTCCTTTGCCTTATAACAACCCCATATGAAGCTAAGAACACTGTACGCTGTTTACTTAAGAAGTACCGTAATGGTACGCTAGTTGCGTAACGATCGCTCAGCCGTAGGCGAGACGCTCAAGCTCACGGCCCAGCGATCACAGGACACGTTATTGGTTATGTCTAGGGTAATGATTCGCTATGGCGTAGCTTACGCTCGAGACCACGAGGAGGTCACCAGCGATGCAGACGCTCACAACACTATACCTTTATGATAAAACCTTATACCAATGAAATACACTGAATACCTTAATGTGAGTACAGGGTGTAAGTGCAACCTTGTGTAACCTGACTAACTACAAAGCTGCTTGAGCGTCACCGACGCTCAAGTGAACACTTAACACTATAGAAAATACACAGATACTGGTTTAGGTTCCAAGGCCTATTAACTGTATTATATCTAATATACTTGTAAAAGGGGATAACAGTACAAATGATACACTACAATATAACAGAGACTTCCTAACCACAGAACTAAACAATAAATACAAAAAGACAATACTACACTGACCTAAATGCAATACAATACAATACTATCTAATACAATACAATACTAGCCTAGTCTAGGGGAGATATGAGAGAACAGAACAGAGAGAGAGAGAGAGAGAGAGAGAGAGAGAGAGAGAGATGAGATGAGAGAAATTGGCTCACAGAAAGACAATGATAACGGAGAGAAACTTACGCACAAAGGGTATGATCGCCTGCGCCTCGATATCCAGCTCCCGGCTATCAGCAGATAACCGTTGATGAGAGAGTGAGAGCTGGATGTGGTCGGCCTGCCTATTTATGCCCCACACACAATGCAATCTCCTGGTCCTACAATCCCATTGTCCATTGGCCGAAGGAATTCGGCCCTGTATCATAACAAAAGGTCATAGGGTGATTCATACAGGTGGGCTGTGACGATTTCCAACAGCTCAGGTGGGTGGGAAACTGGGTTTCCCGCCGCATACCTGAGTATGTGTAATTAATAGAAATGGACATAAACTTCTTATGTCCATAACTATTCGCACGAGCGATTAATACGCTCCAAACCAACACCGGAATATTGCTAATTAAATACTCTTCCGATGGGTACCAAACACTGCTGTATGATTCCTGTTAGACCCTTCGTACGATATAAAGAGGGATTCCTCAGCTCTGGGACATTGTATTTTAACCAAACTTTCAGAATCTATCAAAGGGACCATGATCTATAAACTACATTAATTGTGAACATTTGTAACGAATGAGTCGCACGCTACGACTACATAAACTCTACCGTAAATACGCATACCGCGCCTGCGAGTGCACGTTATTGCGGGTATGCGAATCCACGGGAGAGCGCATGCACGCGCAGCGCGGACCAGTGTGCGGTGCAAATATGGCAACGTGCATAGAGACATTTTTCTGACTTTGACAAAAGGAAGCTTGGCCTCTACATCATCAAGTCTGATCCAATTTTTTTTTTTAAACTAAGCAGTATCTAAACTGATGAAATAAATATTCTGTTAATGGACATGCAAATGTGCACATAAAATACTGTATACCTCCTCAGTCCGTAGTTTACTGCATAAAGTAGTTACATGGTTTAGTCTTGGCTAAGGAATTTAACATGGAAGGTGATATGCATTTAAAAAACATAATTTATTGGGATTTCTGAGATTCTGCATTTTCTTGTGCAAATGAATGTAACTTACAGTACTTACAGTAAGTGAGTTAAGATTCCGCAAATACAATATCTTGGCAAATACCTGTGTGACAGAGGGGTCTATTCATAATCACTTAATTTCTACAGATGTATGTTAAAATTAACATTTTCATGTTGCCATTCATTATAAAGGTAACACAGGAGATGTAGTACAGTATCACGGATATCTCCTGTTTACCTTTCAGACCCAATATTTCCATTATATTGTATGCGGACCAAAATTAATCAAGCTTCAAAAAGAATAAATTTTCGGAGCTTGACGGTGTAAACCTGCGAATGTTGCGTTGGTTCCCGAACCCCTGCTTCTTCGACTCCTTTTCAGTTTCCTCCACTGACCATCAGGCTCGGCAGTGCTACGTTTTTCTGCTACAGAAGTAGTGATGATAGGGTTCTCAGTGGACAGCTGATCTTTGGATCAGCTGTGTCCATACTAGAGCAATGTTTTTAATTGCTCTGGTGTTTTAGTATCCACTGCTGATACTTGCAGTGAATTAGATAATAAGGGCCTGGGGGATCATTCTGAGTTGATCGTAGCTGTGCTAAATTTAGCACAGCTACGATCATCTTCCCAGTCACGCAGGGGGATGCCTAGCACAGGGCTAGCCCACCCCGCATGTCAGTCCCCACACACACAAGTACAAAAGCATCGCACAGCGGTGATGCTTTTGTACTTGAAGAGTAACTCCCGGCCAGCGCAGCTCCTGTGGCTGGCCAGAAGTTATTCATCTCTGCCCCGGGTTGCAGCGGCTGCTGTGACATCTCGCAGCCGCTGCAGCCTGCCCCCGCATGTTCCGGCCATGCTAGACCACGCCCCGAAAATGGCGGCTAAATGCTGCCGTGACACCCCCTCCTGCCCAGCAACCGCCTCTGCCTGTCAAACCAGGCAGAGGCGACCGCTACGTAACGACGGCCTTCAGCCATCTGTCATGCGCCAGCGCACTGCGGCACCGGCACATGCGCAGTTCTGATCTGATCGCTGTGCTGCGAACAACTGCAGCATGCGATCAGGTCGGAATGACCCCCCTAGTTCAGATTTGTACGCTCAAGCCTAAACAGCTGTGATTTTTTAGCCTATGTACTTTCTAATCATTGCAAGTGTAGCAGCTGCTTGGAGAAGAATAGAAATGCCCACTGGAGCGATCGAAAAGTCCTCACCAACTGCGTACACATATGCAGCATCGGTCAGAAATGAGCAACATCGACTCCCCAAGTAAGTCTATGATCCCGCAGGCTGGACACGTTAGTAGTATAATTTTCTCTACATACATGATCACAGCTGAGTACAGATACATGCCCTGAAAATGACCATGACATGTCTGTGATTTTGCCACCACTCCTCGTTACCTCTACCAAACGGTCCCTTTCTGTCAATCACTCTGCATTGAAATCCTCGCTGAGAGTAGGGTTACCACATCATCCCTTTAATTATGGACATTAATTACACAGGTTCTGTGGCTCATTAAAACCAGGTGAAATGGAGCCTTAGAAGTCAGCCAGCCACAGAACCTGTGTAATTAATATGTGTCCAGAATTAAAGGGATGATGTGGTAACCCTAACTGTGAGTGGTATCTCAAAATTACTTTGGCATGTGTGTAGCTCAATCACAGTGCATGCAATGTCTACTGAAAGTCGCACAGTTGTGTGAATATTAGTTTGCTTACAAATCTGAATTAGACCCTAAATTAGCAACAACGAATGAAAAATTAATAGAAAATTGTTGAATTACTCAAAACAGATCCCATGTATCAGCATCTCATGATTATTTTAAAATAGAGATGAGAGGGTTTGGTTCTCTGAGAACCGAAACCCCCCGAACTTCACTTCCTGAGCCCGGTTCCGAGTTCGGCTCAGGACTTCCAGCCAGACTCGGAAACCAGAACGAGGCAAAACGTCATCATCCCGCTGTCGGATTTTCACAGGTCTTGGATTCCATATAAGGAGCCACGCGTCGCTGCCATTTTCACTCCAGTCCTGGAGAGTGTAGCGAGAGGACGTGTCTCTCTCCTCAGTGTCTGTGCGGGAAAGTGGTGTGGCGACCTGCTCTGTCTTATGTGTGTCATTCCAGTGCTGTGTTGTGCTTCATCAGTCCAGTGGTGGTGTCTTGTGCTGCATCAGTCCAGTCACAGTGGTGGTGTCCTCTGCTGCCATATGTCCAGTGCTGCTGTATAAGTCCAGTCTATTGCAGTGATGCTGTGTTGTCCTGCATCAGTCCAGTGGTGGTGTCCCTGTGCTACTGTATAAGTCCAGTTGTACTGCTGTATAAGTCCAGTGATACTGCCGAATAAATCCAGTCCAGTGGTACTGCCATATATGTCCAGTGATACTGCCGTATATGTCCAGTGGTACTGCCGTATATGTCCAGTGGTAATGCTGTACAAGTCCAGTGAAACTGCCGTATAAGTCCAGTGATACTGCCGTATAAGTCCAGTGATACTGCCGTATAAGTCCAGTGATACTGCCGTATAAGTCCAGTGATACTGCCGTATAAGTCCAGTGATACTGCCGTATAAGTCCAGTGATACTGCCGTATATGTCCAGTGGTACTGCCGTATAAGTCCAGTGATACTGCCGTATAAATCCAGTCCAGTGGTACTGCCGTATAAGTCCAGTGATACTGCCGTATAAGTCCAGTGATACTGCCGTATAAGTCCAGTGATACTGCCGTATAAGTCCAGTGATACTGCCGTATAAGTCCAGTGATACTGCCGTATATGTCCAGTGATACTGCCGGATATGTCCAGTGGTACTGCCGTATAAGTCCAGTGATACTGCCGTATAAATCCAGTCCAGTGGTACTGCCGTATAAGTCCAGTGATACTGCCATATATGTCTAGTGGTACTGCCTTATAAGTCCAGTGATACTGCCGTATAAGTAGAAATGTGTGGTGGGCACTTTTCGTGTTTTGGTTTTGGATCTGGATCCTCGCTCGTGTTTTGGATCTGTATTGGTTTTTACCAAAACCACCCTTTCGGGTTTTGGATCTGGATGATTTTTTGAAATAAAAAACCCACAAAAACAGCAAAAATCATAGAATGTGGGGGTAATTTTGATCCTATGGTATTATTAAACTCAATAACATTCATTTCCACTCATTTCCATTCTATTCTGAACACCTCACAGTTTTGTTTTTAGGCCAAAAGGTTGCACCGAGGTGGCTGGATGACTAAGATAAGCGACCCAAGTGGGCGGCACAAACACCTGGCCCATCTATGAGTGGCACTGCAGTGGCAGACAGGATCGCAGTTTTAAAGACTAGGCCCCAAAGTGCACATAATGCAAAGAAAAAAAGAGGTGCAATGAGGTAGCTGGATGTCTAAGCTAAGCAACACAAGTGGGCGGCACAAACATCTGTCCCATCTAGGAGTAGCACTGCAGTGGCAGACAGGATGTCAGTTTTAAAAACTATGCCCCAGACAGCACATAATGCAAAGAAAAAAAGAGGTGCAAGATGGATTTGTCTTTGGGCCCTCCCACCAACCCTTATGTTGTATAAACAGGACATGCACACGTTAACACTATAATCATTTCAGTGACTGGGTCTGCCACATGACTGTGGCTAAAATGAATGGTTTGTTTGGGCCCCCACAAAAAAGCAATTAATCCCCCCCACCAAAAAAAGAAGCAATTCATCTCTCCTTTCACAAACTGGCTCTACAGAGGCAAGATGTCGTCCTCATCCTCCAATTCCCCACTCCTTTCAGTGTGTACATCCTCCTCCTCCTCACAGAGTTTTAATTCGTCCCTACTGGAATCCACCATCATAGGTCCCTGTGTACTTTCTGGAGGCAAATGCTGGTAAAGGTCTTCCCGGAGGAATTTATAATTTATTTTGAGGAACATCATCTTCTCCACATTTTGTGGTAGTATCCTCCTACGCCGATCGCTGACAAGGTTACCAGCTGCACTAAAAACTCTCTAGGAGTACACACTGGAGGGGGGTCAACTTAGGTATAATAAAGCCAGTTTGTGAAAGGGCCTCCAAATTGCCTCTTCTTCCTGCCAGTATACATATGGACTGTCTGACATGCCTACTTGGACTCTGTCACCCATATAATCCTCCATCATTCTTTCAATGGTTACAGAATCATATGCAGTGACAGTAGACAACATGTCAGTATTCGTTGGCAGGTCCTTCAGTCCGGACCAGATGTCAGCTATCGCTCCAGACCGCCCTGAATCACTGCCAGCGGGTGGTTAAGGAAATGTTATCCTTTTCCTGGCAGCTCCAGTGGCGGGAGAAAATGAAGGAGGAGCTGTTGGCGGGTCACGTTCCGCTTGACTTGACAATTGTCTCACCAGCAGGTCTTTGAACATCTGCAGACTTGTGTCTGCCAGAAAGAGAGATACAACGTAGGCTTTAAACCTAGGATCGAGCATGGTGGCCAAAATGTAGTGCTCTGATTTCAACAGATTGACCACCCGTGAATCCTGGTTAAGCGAATGAAGGGCTCCATCCACAAGTCCGACATGCCTAGCAGAATCACTACATTTTAGCTCTTCCTTCAATCTCTCCAGCTGCTTCTGCAAAAGCCTGATTTGGGGAATGACCTGAATCAGGCTGGCAGTGTCTGAACTGACTTCACGTGTGGCAAGTTCAAAGGGTTGGAGAACCTTGCACAATGTTGAAATCATTCTCCACTGCGCTTGAGTCAGGTGCATTCCCCCTCCTTTGCCTATATCGAAGGCAGATGTATAGGCTTGAATGGCCTTTTGCTGCTCCTCCATCCTCTGAAGCATATAGACGGTTTCATTCAACCTCATTACCACCTCTTGCTTCAGCTGAAGGCAGGGCATGTTCAGGAGTGTTTGCTGGTGCTCCAGTCTTCGGCACGCGGTGGCTGAATGCCGAAAGTGGCCCGCAATTCTTTGGGCCACCGACAGCATCTCTTGCATGCCCCTGTTGTTTTTTAAAAAATTCTGCTCCACCAAATTCATTGTATGTGCAAAACATGGGACGTGCTGGAATTTGCCCACATGTAATGCACGCACAATATTGGTGGCATTGTCCAATGTCACAAATCCCAGGAGAGTCCACTTGGGGTAAGCCAATCTGCGATGATGTTCCTTAGTTTCCGTAAGAGGTTGTCAGCTGTGTGCCTCTTATGGAAAGCGTGATACTAAGCGAAGCCTGCCTAGGAACGAGCTGGCGTTTGTGAGATATTGCTACTGGTGCCGCCACTGCTGTTGTTGCTGCGGGAGGCTATACATCTACCAAGTGGGCTGTCACAGTCATATAGTCCTTAGTCTGCCCTGCTTCACTTGTCCACATGTCTGTGGTTAAGTGGACAGTGGGTACAACTGCATTTTTTAGGACACTGGTGACTCTTTTTCTGACGTCTGTGTACATTCTCGGTATCGCCTGCCTAGAGAAGTGGAACCTAGATGGTATTTGGTACCGGGGACACACTACCTCAAGAAATTCTTTAAGTCCCTGTGAACTAATGCCTGATACCAGACACACGTCTAACACCAACATAGTTGTCAAGGCCTGGGTTATTCACTTTGTAACAGGATGACTGCTGTGATATTTCATATTCCTTGCAAAGGACTATTGGACATTACTGGAAGTAGTACAAGTGGTCTTCCGACTTCCCCTCTGGGATGACGTTCGACTCCCATCAGCAACAACAGCAGCGCCAGCAGCAGTAGACGTTACACTCAAGGATCCATAGGAGGAATCCCAGTTAGGAGAGGACTTGTCAGACTTGCCAGTGACATTGCCTGCAGGACTATTGGCATTCCTGTCTAAGGAGGAAATTGACACTGAGGGAGTTGGTGGGGTGGATTGCAGGATCTTGGGTACAAGAGGAAGAAGGAATTTAGTTGTCAGTGGACTGCTTCCGCTGTCACCCAAAGTTTTTGAACTTGTCAATGACTTCTGATGAATGCGTTCCAGGTGATGTATAAGGGAGGATGTTCCTAGGTGGTTAACGTCCTTACCCCTACTTATTACAGCTTGACAAAGGCAACACACGGCTTGACACCAGTTGTCCGCATTTCTGTTTAAATAATTCCACACCGAAGAGGTGATTTTTGGGGGGTATTTTGTCCAGGCATGTCAATGGCCTTATTCATCCCATGGACAACAGGTGTCTCCCCGTGTGCCTGACTTAAACAAACCACCTCACCATCAGAATCCTCCTTGTCAATTTCCTCCTCTGCGCGAGCAACACCCATATCCTCATCCTGGTGTACTTCAACAGTGACATCTTCAATTTGACTACCAGGAACTGGATTGTGGGTGCTCCTTCCAGCACTTGCAGGGGATGTGTAAATGGTGGAAGGAGCCACCTCTTCCGGTCCAGTGTTGGGAAGGTCAGGTATCGCAACCGACACAATTGGACTCTCCTTGGGGATTTGTGATTTAGAAGAATGCACAGTTCTTTGCTGTGCTTTTGCCAGCTTAACTCTTTTCATTTTTGTAGTAGTAGGATGAGTGCTTCCATCCTCACGTGAAGCTGAACCACTAGCCATGAACATAGGCCAGGGCTCAGCCGTTCCTTGCCACTCCGTGTCGTAAATGGCATATTGGCAAGTTTACGCTTCTCCTCAGACACTTTTAATTTAGATTTTTGGGTCTTTTTACTGAACTTTAGTTTTTTGGATTTTACATGCTCTCTACTATGACATTGGGCATTGACCTTGGCAGATGACGTTGATGGCAATTGATCATCTCTGCCTTGACTAGTGGCAGCAGCTTCAGCACTAGGTGGAAGTGGATCTTGATCTTTCCCTATTTTACCCTCCAAATTTTTGTTCTCCATTTTTTAATGTGTGGAATTATATGCCAGTAATATATCTGCAATTAGACGGCAGTAATGTCTGGAATTAGATACCAGATACCACTGTGACTGGAATGATGATGACCTGTGCACAGTGACAGGACACTACCACAGCACCCTACAGCAGCAAGATGCAGCACAAGACACCGGACTTTTAGTCACCACAGTGCAGCACAAGACAATGAGTAGTGATACTGAGCACTGATGAGGATACTAGAACTGACACTGGGCAGCAAGAACAGCACTGGACTATTGTACTGTAGTATTATATACTGGTCACCACAATGCAGCACTGATACTGAGCACAGATATTGAGCACTGTTGAGGATACTAGAACTGACACGGAGCAGCAAGATACAGCAATGGACTATTGTACTGCAGTATTATATACTGGTCACCACAATGTAGCACTGATACTGAGCACAGATAACAAGCACTGTTGAGGATACTAGAACTGACACGGAACAGCAAGATACAGCAATGGACTATTGTGCTGCAGTATTATATACTGGTCACCACAATGCAGCACTGATACTGAGCACAGATAATAAGCACTGTTGAGGATACTAGAACTGACACGGAGCAGCAAGATACAGCAATGGACTATTGTAATCCAGTATTATATACTCGTCACAATGCAGCACTGATACTGAGCACAGATATTGAGCACTGTTGAGGACACTAGAACTTACATGGAGCAGCAAGATACAGCAATGTATTATTGTACTGCAGTATTATATACTGGTCACCACAATGCAGCACTGATACTGGGCACAGATAATTAGCACTGATGAGGATACTAGAACTGACACGGAGCAGCAAGATACAGCAATGGCCTATTGTACTGCAGTATTATATACTGGTCACCACAATGCAGCACTGATACTGAGCACAGATATTGAGCACTGTTGAGGATAATAGAACTGACACGGAGCAGCAAGATACAGCAATGGACTATTGTACTGCAGTATTATATACTGGTCACAATGCAGCACTGATACTGAGCACAGATATTGAGCACTGTTGAGGATACTAGAACTGACACGAAGCAGCAAGATACAACAATGGACTATTGTACTGCAGTATTATATACTGGTCACCACAATGCAGCACTGATACTGAGCACAGATATTGAGCACTGTTCAGGAAACTAGAACTGAGACGGAGCAGCAAGATATAGCAATGGACTATTGTACTGCAGTATACTGGTCACCACAATGCAGCACTGATACTGAGCACTGATATTGAGCTGATTTTAGCTGATAATGGGCTTTTCAGGCAGATAATGTAGCCATGTCCTCTCCGCTCAATCTACAATGCACGAGTGAAAATGGCGGCGACGCGCGGCTCTTTATATGGAATCCGAATCTCGCAAGAATCCGACAGCGGGATGATGATGTTTTCCCCCCATTCTGGTTTTGCGAGTAAGGCAGGAAGAACCGAGGCTGCCTCGGACCCGTGTAAACCACGTGAAGTTCGGGGGGGTTCAGTCCTCAGTGAACCGAACCCGCTCATCTCTAGTCACATTCCACTTGAGTTGAAAATTGTCTCACCAGCAGGTCTTTGAACCTCTGCAGACTTGTGTCTGCTGGAAAGAGAGATACAACATAGGCTTTAAACCTAGTATCTAGCACAGTGGCCAAAATGTAGTGCTCTGATTTCAACAGATTGACCACCCTTGAATCCTGGCAAAGTGAATGAATGTTATTGATTTTAATAATACCGTAGGCTCAAAATTACCCCCAAATTCTGTGATTTTAGCTGTTTTTATGTTTTTAAAAAAAAATCATCGAGATCCAAAACCAAAACACGAAACTAATCCAGATCCAAAACATGAGCATGGAACCAGAACCAAAACACAAAACAAAAAAAGTGCCCGCTGCACATCTCTAGTTATTAGCACAAAAGGTTGCACTAAGGTAGCTGGATGACTTTGCTAAGCGACACAAGTGTGCAGAACAAACACTTGGCCCATCTAGGAGTAGCACTGCAGTGGCAGACAGGATGGCAGATTTAAAAACTAGGCCCCAAACAGCACATCATGCAAAGAAGAAAAAGAGGTGCAATGAGGTAACTGGATGACTAAGCTAAGCGACACAAGTGTGCGGCACAAACACCTGGCCCATCTTGGAGTGGCACTGCAGTATCCGAAAGGATCGCACATTTCAAAAACGAGGCCCCAAACAGCACATCATGCAAAGAAGAAAAAGTGGTGCAATGAGGTAGCTGTATGACTAAGCTAAGCGACACAAGTGTGCGGCACAAACACCTGGCCCATCTAGGAGTGGTACGCAGTGGCTGAATGTTGAAAGTGGCCTGCAATTTTTCAGCCCACCAACAGCATCTCCTGCACGCCCCTGTCATTTCTCAAAAAATTCTGCACCACCAAATTAATTGTATGTTCAAAACATGGAAGTGCTGGAATTTGCCCAGATGTAATACACGCACAATATTGGTGGCACAGGAAAGCATACCCCTAAACCACACACACATGGCAAAGCCTGTAAAAATGATTTGGATAATAAAAATCCTTTTATATGAAGTTATTATAATAATATGTAGCACAGGCGAGCATACCCCTAAACCACACACACAGGGCAAACCCTTTAAACATTATTTGGATAATAATAACAACACTTTTATTTGGAGTTATTATAGTAATAAGTAGCACAGGCAAGCATACCCCTAAACCACACACACAGGGCAAACCCTTTAAAAATAATTTGGATAATAACACTTTTATTTGGAGCTATTATAATAATGGCCCTCATTCCGAGTTGTTCGCTCGCAAGCTGCTTTTAGCAGATTTACTCACGCTAAGCCGCCGCCTACTGGGAGTGAATCTTAGCTTCTTAAAATTGCGAACGATGTATTCGCAATATTGCGAATACACCTCTCTTAGCAGTTTCTGAGTAGCTCCAGACTTACTCGGCATCTGCGATCAGTTCTGTGCTTGTCGTTCCTGGTTTGACGTCACAAACACACCCAGCGTTCGCCCAGACACACCTCCGTTTCTCCAGCCACTCCCGCGCTTTTCCCAGAAACGGTAGCGTTTTTTCACACACACCCATAAAACGGCCAGTTTCCGCCCAGAAACACCCACTTCCTGTCAATCACATTACGATCGCCTGAACGATGAAAAAGCCGTGAGTAAAATTCCTAACTTCATAGCAAATTTACTTGGCGCAGTCGCAGTGCGAACATTGCGCATGCGCACTAAGCGGAAAATCGCTGCGATGCGAAGAAATTTACCGAGCGAACAACTCGGAATGACCCCCAATATGCAGCACAGACGTGTGTACCCCTACACCACACACGGCAAACCCTGTAAAAATTATTTGGATAATATAAGTACTGTATATAACCATTTTATTTGGAGTAAATAATATACAGCAAAGGACACCACCACTGGACTTATGGCAGCACAAGACAGCACCACTGGACTGGACTTATATGGCAGTACCACTGGACTTATACGACTGCACCACTGGACTGAACTTATACGGCAGCACCACTGGACTTATACGGCAGTACCTCTGGACTTATATGGCAGTACCCCGGAACTTATACAGCTGCACCACTGGACTAGACTTATACGGCAGTACCACTGGACTTATGGCAGCACAACATCGCACCACTGCACCGGACTTATACAGCAGTGTCATTGGACTTATGGCAGCACAGGACACCACCACTGGACTTATGGCAACACAGGACACCACCACTGGACTGATGCAGCACAACACAGCACCACTGCACTGTACTTATACAGCAGTAGCACTGGACTTATAGCAGCACAGGACACACCACTGTGACTGGACTGATGCAGCACAAGACACCACCACTGGACTGATGCAACACAAGAAAGCACTGGAATGACACATAAGAGCTAGTCACCACCCCACGTGCCACACCACTTTCCCGCACAGACACTGAGTAGAGACACGGCCTCTCGCTACACTCTCCAGGAATGGAATGAAAATGGCGGTGACACGCAGCTCCTTATATTGAATCCAAAACCCACGAGAATCCGACAGCGGGATGATGACTTTTTGCTTATTTCTGGTTTCTGAGTCTGGCGGGAAGTCCCGAGCCGGGCTCAGAGAACCGAACCCGCTCATCTCTACTGAAAATGCAATTTACTTCTGAGACAGACAAGGTGTAATTTATGTGGTTAATGTATAAAAACATTACAGATATTGATTTTAGAATGAGACAAGCACAAATGTGGTAAAATGGGCTCAGCGCAAGCATGAGAATACCTAAAGCAACATAGGGATTAATAATCTGGTTCCCCTTTTATAATAAACTATCTGTTCTACCCGTTCTTTGCACGGGAGTTTCTGATTTTCACGGATCTAAATATAAATTTGGTAAATCTATAGAGATGTAAATTTGAGATGTCTTAATGGTTCTTGGCGTTACCTGAGGAGCACTCATAGCAGACATACGATAAAAAGTGACAGGACCATTTTAGTAATTTATTAAATTCTACACATGGAGGTGCAATCCAAATTTTGTTCTGATTGTCCATTTAGGTGTTATCGTTTTTGCAATGCAAGCCATGCTTCGGTAATGACATCATTATGTGAACCCATTGAGCCTCCCTTCGTTAGGGTGAGGTTTATTAAAATTTGAGTTATGTAATTTTCCTATTTCCCACCTGAAGAATACCTATGTTAAATTTCAGCTACCTAACATATTGGGAAGTAAGAGAATTAGTGATGAGTCAGTGAGTGAGTGAGTGAGGGCTTTCGCATATATATATATATATATATATATATATATGAAAACAAATATAAATATTTACCAAGATTTTTGACCAACAGAAGGCAAATCTTTAGAGCAAATTATTTAATAAATTTGTCATAAAACAGAATTCATTAAAAACAATTTCACATCAACCATCATACAGTTCAATCAATTTTGGATGGTGACCTTCATATAATTCATATATATATATATATATATATATATATATATATATATAGGGTTATGTGAAGGTCACCATCCAAAATTGATTAAACTGTATGATGGTTGATGTGGCATTGTTTTTAATGAATTCTGTTTTATGACAAATTTATTAAATAATTTGGTCTTTAGATTTGCCTTCTGTTGGTCAAAAATCTTGGTAAATTTTTACATTTGAGCGCCCTCATAATATTGGTTTTCCTATTGTCTATTCTGACCCTCTGCTAGTGGGAGGGTATTTTGAGGTGCAGCCACAGCATAGCGCGGGATAAAGGTAAAATGTCTTTTTGAGATAGATAGATAGATAGATATATATATAGATAGATAGATAGATAGATATTAATTAGGTGTATCTTTTCTAATATTAATATGGTGCTCCCATACATTAAAAATAGTACTGTCGCCATATTAATTTATAAGAAAGACCAACTTGAAGTGGGGTAGGGGGAGATACTGGGCCTTCAGTGGTCCCTATAGCTATGTCTTATGTTGGAGATGGAGTCCCTACTGTCTTAACTTATTTATATGGTGGCACATTTTTCAATGTAAGGTGGGCACATATTAACAATTATTATTACAGTTGTCACTAGTTTGATCAGATTAACTGGCACCATAAAAATATTTATTATACAAAGAGGCATCTGATATTTTACATTGTTTACCATATCCCACATGTAACAGGAATAACCCAATGTGCCTGATTCATAGTTATATGCAAACCCAATAGTGTGAGTACAACGATGATGATGGGGGGACTGTGCATGTACAGAATCGTTCCTGTGTCATCGCACGCAGTGCCCCCTAAGCCTCGGCCTGATTGACATGCTGTGACCGTTCAGGGGTGGAGATGTTGCAGCACTGTGCAGCGTTTCCGTAAATGGGGGGGTGTCATCCCAATTTGTTTGCATTTCCAATGCGTATTTGCTGTTCCCAGAAGCCTGAATTCCCTGGATATTCTGAGTAACCTGAGAGTTACTCAGTTGACCAATGTTCACAAAAGAGAACCAATGCTGCATCTTTGGACGCAGCAGCAGATCACACAAGCATGCAGGAGATGTCTATATACACAAGACGCCTCTTGCAGCATTAATATATTTTAGCACAATAGCTACGTCTAAAGGCACAGCTGCCTCAATCTCCGAATCAGGCCCAGTGCTATTTAGCAATAGGCCATCTATTTCTATAAAGGAGCCTGAGTTTGTTCATCAATTCCACTAGAGGACAGGACCAAAGCTGAGTAACAAAGGTCTGTTATTGAAGAGGGGGGTTATTATTATTATTATTATTATTATTTTTTTTTTTTTTACAGTATGACAGGTCAGTTATCTAACATCAATTTGTGTTATAAAAGTTTGGTTTACTTTCAAATTTGCATCGATTTATCCCTCATCACGTACAGGGGTTTGGAACTTATTCAGAAAGTTATCAAAAATACTGAAACTATAATAACAAACAACATTTTAGCAAATTACAAGCTATGACAATCCCCTAAATAGCTGATATGTGAAATACTCCCTTCCAACAGGTTGGGACTGATTTGCCTGTTGGGACTGATATACCTCATCCTTCTCCCCGCAGCCTAACTCTAACCCTCCTCGTGAGTGCCTAAACCTTATACCCCCTCCCCACAGCTTAAACCTAACCCCCTTCGGGGATGAAGCCCAACCCCCCCCCCCCCACACACACACACACACACACACACACACACACGCAAGCACCTGCAGCTTACCTGTCAGAGTTCATGGCAGATGCACAGTCGGGATCCCGGTGGGAGACCCTTTTTGAGATGTCAGTGTCGGCATTCTGAATAGTGTCGGGATTGCAGCATCTGTATTTCGACTGCCGGGATCCTGACCACTGAGATCTTGATACCGGATCTCCGTCCAATTCTAAATGTGTTCTCACACATGAAATGTGCCCCTCTCCCCCTTCTGTCCTCCTAATTTTAAATGGGAAAATACATGTTCACTTACAGACTATGAGGAGCAGCCTGTAGAATTGAAAGTTGTGTTTCTCAGTTCAGAGTTTGTGAGGATCATAATTTACATAAATGTGCACAGCGCCCTGACAATAAATCATTCAGAAAGAATTGGTAGATAGTTTCCTTCCCTTGTCAGATCACTAACAAGTCCCCTGTTGCCAAGTAATTTGCAACCGTTTTACTTTTGCCAATTTTAAATAAATCATTAGAGAATCAGTTCAGTGCATATGTTAATATGTTTAGCAAAACTGCAAATAATTATGGCTGTACCTCATTTAACTATCTTTGACCAAAAATCCTTTCACCTAATTGAATGCTATGTGGAACCACTGTCAAGAGAACACATGCAAATTGATTAATTACTGAAGCACCATAATTTAGGCTAGAGCTGAAACCCCCCCCCCACACACACACACTAATTTACAGTGTGCGCGGGGGTATTATGGGAAAAATTATGCTGTAGAAGTTTAAATGCAGATTGCATATTACAACTTAAATATGGTACTATTATAGCATTATTCACACTCAAATGATTTTAAAGATTAGAGCACATTCATTTTTATACAATTTAGTAGCACAGGAAAGAGAAAAGTTTAATTCAGTTTATACAGTACATTCATTATTTTGCTGTAGTCTTGGTGGAAGAATATATCCACAAAGATATGACAAATTAAGGAGGAAAAATGTGATCAACTCTATGGTATGTGTTATTTATAAACACAGTTGTTATTGTATGTGTCATACTGTGAAGTTTTACTTTTTTTAATGGACTTACATTTACTATATGTGCTGCTAAAATCAGCTATTAATTGATGTATACATAGAGCTACTAGAACTATCCATACTAAATCATAAGCTCATTAAACAAGATGCTGTTTCATCATTTAACTTTGTGAAGTATGTTAGACCTTGTGGAGTGCAGTGCACATACTGTATATAAAACAAAGAAGATACCTATTGTATTATCCTTTATTACTATATTAACCATATATATTATATATTTTTCTTAACATCACCATTAAAATAAGTTGTCATGAATAGAATAAGAATGTAACTGGAAACAAAAAAACATGTTGCAAAACACAAATACTCCATAATCCTATGTTTAACTAAAACTTCTAATAAATTATCTAGAGCAATACAGGCTACTGTACATAGGTTTCATACTTGAAAGTGTGTAAATATTATATATACAGTAAATCTATCAATCTAGAAGCATTGTATATTTAGCACTCCCAAGTAATTACACAATTTGCATGGTGCCTTCTTTGACAATCACTTGCTATAGATCAGGCATGTCCAAACTGCGGCCCTCCAGCTGTTGAGAAACTACACATCCCAGCATGCACTGACACAGCTTCAGCATTCTCTGACAGCAAAACTGTGTCAGGGCATGCTGCGATATGTAGTTTCACATCAGCTGGAGGGCCGCAGTTTGGACATGCCTGCTATAGATACACTCACGGATAAGCAGCACTCTTAGGGCTTCAGATTTGTCAGGCCCTCTTAAGGCATTAGGGGAATGGCCTTTTTCCATAAACTGTAAAGCCACTTCCTCCACTTGCACCTTGGCCATTTCAGATTGGGAATTATTTCACAATACTCTTACAGTGCATCTGGAAAGTATTCACAGTACTTCACTTTTTCCACATTTTGCTATGTTACAGCCTTATTCCAAAATGGAATAAATTAATTTTTTCCCTCAAAATTCTACACACAATACCCCATAATGACATGAAAAAAGTTTTTTCTTTTTAGATTTTTACAAACTAATTAAAAATGAAAAACTAAGAAATCACATCTACATAAGTATTCACAGCCTTTGCTCAATACTTTGTTGATGCACCTTTGGCTGCAATTACAGCCTCAAGTCTTTTTTTAATCTTTGGGCAGTTTCACCAATTCCTCTTTGCAGCACCTCTAAAGCTCCATTAGGTTGGATGGGAAGCGTCGATGCACAGCCATTTTCAGATCTCTCCAGAGATGTTCAATCGGATTCAAGTCTGGGCTCTGGCTGGGCCACTCAAGGACTGTCACAACTGAGGGCCTGAGCTGACGGGAGGCAGCCTCAGTTGTAGGGGCTGAGATGTACCGGAACCTGGGAGGTTGTATCAGACCCCTGGACATGTAAGTAACATGAAGAATAACCGCCCGAAGGCGTGACCACGACAACTTGAATAAAAGTCAATGATGTTTATTTCTGACATACTCCATGCATCACAGTAGCAGTAAAAGAAACATAAAATCAGCAGAGAAATAATACAGTTCCTGGGTACTACAGGGTGGCAGGGGCCACAGAGCTCTGGTAGTATGAGACAGTTCTTATTATCTGCGAGTTGGAAAGTCCTTACCAGGCCCGACTGTAGCAATGAAGAAAGCCCAGGATCGTACCAGCTGGTGTTCCAGGGAAAGCTGGACTGCTGTAAATAAAATAGCTGCTGTGGGTTCTGGTTGGAACCAGACAGATGTTTGCACGGAGTGGATACTGGCTGGAACCAGTTAAATAATAAATGAAGCTTGAGAGCGATGCAATATGAATGAAATGTAGAGCTTGAGAGCGGAGAAATAATAATACCGGTGGAGAGTGGTAAACTGTAGAAAGGACACCGGCCCTTTAAGAGAAGCTGTACTCTGCTGGAAGCTGGGCTGGAAGCAGGTAATGTTGTGGCTGGAAACAGATGAATCCAAAATGGATCGGAGAGTCAGGCTACACCGCAGGTGGAATGCTGGTGCGGGTCTCTATGGTGGAAGTCTTGAGACAGGAGCTGGAACCTGGAAGACAATCACAGGAGAGAGACAAACAGGAACTAGGTTTGACAACCAAAGCACTGACGCCTTCCTTGCTCAGGCACAGTGTATTTATACCTGCAGCAAGGAAGGGATTGGCTAGGCAATTATGCAGATTAACAATACTGACAACAGATTGGAGGAAATGATCAGCTGACAGAATCCAAGATGGCTGCGCCCATGCAGACACTTGGAGGGAAGTTTGGTTTGTAATCCATGTGGTAATGAAAACAGTAATGGCGGCGCCGGCCACTGGAGACAGGAGACGCCAGGCAGACAAGTGCACATCCAACCACGCGGACACAGCGGAGGCCGCGGCTGACGTAATCCACTCTGACACTCTGCATGCAGAAGCTCAGGGACGGCGGCGGAGGCCGCGGGAGACGCCATGCCAGATGTATTATGGCGTTACTGTGACAGCGTCTCAGAGAGACAGGAGAGGATGCAGGAATGTGAACATTAGGATAACAGATGGGATCCGGTGCTGGAGCGCTGAGCCAGCCTTAGGAGGCATCTGATGGGTAAGAAATGGCGTCCAGATACCCGGATCGTGACAGCACCCCCCCCCTTTAGGAGTGGCCCCAGGACACTTCTTTGGCTTTTGAGGAAACTTGGAATGGAATCTCCGGACCAAGGCAGGAGCATGGACATCAGAAGCATTGGTCCATGAACGTTCCCCAGGGCCGTAACCCTTCCAGTCAATAAGATATTGTAGTTGACCGTAACGGTGACGTGAGTCCAGGATCTTAGCCACTTCATACTCAACGCCTCGTTAAGTTTGGACTTTCGGAGTTGGAGGAAGTGAGGAATGAAACCGATTTAAGATCAGCGGTTTCAACAGGGAAACATGGAATGTCCTGGGTATTTTTAAGAAGGGAGGCAACTGGAGTCTGTAAGCAACAGGATTGATGACTTGTTCAATCTTGAAAGGACCGATATAGCGAGGTGCAAACTTCATACTGGGAACTCTTAACCTCAAATTCTTCGTGGATAACCATACCCGATCACCCACCTTGAGAGCAGGAACTGCTCGACGCTTCCTATCCGCAAACTTCTTGAACCTGAACGATGCCTTGAGCAGAGCTGATCGTACGCTCTTCCAGATATTGGCAAACTGATGCAAGGTGATATCCACTGCGGGAACAGAAGTTGCTGGAAGCGGTTGGAACTCAGGGACTTTAGGGTGGAATCCAAAGTTAGTGAAGAATGGTGTTGAAGCTGATGAAGAATGATACTGGTTGTTATGACAGAACTCGGCCCAGGGAAGTAATTGAACCCAGTCATCTTGAGAGGAGGACACATAAATGCGGAGGAAGGCCTCCAAGTCCTGATTCACCCTCTCGGTTTGACCATTGGTCTGAGGATGGTAAGCCGTGGAAAACTTTAGCTTGACTTGGAGGACTTGACATAAACTTCGCCAGAATTTGGCTGTGAATTGAACTCCTCGATCTGAGATAATTTCTTCAGGAAGACCGTGGAGTCGGAAGATCTCTTGTATGAATACTTGAGCCAACTTGGAAGCTGATGGAAGACCGGTGAGAGGAATGAAGTGTGCCATCTTGGTGAACCGGTCAACTACCACCCAGATGGTATTGAACTTGTTGCACATGGGTAAATCTGTAATAAAATCCATCGACAAATGGGTCCAAGGTCGACGGGGAACAGATAGTGGAACCAGTTGCCCCGCAGGCGACTGGCGGGATACCTTATGTTGAGCACACTTTGGGCAAGATGCAATAAACTCCAAGACGTCCTTTTTCAGAGTTGGCCACCAATAGGACCTAGAGATAAACTCCAGGGTTTTTTGGATACCTGTATGTCCGGAAAAACGGGAAGCATGGGCCCAATGCATGAGCTTCTTCCTTAGCATCGGTTTCACAAAACTTTTCCCTGATGGGGGCGTAGAGTCCATCCCTACCGTGGAGAATGCCAACGGATTTATAATAGGATGCTTGTCTGAAGACTCTGACTCATTTTCTTGCTCCCATGAGCGGGAAAGGGCATCGGCCTTGCGATTCTGAGAGCCCGGACAGAAATGGAGTTTAAAGTCGAACCTGGAAAAGAAAAGTGCCCATCTGGCCTGACGAGGGTTGAGACATTGTGCGCCTTTCAGATATAAAAGGTTCTTGTGGTCTGTAAGTATGGTGATTGAATGAGAAGCTCCCTCCAACAGATACCTCCACTCTTCTAGAGCGAGCTTGATGGCTAGCAACTCCTGGTCGCCAATGGCATAGTTGCGCTCAGCTGGGGAGAACTTCCGGGAGAAGAAACTGCAAGGGTGTAAATGGCCATCTTTAGCCCTCTGAGATAACACCGCTCCTACTCCAACGGAGGAGGCATCCACCTCTAAGATGAAAGGAGAGTCGATGTCAGGCTGTTTCAGAACAGGCGCAGAGATGAACCTTTGTTTTAACAGATGAAATGCTTGCATGGCTTCTTCAGACCACTTGGACGGGTTAGCACCCTTCTTAGTGAAAGCAGTAATAGGCGCCACAATGGTGGAAAAGTCTCTTATAAACTTTCGGTAATAGTTGGCGAACCCTAAGAACCTCTGGACCCCTTTAAGGGTTTTGGATTGCTTGTAGTTTCTCAGGATCCATCTCTAGTCCGGAACCGGACACAATGTACCCTAGAAACGGAATGGACTTGACTTCAAACACGCATTTCTCTAATTTGCAATAGAGATGATTGACACGGAGACGGGACAGAACCTCTTTAACCCAAAAACGATGTTCCTCTAAATCGTTGGCAAAAATGAGGATATCGTCTAGATAGACCACGACATGACGGTATAGAATGTCTCTGAAGATCTCATTGACAAAATGCTGGAAGACAGCTGGAGCATTGCTCAATCCGAAGGGCATGACGAGGTACTCATAATGTCCGTCACGGGTGTTAAAGGCGGTCTTCCACTCGTCACCCTCACGGATCCGGATGAGATTGTATGCACCTCTCAAGTCCAGCTTTGTAAAGATGGTAGCTTCGCTAACTCTGTCAAAGAGCTCAGTAATCAGGGGTAAAGGATAACGGTTCTTGATGGTAATGTCGTTCAAACCTCTGTAGTCGATGCACGGCCGCAGACCACCATCTTTCTTCTTTACAAAAAAGAAGCCTGCGCCGGCTGGAGAAGAAGAAGGTCGAATGAACCCCTTTGCTAGGTTCTCTTTAATGTATTCCTCCATAGAATGCGTCTCAGGCAGAGACAACGGATAAGTTCGGCCTCGAGGTGGAACCTTCCCTGGAACGAGATCAATCGGGCAGTCCCATTCTCTATGAGGAAGGATATCAGCAGAAGCTTTACTGAACACATCCGTGAAATCTTGATATGGAGGAGGTGGAACATCATACGACCTGGGGGAGGAAGAACAGACAGGCAATACTTTAAACAAACATGTCTCCGCACAGGAGGAACCCCATGCCACGATTTGCGTAGTCGTCCAATCAATTGTAGGATTGTGAAGACGGAGCCATGGAAGGCCCAGGATCACAGGATGTGTGGCTCTTGGAATCACTAAAAAAGAAATAAGTTCGGAATGAAGAACTCCCACTCTCAGACGCACTGGTAGAGTCCTTAAAGAAATAACTGCATCAAAAATTTTGCTGCCATCCACGGCAGTTAAAGAAATGGACGAAGGAAGTCTCTCGGTGGGTAGGGACCACCGTTTAACATAGGCTTCGGTAATAAAGTTCCCAGCTGCTCCGGAATCAAGGAGGGCAATGACGTTCCGATAACGTTGAGCAACTTGAAGCGAGACTGGGAGATTACAATCTTGAGGAGATGGAGAGGAGATCATTACTCCTAGCAGGCCCTCTCCTTGGCGAGCTAGGATTTGGAGTTTCCCGGACGTTTGGGACAGGCATTAATGGTGTGAGACGGAGCCGCACAATAAAGACAGAGAGACTCGGAGAGACGTCTTCGGCGCTCAGCAGGAGTTAAACGGGAACGGCCAATTTGCATGGGCTCATCTTTAGTTGGTGACAGTTGGCGAGGAGGAGGAGCAGAAGATTTTGGAGCAGATGATCTTCCACGCTCAGTTGCTCTCTCTCTGAAACGTAAATCAACTTTCGTGCAGAGTGAGATTAGCTCATCTAACTTAGAGGGTAAGTCTCTGGTAGCTAACTCATCTTTAATACGCTCAGATAAGCCATGCCAGAATGCAGCATACAGGGCCTCGTCGTTCCAGACCAGTTCGGACCCCAGGATCTGGAACTGTATCAGATATTGTCCTACAGTACGTGACCCCTGGCGTAAACAGAGAATCTCGGATGAAGCTGAGGTTACCCGGCCTGGCTCGTCGAAGATGTGCCTGAATGTTGACACGAATGCAGTGTAAGAAGAAAGCAGGGTGTCGGACCTCTCCCATAACGGTGATGCCCAATCAAGGGCTGAGGCACTGAGAAGAGAAATAATGTAGGCAATTTTTGTACGGTCACTGGGAAAATTGCCAGGTTGTAACTCAAACTGAATCTCACACTGGTTGAGAAATCCCCTGCAGAATCTTGGAGATCCGTCAAATTTTGCTGGCGTTGGAAGATGAAGACGTGGAGCAGAAATGGGTAAGGTGGGTGGGGTTATAGCTGGAGTCACTGTGGTTGACGCACCAGACGCGCCTGATCCACGGAGAGTTGTCTGAATCCCATCCAGCCGAGTAGAGAGATCCTGGAGACAGCGGATGATGTGGCCCTGTGCAGCCTCCTGATGTTCTAGTCGGGCTGCCAGTTCTTGCATCGGCCTGGCCGCTTGATCCTGGTCTCCGGCTGGATTCATTAGGTCAGTGCTTACTGTCACAACTGAGGGCCTGAGCTGACGGGAGGCAGCCTCAGTTGTAGGGGCTGAGATGTACCGGAACCTGGGAGGTTGTATCAGACCCCTGGACATGTAAGTAACATGAAGAATAACCGCCCGAAGGCGTGACCACGACAACTTGAATAAAAGTCAATGATGTTTATTTCTGACAAACTCCATGCATCACAGTAGCAGTAAAAGAAACATAAAATCAGCAGAGAAATAATACAGTTCCTGGGTACTACAGGGTGGCAGGGGCCACAGAGCTCTGGTAGTATGAGACAGTTCTTATTATCTGCGAGTTGGAAAGTCCTTACCAGGCCCGACTGTAGCAATGAAGAAAGCCCAGGATCGTACCAGCTGGTGTTCCAGGGAAAGCTGGACTGCTGTAAATAAAATAGCTGCTGTGGGTACTGGTTGGAACCAGACAGATGTTGGCACGGAGTGGATACTGGCTGGAACCAGTTAAATAATAAATGAAGCTTGAGAGCGATGCAATATGAATGAAATGTAGAGCTTGAGAGCGGAGAAATAATAATACCGGTGGAGAGTGGTAAACTGTAGAAAGGACACCGGCCCTTTAAGAGAAGCTGTACTCTGCTGGAAGCTGGGCTGGAAGCAGGTAATGTTGTGGCTGGAAACAGATGAATCCAAAATGGATCGGAGAGTCAGGCTACACCGCAGGTGGAATGCTGGTGCGGGTCTCTATGGTGGAAGTCTTGAGACAGGAGCTGGAACCTGGAAGACAATCACAGGAGAGAGACAAACAGGAACTAGGTTTGACAACCAAAGTACTGACGCCTTCCTTGCTCAGGCACAGTGTATTTATACCTGCAGCAAGGAAGGGATTGGCTAGGCAATTATGCAGATTAACAATACTGACAACAGATTGGAGGAAATGATCAGCTGACAGAATCCAAGATGGCTGCGCCCATGCAGACACTTGGAGGGAAGTTTGGTTTGTAATCCATGTGGTAATGAAAACAGTAATGGCGGCGCCGGCCACTGGAGACAGGAGACGCCTGGCAGACAAGTGCACATCCAACCACGCGGACACAGCGGAGGCCGCGGCTGACGTAATCCACTCTGACACTCTGCATGCAGAAGCTCAGGGACGGCGACGGAGGCCGCGGGAGACGCCATGCCAGATGTATTATGGCGTTACTGTGACAGCGTCTCAGAGAGACAGGAGAGGATGCAGGAATGTGAACATTAGGATAACAGATGGGATCCGGTGCTGGAGCGCTGAGCCAGCCTTAGGAGGCATCTGATGGGTAAGAAATGGCGTCCAGATACCCGGATCGTGACAAGGACATTCACAGAGTTGTCCTGAAGCCACTACTTTGATATCTTGGCTGTGTGTTTAGGGTCGTTGTCCTGCTGAAAGATGAACTGTCACCCTAGTTTGAGGTCAAGAGCACTCTGGAGCAGGTTTTCATCCAGGATGTCTCTGTACATGGCTACATTCATGTTTCCCTCTATCCTGACTAGTCTCCCAGTTCCTGCCACTGAAAAACATCCCCATAGCATGATGCTGCCAACACCATGTTCCGCTGTAGGGATGGTATTGGCCTGGTGATCAGTGGCGCCTGGTTTCCTCCAAACATGATGCACTGTACAAACTGAGAGGCAGTCCCTCTTTTAATACCTTGGAGTGGTGACTTGTCACAAACAATAGAGTATTCCAACCATGCTTTTATGGAAATAGATTGTCCCAAAACAGTCATTTTATCTAAAAATAAAGACATCTAAAAATTAAATTTGGTCAGCCTATTACTTGGAAACCTTGTTGGACTATCAATAGTATAAAATCCATTCCCATTCAAACAAATAAGTCACTGGTGCCATGTCACATGATCAAGATGTCATTAATGAAGTGCGGCTATACAGGAAGCACTCTAAAATTATTATTGTAGGGTCGAATCAGAATCAGCTTTATTGGCCAGGTACACTTGCGTATACTAGGAATTTGTCTTCAGTTTGCTATACAACAGCCAAGTATATAACAGATAAGCAGGTGAGGGGGGGGGGGGGGGGCAAGTAAAGTCAGACAGATAGGTACAGTAAAGTCAGACATATAGAGCATAAGATGTGGCCAATAGTGTGGTTTATATAGTGTGCAAGCTGCTATTGGGGTTGCTAACAGTGTACTGGTGATGTTTCTATCCACAGTGTTGAGAAATACAGTGCGCCTGCCACACACTAACATAGTGTTGGAACGCATAGCTGGCACACATGATATCCTGCATGAGGATGGGATTCCAGTTGGGTGAAATGAACGCATAGGTTCTGGCCACACTGGTGTGTTGAATCATGAATGATATATGGTAGACATATGAGCCAGTTCATGGTGAGTGGAAGGTTACACTCCTTGCGCTGTTATGCCTATTGATGCACTGTTGCTTTTGATGCTGGTTTTGGACGGCCTAGGATGGGAACCGAAGTTGGCAAGACAATTAAGTATATTTGCTGAGTTGGTTTGAAGATACTGTACCCTATTGCCACATGGCTGAGTGATTTTGCAGACTGTTATAACATGGTGTTTTACACTGGGTGGTGATGAATAAATATTTTTTTTAAATACTGAAGATAGAGCGAACAAAAAGGAGGAAAAGGACAGATAAAGTATGGAGGTGTAGAAAGAATGGCTCCACTATGCAATATCTCCACCTGTATACTTTCTGCATCACACTAGATGTATTTTTTAACTTGATTTGGTTATTGTAGAGTGTGCTCCATTTTGGAAATATTGATTGCCATACCATGATTGTTATGACCATTTAGGATGCACCCCATAAGATGGACTATAAGGAGAATGCATTTATCACGTATTCCCAATATACAGTATATATATATATATATATATATATTAGAGATGAGTGTGTTCGGTTCCCTGAGAACCGAGACCCTACCAAACATCACGTTCAGAGCCTGGATCTGAGTACGGCTCAGGACTTCCCGCCAGACTCGGAAGGCAGAACGAGGCAAAACGTCATCATCCCGCTGTCGGATTCTCGTGGGTTTTGTATTCCATATAAAGTGACGCGTGTCGGCTCCATTTTCACTTCTGTACTGGAGAGTGTAGCAAGAGGATGTCTTTCTCCTCAGTGTCTGTCGGTGCGGGAAAGTGTTGTGGCGACCCGCTCTGTTTTATGTGTGTCATTCCAGTGCTGTCTTGTGCTGCATCAGTCCATTGGTGGTGTCTTGTGCTGCATCAGTCAAGTCACAGTAGTGGTGTCATCTGCTGCCGTATGGGCAGTGCTGCTGTATAAGTCCAGTGCAGTGGTGCTGTCTTGTGCTGCATCAGTCCAGTGGTGGTGTTTGTGCTGCATCAGTCCAGTCACAGTGGTGGTGTCCTCTGCTGCCACATGTCCAGTGTAGCTGTATAAATCCAGTGCAGTGGTGCTGTGTTGTGCTGCATCAGTCCAGTGGTGGTGTCTTGTGCTGCATCAGTCCTGTCACAGTGGTGGTGTCATCTGCTGCCATATGTCCAGTTTTGCTGTATAAGTCCAGTCCATTGCAGTGGTGCTGTGTTGTCATGCATCAGTCCAGTGGTAGTGTCCCTGTGCTGACGTATAATTCCAGTGATACTGCCGTATAATTCCAGTGATCCTGCCGTATAAGTCCAGTGATACTTCTGTATAAGTAGTAAAATTAGAAGTAAGGAAGGTCGCACAGACACTAAGTATCTTACAATATGTTCTTTTATATCTTAGTCTTTTCCCATTTACAAATATTCTCATATAGACATATCAGTTGGGAGGTGCTCCAGGAATAGAATTAAGCATCTCATAAACCAAAGAGAGGAAGTATTCCCTATTTTGGGCTAGAGATGAGCGGGTTCGGTTCCTCGGAAACCGAACCCGCCCGAACTTCAGTTTTTTTTACACGGGTCCGAGCGACTCGGATCTTCCCGCCTTGCTCGGTTAACCCGAGCGCGCCCGAACGTCATCATCCCGCTGTCGGATTCTCGCGAGGCTCGGATTCTATCGCGAGACTCGGATTCTATATAAGGAGCTGCGCGTCGCCGCCATTTTCACACGTGCATTGAGATTGATAGGGAGAGGACGTGGCTGGCGTCCTCTCCGTTTATAGAGAGTGAGACTACTAGAGTAGAGAGAGACACAGTATTATTTACTTTAGTAATTTTGGGGAGCATTAGGAGGAGTACTACTACTTGCTGAAGTGATAGTGTGACTGTATTATATCTGACTTGTGGGGGAGACAGTGGGGAGCAGTTAGAGTCTGAGAGCAGGAGTACATATTTTAACGTACAGTGCACACTTTTGCTGGCACTCTGCTGCCAGAGTGCCACACTGCCATTGTGACCACACTGACCACCAGTATATATTGTGATTGTCTGCTTAGGAGTACTACTAGCAAGTTGCTGATAGTGTGACCAGTGACCTGACCACCAGTTTAATTAATCACCACCAGTTTAATATATATATATATATATATATATATATATATATATATATATATATATATATAATTGTATATAATATATATATAATTGTATATGTATACCACCTACCCGTGGTTTTTTTTTTCTTTCTTTTTGATAAATACTACTATAGTAGCTTACTGTAGCAGTCTGCGGTGCTGCTGAGCTGACAGTGTCCAGCAGGTCCGTCATCAGTCATTACATAATAAATATATATACCTGTCCGGCTGCAGTACTAGTGATATTATATATATATATATATATATATATATTAATTTCATCTCATTATCATCCAGTCTATATTAGCAGCAGACACAGTACGGTAGTCCACGGCTGTAGCTACCTCTGTGTCGGCAGTCGCTGGTCCATCCATAATTGTATACCACCTACTCGTGGTTTTTTTTTTCTCTTTCTTCTTGATACATACTACTATAGTAGCTTACTGTAGCAGTCTGCGGTGCTGCTGAGCTGACAGTGTCCAGCAGGTCCGTCATCAGTCATTACATAATAAATATATATACCTGTCCGGCTGCAGTACTAGTGATATTATATATATATATATATATATATATATATATATATATTAATTTCATCTCATTATCATCCAGTCTATATTAGCAGCAGACACAGTACGGTAGTCCATGGCTGTAGCTACCTCTGTGTCGGCAGTCGCTGGTCCATCCATAAGTATACTAGTATCCATCCATCTCCATTGTTTACCTGAGGTGCCTTTTAGTTGTGCCTATTAAAATATGGAGAACAAAAATGTTGAGGTTCCAAAATTAGGGAAAGATCAAGATCCACTTCCACCTCGTGCTGAAGCTGCTGCCACTAGTCATGGCCGAGACGATGAAATGCCAGCAACGTCGTCTGCCAAGGCCGATGCCCAATGTCATAGTACAGAGCATGTAAAATCCAAAACACCAAATATCAGTAAAAAAAGGACTCCAAAATCTAAAATAAAATTGTCGGAGGAGAAGCGTAAACTTGCCAATATGCCATTTACCACACGGAGTGGCAAGGAACGGCTGAGGCCCTGGCCTATGTACATGGCTAGTGGTTCAGCTTCACATGAGGATGGAAGCACTCAGCCTCTCGCTAGAAAAATGAAAAGACTCAAGCTGGCAAAAGCACCGCAAAGAACTGTGCGTTCTTCCAAATCCCAAATCCACAAGGAGAGTCCAATTGTGTCGGTTGCGATGCCTGACCTTCCCAACACTGGACATGAAGAGCATGCGCCTTCCACCATTTGCACGCCCCCTGCAAGTGCTGGAAGGAGCACCCACAGTCCAGTTCCTGATAGTCAGATTGAAGATGTCAGTGTTGAAGTACACCAGGATGAGGAGGATATGGGTGTTGCTGGCGCTGGGGAGGAAATTGACAAGGAGGATTCTGATGGTGAGGTGGTTTGTTTAAGTCAGGCACCCGGGGAGACACCTGTTGTCCGTGGGAGGAATAGGGCCGTTGACATGCCTGGTGAAAATACCCCAAAAATCAGCTCTTCGGTGTGGAAGTATTTCACCAGAAATGCGGACAACATTTGTCAAGCCGTGTGTTGCCTTTGTCAAGCTGTAATAAGTAGGGGTAAGGACGTTAACCACCTCGGAACATCCTCCCTTATACGTCACCTGCAGCGCATTCATAATAAGTCAGTGACAAGTTCAAAAACTTTGGGTGATAGCGGAAGCAGTCCACTGACCAGTAAATCCCTTCCTCTTGTAACCAAGCTCACGCAAACCACCCCACCAACTCCCTCAGTGTCAATTTCCTCCTTCCCCAGGAATGCCAATAGTCCTGCAGGCCATGTCACTGGCAATTCTGACGAGTCCTCTCCTGCCTGGGATTCCTCCGATGCATCCTTGCGTGTAACGCCTACTGCTGCTGGCGCTGCTGCTGTTGTTGCTGCTGGGAGTCGATGGTCATCCCAGAGGGGAAGTCGTAAGCCCACTTTTACTACTTCCACCAAGCAATTGACTGTCCAACAGTCCTTTGCGAGGAAGATGAAATATCACAGCAGTCATCCTGTTGCAAAGCGGATAACTGAGGCCTTGACAACTATGTTGGTGTTAGACGTGCGTCCGGTATCCGCCGTTAGTTCACAGGGAACTAGACAATTTCTTGAGGTAGTGTGCCCCCGTTACCAAATACCATCTAGGTTCCACTTCTCTAGGCAGGCGATACCGAGAATGTACACGGACGTCAGAAAAAGACTCACCAGTGTCCTAAAAAATGCAGTTGTACCCAATGTCCACTTAACCACGGACATGTGGACAAGTGGAGCAGGGCAGGGTCAGGACTATATGACTGTGACAGCCCACTGGGTAGATGTATGGACTCCCGCTGCAAGAACAGCAGCGGCGGCACCAGTAGCAGCATCTCGCAAACGCCAACTCTTTCCTAGGCAGGCTACGCTTTGTATCACCGGTTTCCAGAATACGCACACAGCTGAAAACCTCTTACGTCAACTGAGGAAGATCATCGCGGAATGGCTTACCCCAATTGGACTCTCCTGTGGATTTGTGGCATCGGACAACGCCAGCAATATTGTGTGTGCATTAAATATGGGCAAATTCCAGCACGTCCCATGTTTTGCACATACCTTGAATTTGGTGGTGCAGAATTTTTTTAAAAACGACAGGGGCATGCAAGAGATGCTGTCGGTGGCCAGAAGTATTGCGGGACACTTTCGGCGTACAGGCACCACGTACAGAAGACTGGAGCACCACCAAAAACGCCTGAACCTGCCCTGCCATCATCTGAAGCAAGAAGTGGTAACGAGGTGGAATTCAACCCTATATATGCTTCAGAGGATGGAGGAGCAGCAAAAGGCCATTCAAGCCCATACAATTGAGCACGATATAGGAGGTGGAATGTACTTGTCTCAAGCGCAGTGGAGAATGATTTCAACGTTGTGCAAGGTTCTGCAACCTTTTGAACTTGCCACACGTGAAGTCAGTTCAGACACTGCCAGCCTGAGTCAGGTCATTCCCCTCATCAGGCTTTTGCAGAAGAAGCTGGAGGCATTGAAGGAGGAGCTAAAAGGGAGCGATTCCGCTAGGCATGTGGGACTTGTGGATGGAGCCCTTAATTCGCTTAACAAGGATTCACGGGTGGTCAATCTGTTGAAATCAGAGCACTACATTTTGGCCACCGTGCTCGATCCTAGATTTAAAACCTACCTTGGATCTCTCTTTCCGGCAGACAGTCTGCTGGGGTTCAAAGACCTGCTGGTGACAAAATTGTCAAGTCAAGCGGAACGCGACCTGTCAACATCTCCTCCTTCACATTCTCCCGCAACTGGGAGTGCGAGGAAAAGGCTCAGAATTCCGAGCCCACCCGCTGGCGGTGATGCAGGGCAGTCTGGAGCGACTGCTGATGCTGACATCTGGTCCGGACTGAAGGACCTGACAACGATTACGGACATGTCGTCTACTGTCACTGCATATGATTCTCTCCCCATTGAAAGAATGGTGGAGGATTATATGAGTGACCGCATCCAAGTAGGCACGTCAGACAGTCCGTACTTATACTGGCAGGAAAAAGAGGCAATTTGGAGGCCCTTGCACAAACTGGCTTTATTCTACCTAAGTTGCCCTCCCACAAGTGTGTACTCCGAAAGAGTGTTTAGTGCCGCCGCTCACCTTGTCAGCAATCGGCGTACGAGGTTACTTCCAGAAAATGTGGAGAAGATGATGTTCATTAAAATGAATTATAATCAATTCCTCCGTGGAGACATTGACCAGCAGCAATTGCCTCCACAAAGTACACAGGGAGCTGAGATGGTGGATTCCAGTGGGGACGAATTGATAATCTGTGAGGAGCGGGATGTACACGGTGATATATCGGAGGATGATGATGAGGTGGACATCTTGCCTCTGTAGAGCCAGTTTGTGCAAGGAGAGATTAATTGCTTATTTTTCGGTGGGGGTCCAAACCAACCCGTCATTTCAGTCACAGTCGTGTGGCAGACCCTGTCACTGAAATGATGGGTTGGTTAAAGTGTGCATGTCCTGTTTATACAACATAAGGGTGGGTGGGAGGGCCCAAGGACAATTCCATCTTGCACCTCTTTTTTCTTTCATTTTTCTTTGCGTCATGTGCTGTTTGGGGAGTGTTTTTTGGAAGGGCCATCCTGCGTGACACTGCAGTGCCACTCCTAGATGGGCCAGGTGTTTGTGTCGGCCACTAGGGTCGCTTATCTTACTCACACAGCTACCTCATTGCGCCTCTTTTTTTCTTCTTTGCGTCATGTGCTGTTTGGGGAGTGTTTTTTGGAAGGGCCATCCTGCGTGACACTGCAGTGCCACTCCTAGATGGGCCCGGTGTTTGTGTCGGCCACTAGGGTCGCTTATCTTACTCACACAGCTACCTCATTGCGCCTCTTTTTTTCTTCTTTGCGTCATGTGCTGTTTGGGGAGTGTTTTTTGGAAGGGCCATCCTGCATGACACTGCAGTGCCACTCCTAGATGGGCCAGGTGTTTGTGTCGGCCACTAGGGTCGCTTATCTTACTCACACAGCTACCTCATTGCGCCTCTTTTTTTCTTCTTTGCGTCATGTGCTGTTTGGGGAGTGTTTTTTGGAAGGGCCATCCTGCGTGACACTGCAGTGACACTCCTAGATGGGCCAGGTGTTTGTGTCGGCCACTAGGGTCGCTTATCTTACTCACACAGCTACCTCATTGCGCCTCTTTTTTTCTTCTTTGCGTCATGTGCTGTTTGGGGAGTGTATTTTGGAAGGGCCATCCTGCGTGACACTGAAGTGCCACTCCTAGATGGGCCAGGTGTTTGTGTTGGCCACTAGGGTCGCTTATCTTACTCACACAGCTACCTCATTGCGCCTCTTTTTTTCTTCTTTGCGTCACGTGCTGTTTGGGGAGTGTTTTTTGGAAGGGCCATCCTGCGTGACACTGCAGTGCCACTCCTAGATGGGCCAGGTGTTTGTGTCGGCCACTAGGGTCGCTTATCTTACTCACACAGCTACCTCATTACGCCTCTTTTTTTCTTCTTTGCATCATGTGCTGTTTGGGGAGTGTTTTTTGGAAGGGCCATCCTGCGTGACACTGCAGTGCCACTCCTAGATGGGCCAGGTGTTTGTGTCGGCCACTAGGGTCGCTTATCTTACTCACACAGCTACCTCATTGCGCCTCTTTTTTTCTTCTTTGCGTCATGTGCTGTTTGGGGAGTGTTTTTTGGAAGGGCCATCCTGCGTGACACTGCAGTGCCACTCCTAGATGGGCCAGGTGTTTGTGTCGGCCACTAGGGTCGCTTATCTTACTCACACAGCTACCTCATTGCGCCTCTTTTTTTCTTCTTTGCGTCATGTGCTGTTTGGGGAGTGTTTTTTGGAAGGGCCATCCTGCGTGACACTGCAGTGCCACTCCTAGATGGGCCAGGTGTTTGTGTCGGCCACTAGGGTCGCTTATCTTACTCACACAGCTACCTCATTGCGCCTCTTTTTTTCTTCTTTGCGTCATGTGCTGTTTGGGGAGTGTTTTTTGGAAGGGCCATCCTGCGTGACACTGCAGTGCCACTCCTAGATGGGCCAGGTGTTTGTGTTGGCCACTAGGGTCGCTTATCTTACTCACACAGCTACCTCATTGCGCCTCTTTTTTTCTTCTTTGCGTCATGTGCTGTTTGGGGAGTGTTTTTTGGAAGGGCCATCCTGCGTGACACTGCAGTGCCACTCCTAGATGGGCCAGGTGTTTGTGTCGGCCACTAGGGTCGCTTATCTTACTCACACAGCTACCTCATTGCGCCTCTTTTTTTCTTCTTTGCGTCATGTGCTGTTTGGGGAGTGTTTTTTGGAAGGGCCATCCTGCGTGACACTGCAGTGCCACTCCTAGATGGGCCAGGTGTTTGTGTCGGCCACTAGGGTCGCTTAGCTTAGTCATCCAGCGACCTCGGTGCAAATTTTAGGACTAAAAATAATATTGTGAGGTGTGAGGTGTTCAGAATAGACTGAAAATGAGTGGAAATTATGGTTTTTGAGGTTAATAATATTTTGGGATCAAAATGACCCCCAAATTCTATGATTTAAGCTGTTTTTTAGTGTTTTTTTAAAAAAAAACACCCGAATCCAAAACACACCCGAATCCGACAAAAAAAATTCGGTGAGGTTTTGCCAAAACGCGTTCGAACCCAAAACACGGCCGCGGAACCAAACCCAAAACCAAAACACAAAACCCGAAAAATTTCAAGTGCACATCTCTATTTTGGGCACACACCACAAGGACAATTATACACAGAATTTACTTCAAGTCACCCATCAATTAGATAGGTGACCACTGATTATAAAATATAACTTTTATTAATTTTGCTATAAAAAGATTTGCGAAGTATAGTGCAAGTGAAAAGTGGTGTGTAAACAAATGACAAGTGAATGAAAATGCAAGACCACTGTTGTAAGAAGAATTTCCTAAATGCAACTATTTATTTGCTACATAAACTCCTTGATGTTCCAAATCAGACACAATTGTGTCATTATGAGTTACTTGTAGCAATTATATGTGCTATGTCTGTGGTTTAATCCACACCTAGTGTTATTCTCTAGGTCTCAAGGTATTATATTTAAAAAAAAAGTCTGCGCAGGCAGTGTGCGCATCACTGCCTAATCAAGCGCTAGCTATTATTTATGAGACCCAGTTTTGTGAGTGACCAATATAAATTATTATTGAGACCACCAGACATTTAACACTCATATCTCTAATATAAATCACTGGTATTTAATACACATGGATTATATAGTTTGTTTTAGACTTGTAATACTCAATAATGATATAGAAGTCCTGAATTATGCTGGCAATTAGATCTACTTACATAAAATACCATATTTGAGTTTTGTGAGTGATGGGTGACTTGAAGTAAATTCTGTATATAATTGTCCATGTGTGCCCAAAACAGGGAATACTTCCTCTCTTTGGTTTATGAAATGCTTAAATCTATTCCTGGAGCACCTCCCAAATGATATATCTATATGAGAATATTTGGAAATGGGAAAGGACTAAGATATAAAAGAACATATTGTAAGATACTTAGTGTCTGTGCGACCTTTTTTACTTCTAATTTTACTACTTGCATCACTGAGGTTATCCTCAGATTCGGGTCTTGCACGACAAATTGGATTACAAAACAGTGTAAAATAAAATAATTGAATCAATATACAAATAAAAAAAGTATAGGGGGAACCAACTATGGACAATTTCAGCCTTACAGTGGAGCTAATGAGTAGGAGGGAGAAGTGGAACAGTGAAGTGGGTATCATTTTTTCAGATAAATCTGGCAATGCCTCAAAACCAAACTGTGATTGGAATGAAGACCTTCTGTCACTAAAATACCTTTTAACAAAACAGATGAAAACATTGTGTGAAATGACTACTTTTGAAAATTACCCTGAGTGGCCTGAGGCCAAGGATCTTTCCCGCATATGAATTGGCTACAGATAATCTGAAAACCGAATGGAAAGAAATATTTAAAAAGTGCTCATATGATCTGCTGTTAACTCTAGTAAAACACAACAACCTATTGTTAGAACAATATAGCAAAGAAATAGAAACCTTGTCAGATAATTTAAACATCTATGAACAAGAGATCCAGTTCCAACAAACATTTGAGAAATACAAGAATGAATTAGGCAAATTAGCAACAGAAATAATTGAACGCAAAAAAAGTAAATTTGCAAGAGATAGATGCGATTATGCCCTAAATCAAGTCTTTAGATGGAATTCCAAGAAAAGCTCCTCATACCAAAAAAGAAGACCCACACAAAGCTATACCTCAACAGATCAAGACTCCTCTGAAGCTGAAGGTTTCAATCAATCCTTTCAATTGAAAGATAACTTACCATCACATTCCAACAGATATTTTTTAGACTTTTAGACCAGGGTCAATGGAAGATCAAATTATAAACACAGGAGGAAGATTAGGAGAGGTAAGAAACACGAGAAATCGTGGAAGATGGAAAAGTCAGGGTTTATCCCGTTATCCCAAAAAATCACTGAAGAGGAAATGAAGGGAACAGTAGGAACTGAAGACCGTTTGAGAATCATAAATCTGTAAAATATCATATTAAGTGATTCTCACATATCTGTATTGAGCAAGGGCCTCACGTTTTCCCCAGTTAAGAACTTTGACAGATTTAATATTGAGAAAGATCTTCACTTGTTTGGGAGAAATTTGCTCCTGAACAAATTCTATCAATCTAATAAATGTGACTTTGACCAGGATTGTGATCAAAGAGATTTACCAATGATTCAAGAATTCACGGCGGAAGATCTGCAAGCCATACAGACACTTAATGATTTAGCAGATCAAGAAGAAAATCTTAGTTCATATGTAAGACCAATTTGTAAAAGGAAGGGAACTGTTTTCCCTCAGGGAAACATTTGTCCTAATGTGGACACTTTCATGGAAATTGTATCTAAGGATCTTGACGCATTATGGAGGGCAAATAAATCTAGATGTCATATGGTTGACAATCTAACCAAAGATGAAAGGAAAGCTCTCCATGATATTAAAACCTGGGACCATGTCCAAATAAAACCGTCTGGTAAAGGAGATAATATAGTGATTTGGGACAAAGAATTATATCTTAAGGAGGCAAATAACCAACTTAATGACACAAAATGCTATAAACGCCTACCAAATAACCCCATGGAAGTCTATAAGAAGCAATATGACAGGATAATAACAGCTTATGAGACGGGCATCATTAATAAGACAGTATGTAAGTTTTTAGAAGTGGAAGAACCCAAAACCCCCACATTTTACTTACTCCTAAAAATTCACAAAAATGAACAAATGCCACCAGGGCGCCTGATAGTGTCAGGGATGGAGGGCTTGACGGAACAAGCCAGTAAATTTTTAGACACTCATCTCAGGAGATTTGTGACCAATTTACCATTGTATACAAGAGACACGATGGAAATCATGTGTAAACTGAATGAAGTCCATGTGAATGAGCAGGTTCTACTGGTCACATGTGATGTAGAATCATTGTATATGAGCAGTCAACATGAAAGAGGCATTGATTCTGTGAACTACTTTTTGAATAAAGAAGGGAGAACAGAATTTGGGGAATTTTTGATCAAACTGTTGACTTTTGTTCTTAAAAAAAACTTTTTTTTCTTTGATGATAAATATTACCTACAGGTGAGGGGCACAGTGATGGGGGCGGCTTGTGCCCCCACATATGCAAATATATACCTTGGATGGTTGGAAGAAACCATTGTATTTCATGAAACAATGGAACAGTACACTCAGCATATCCTAATTTGGATGCGATATATAGATGACCTGTTGATACTCTGGGATGGTCCCTGTAACAAGTTAAAATAATTTATAAATATACTTAATAACAACAAATTCAACCTACGACTTACCTGTGAAATGAGCGAGTCTGAAGTAACCTTCCTGGACCTAAAGGTGAGAAAAATGGAGGATGGTCAAATTGGAATGGATCTATATAGAAAACATACGGTTACAAATAGCGTATTGCATAGGTTCAGTGCACACTTTTCCCCTGTACTCAAGGGGATCCCCAAGAAAGAGTTCCTCAGGATGAGGAGAAACTGTTCTGGAATGGCTGATTTCAAACAAAGAGCCATAGAACTGAGTAATAGACTCCTTATAAGGGGATATTCAAAGAGAGCCATCAAGAAAGTCAAACATCAAGCCAAACAGATGGACAGAAATCAACTATTATATACCAATAGAATTGAGACTAAAAGACCTGATGTCATTAGATTTATAGCAGACTTTTGTGTGGAGTGGAAAGAGATTCAAAACATTCTTAACAAACATTGGTCCATCATAACAATTGATCCAGATTTGGACAAGAAATTTGTCCCTAAACCTTTGATCAGTAGGAGGAGAGCTACCAACTTAAGGGATGAAATAGTTCACAGTCACTATGGCCCCAATAGAGCAATCAAAACCATCATAGGATCATATAGATGCGGAGGCTGTAAGGCATGCGAGTTTATGACAAAGATGACTGCATTCAAAGAGGAGTACAATAAAATGCATACAATTAAGGATTATATTAATTGCAAAACTTCTGGAGTAATATGTTGCCTCTCATGCACTTGTAGGAAAAGGTATGTTGATAAGATGACTATACATTGAAACAAAGAGTGTTGGAACACATGGGTTACATCAAGAACTGTAAGAAAGATCACAATAAATTTAAAGCACTTACAACTGTGGCAAAACATCTCTACGAAAATATGCAGGAAATACAGCTGACCTTAAAGTGTTTGGAATTGAACAAGTCTGGGTATAAGGGGAGGAAATGTGACACAATAATTATTGAAAAAAGAGAGTAGATGGACCTATCTATTGAATGGACTCCAACCACATGGACTCAACGAATATATTAATTATCCTGCTTTTTTGAAGAGATAAGAAAGATCTAAAACTGTATTAAAAAAGGTTAATAGTGAGGATGTTGCATAATGAACAATTAGTGTACAAATCAAAACAATATGAACCTAAAAAAAACTTATGTAATCATAAAATTGTCATGTGTCAAAAAGATGTGCGGAGACTGGACTCTGAAGTAAAATAGTCAGGGAGTTATATAGCTAAGAATCACCTAGCCATAAAATAAGGATCTGAATGAAGTTACTAATCGAATCACAAAACCATTTGTCACAAATGTGTGAGCACACTTATTTTATGTCAAGTACCTATAGGCAAAATATATATAGGAGATGCACATAGAATACAGTATTGTTTAATGTTTTCACAAAGATCCAGCACTATACTTTATTCATAACATATCAATAAACAAATCAATATGTAATTTCACTAATAACATAATAAAAATTTGCACTAATATGTATGATTAACAAGAATATAAATCTAACTCATTGTATTACATCACTGTAACAAAGAACCTCCCAAGGAATCATAATAATATAAACACAGGATAACACTATGGTCAGTTAAAACAAATACACTATATGCTAGTCCATGCACTCATAGTTCTATACCAACCTAACAGTTACACATGAATCATGGCATGAGGACATGCTTCTAATTAATCTACTCAGTATATAGTTCATGCAGAAAAAGTTCTATTTGCTGGAGCTAACAAATAATATCAGTTTGAAAGTAAAAGTGGAATTAAAATAAAATATTAAGTTTACTCTACCTCTTTGAAATTATGACTGTAAATCAATACACAAACGTAAAGACTTTGTTTTAACGTATTGATTGGAGGATAGAGTTGTCAATCAAGAACAATAACCAATGAAGGGCTGGACATGGCTATTTAGTTTCCTCCAACCCGGATCTCGGGTTGCCTATGAATAAGCTACGTTGCAAAGTGATCGTTAGGCAGTACACGCACTCTGCGTGTCTGTTATTTTAAATTAGCTGACCACTGTTGCAAAGATAATGTTTAATGTCTAATTTGAGTTCAATGCTGTGTAATTATAAGTGACTGTTAATGATATTGTAGCCGTAGCTACACACTGCAACCGCTTACCGGCAACAGACACTCATTACCGGTGTGAAGCCCCGGGACACGTGAGCTGCGTCTAGCGCGTGCAGCGCTGAGACACGCTGTGTAGGGAGCTGTTACTGTAGGCAGGCCTACACAGCTGGGGACGGCATTATTAATGAGGACACATTCCAATGTGGAGTGTCCAAGCTCCGATATTGAGTAGCAGTTGTCAATGTGTGAATGCTGAGACACGCTTATTAGAGACACCGGCGTTTACACAGTTAGTGTGGACTGATACCACATTTTCTCTGACGTCCTAAGTGGATGCTGGGACTCCGTAAGGACCATGGGGAATAGCGGCTCCGCAGGAGACTGGGCACAACTATAAAGAAAGCTTTAGACTACTGGTGTGCACTGGCTCCTCCCACTATGACCCTCCTCCAGACTTCAGTTAGAATCTTGTGCCCGGCTGAGCTGGATGCACACTAGGGGCTCTCCTGAGCTCCTAGAAAGAAAGTATATTTAGGTTTTTTATTTTACAGTGAGATCTGCTGGCAACAGACTCACTGCAGCGAGGGACTAAGGGGAGAAGAAGCGAACCTACCTAACAGGTGGTAGTTTGGGCTTCTTAGGCTACTGGACACCATTAGCTCCAGAGGGATCGACCGCAGGACCCGACCTTGGTGTTCGTTCCCGGAGCCGCGCCGCAGTCCCCCTTACAGAGCCAGAAGCATGAAGAGGTCCGGAAAATCGGCGGCAGAAGACTTCGGTCTTCACCAAGGTAGCGCACAGCACTGCAGCTGTGCGCCATTGCTCCTCATGTACACCTCACACTCCGGTCACTGATGGGTGCAGGGCGCTGGGGGTGGGGGCGCCCTGAGGGCAATATAAGACACCTTGGCTGGCAAATCTACATCATATATAGTCCTAGAGGCTATATAGATGTAAAAATACCCCTGCCAGTATTCCAGAAAAAGCGGGAGAAGTCCGCCGGAAAAGGGGCGGGGCCATCTCCCTCAGCACACTGGCGCCATTTTTCCCTCACAGCTCCGCTGGAAGGAAGCTCCCTGGCTCTCCCCTGCAGTCTGCAAGCTACAGAAGGGTAAAAAAGAGAGGGGGGGGGCACTAAATTTAGGCGCAGTATATATATAATAATATAAGCAGCTATAAGGGAAAAAACACTCATTTATAGTGGGATCCCTGTGTTATATAGCGCTCTGGTGTGTGCTGGCATACTCTCTCTCTGTCTCCCCAAAGGGCTTTGTGGGGTCCTGTCCTCTGTCAGAGCATTCCATGTGTGTTTGCGGTGTGTCGGTACGGCTGTGTCGACATGTTTGATGAGGAGGCTTATGTGGAGGCGGAGCAGATGCCTGTAAATGTGATGTCACCCCCTGCGGGGTCGACACCTGAGTGGATGGTGCTGTGGAAGGAATTACGCGACAGTGTCGACTCCTTGCATAAAAGGTTTGACGACATACCAAATGTGGGACAGCCGGCTTCTCAGCCTGTGCCTGCCCAGGCGTCTCAAAAGCCATCAGGGGCTCTAAAACGCCCGCTACCTCAGATGGCAGACACAGATGTCGACACGGATACTGACTCCAGTGTCGACGACGATGAGACTAATGTAACTTCCAGTAGGGCCACACGTTACATGATTGAGGCAATGAAAAATGTGTTGCACATTTCTGATGTTACCCCCGGTACCACAAAAAAGGGTATTATGTTTGGAGAGAAAAAACTACCAGTAGCTTTTCCTCCATCTGAGGAGTTAAATGAAGTGTGTGAAGAAGCGTGGGCTTCCCCTGATAAGAAGCTGGTAATTTCTAAGAGGTTACTAATGTCGTACCCTTTCCTGCCAGAGCATAGGTCACGTTGGGAAACATCCCCTAGAGTGGATAAAGCGCTCACACGCTTGTCAAAGAAGGTGGCACTACCGTCTTCGGATACGGCCGCCCTGAAGGAATCTGCTGATAGAAAGCAGGAGGCTATACTGAAATCTATATATACACACACACAGGTGTTATACTGAGACCAGCTATTGCTTCAGCATGGATGTGCAGTGCTGCAGCTGCATGGTCAGATTCCCTGTCAGAAAATATTGATACCCTAGACAGGGACACTATATTGCTAACCGTAGAGCATATAAAAGACGCACTTTTATACATGAGGGATGCACAGAGGGATATTTGCCGGCTGGCATCCAAAATTAGTGCAATGTCCATTTCTGCCAGGAGAGGGTTATGGACTCGGCAGTGGACAGGAGATGCAGATTCCAAAAGGCACATGGAAGTTCTGCCTTATAAGGGTGAGGAGTTGTTCGGGGATGGTCTCTCGGACCTCGTTTCCACAGCAACAGCTGGGAAGTCTACATTTTTACCCCATGTTCCCTCACAGCCAAAGAAAGCACCGTATTATCAGGTACAGTCCTTTCGGCCCAATAGGGGCAAGCGGGTTAAAGGCGCGTCCTTTCTGCCCAGAGGCAGAGGTAGGGGAAAAAAGCTGCAGCATACAGCCAGTTCCCAGGAGCAAAAGTCCTCCCCCGCTTCCTCTAAGTCCACAGCATGACGCTGGGTACGGTGGGGGCCCGTCTCAAATATTTCAGCAATCAGTGGGCTCGCTCACGGGTGGATCCCTGGATTATTCAGATAAGTATCTCAGGGGTACAAGCTGGAATTTGAGACGTCTCCCCCCCGCCGTTTCCTCAAATCTGCCTTGCCAACCACTCCCTCAGGCAGGGAGTCAGTGTTACAGGCAATTCACAAGCTGTATTCACAACAGGTGATAGTAAAGGTACCCCTACTTCAACAAGGACGGGGTTACTATTCCACAATGTTTGTGGTACCGAAACCGGACGGTTCGGTGAGACCCATTTTAAATTTGAAATCCTTGAACACATATATAAAAAAAATTCAAGTTCAAGATGGAATCGCTCAGGGCGGTTATTGCAAGCCTGGATGAGGGGGATTACATGGTATCACTGGACATCAAGGATGCTTACCTGCATGTCCCCATTTACCATCCTCACCAGGAGTACCTCAGATTTGTGGTACAGGATTGTCATTACCAATTCCAGACGTTGCCGTTCGGTCTATCCACGGCTCCGAGGGTCTTTACCAAGGTAATGGCCGAAATGATGATACTCCTTCGAAAGAAGGGAGTTTTAATTATCCCGTACTTGGAAGATCTCCTGATAAAGGCGAGGTCCAGAGAGCAGTTGTTGGTCGGGGTAGCACTATCTCGGGAGGTGCTACAACAGCACGGCTGGATTCTAAACATACCAAAGTCACAGCTGGTCCCTACGACACGTCTACTGTTCCTGGGGATGGTTCTGGACACAGAACAGAAAAAAGTGTTTCTCCCGGAGAAGGCCAAGGAGCTGTCATCTCTAGTCAGAGGCCTCCTAAAACCAAAACAGGTGTCGGTGCATAACTGCACGCGGATCCTGGGAAAGATGGTAGCTTCCTACGAAGCGATTCCATTCGGCAAGTTTCATGCAAGAACCTTTCAGTGGGACCTGTTGGACAAGTGGTCCGGATCGCATCTTCAGATGCATCGGCTGATAACCCTGTCTCCAAGGACAAGGGTGTCTCTGCTGTGGTGGCTGCAGAGTGCTCATCTTCAAGAGGGCCGCAGATTCGGCACACAGGACTGGGTCCTGGTGACCACGGATGCCAGCCTTCGAGGCTGGGGGGCAGTCACACAGGGAAGAAACTTCCAAGGACTATGGTCAAGTCAGGAGACTTCCCTGCACATAAATATTCTGGAACTAAGGGCCATTTACAATGCCCTAAGTCAGGCAAAACCCCTGCTTCAAAACCAGCCGGTACTGATCCAGTCAGACAACATCACGGCGGTCGCCCATGTAAACCGACAGGGTGGCACGAGAAGCAGGACGGCGATGGCAGAAGCCACAAGGATTCTCCGATGGGCGGAAAATCACGTGTTAGCACTGTCAGCAGTGTTCATTCCGGGAGTGGACAACTGGGAAGCAGACTTCCTCAGCAGGCACGACCTCCACCCGGGAGAGTGGGGACTTCATCCAGAAGTCTTTCAAATGATTGTAAACCGTTGGGAAAGGCCACAGGTGGACATGATGGCGTCCCGCCTAAACAAAAAGCTAGAAAAGTATTGCGCCAGGTCAAGAGACCCGCAGGCGATAGCTGTGGACGCTCTAGTGACACCGTGGGTGTACCGGTCGGTTTATGTGTTCCCTCCTCTTCCTCTCATACCAAAGGTACTGAGGATAATAAGGAGAAGAGGAGTAAGAACTATACTCATTGTTCCGGATTGGCCAAGAAGAGCTTGGTACCCGGAACTTCAAGAAATGATCTCAGAGGACCCGTGGCCTCTACCGCTCAGACAGGACCTGCTGCAGCAGGGGCCCTGTCTGTTCCAAGACTTACCGTGGCTGCGTTTGACGGCATGGCGGTTGAACACCGGATCCTGAAGGAAAAGGGTATTCCGGAGGAAGTCATTCCTACGCTGATTAAAGCTAGGAAAGAAGTAACCACAAACCATTATCACCGCATATGGTGAAAATATGTTGCGTGGTGTGAGGCCAGGAAGGCCCCAACGGAGGAATTTCAGCTGGGCCGTTTCCTGCACTTCCTACAGTCAGGGTTGACTATGGGCCTTAAATTGGGTTCCATTAAGGTCCAGATTTCGGCTCTATCGATTTTCTTCCAGAGAGAACTGGCTTCACTACCTGAAGTTCAGACTTTTGTTAAGGGAGTGCTGCATATTCAGCCCCCTTTTGTGCCTCCAGTGGCACCTTGGGATCTCAACGTGGTGTTGGATTTCCTAAAGTCACATTGGTTTGAGCCACTGAAAACCGTGGATTTGAAATATCTCACGTGGAAAGTGGTCATGTTGTTGGCCTTAGCTTCGGCCAGGCGTGTATCAGAATTGGCGGCTTTGTCATGTAAAAGCCCTTATCTGATTTTCCATATGGATAGGGCAGAATTGAGGACTCGTCCCCAGTTTCTCTCCAAAGTGGTATCAGCTTTTCATCTGAACCAACCTATCGTGGTGCCTGCGGCTACAAAAGACTTGGAGGCTTCCAAGTTGTTGGACGTAGTCAGGGCCCTGAAAATCTATGTTTCCAGGACAGCTGGAGTCAGAAAGACTGACTCGCTCTTTATCCTGTATGCGCCCAACAAGTTGGGTGCACCTGCTTCAAAGCAGACTATTGCTCGCTGGATCTGTAGTACGATTCAGCTTGCACATTCTGCGGCTGGACTGCTGCATCCTAAATCAGTGAAAGCCCATTCCACGAGGAAGGTGGGCTCTTCTTGGGCGGCTGCATGAGGGGTCTCAGCTCTTCAACTTTGCCGAGCAGCTACTTGGTCGGGGTCAAACACGTTTGCTAAATTCTACAAGTTTGACACCCTGGCTGAGGAGGACCTAGAGTTTGCCCATTTGGTGCTGCAGAGTCATCCGCACTCTCCCGCCCGTTTGGGAGCTTTGGTATAATCCCCATGGTCCTTACGGAGTCCCAGCATCCACTTAGGACGTCAGAGAAAATAAGAATTTACTCACCGATAATTCTATTTCTCGTAGTCCGTAGTGGATGCTGGGCGCCCATCCCAAGTGCGGATTGTCTGCAATTCTTGTATATAGTTATTGCTTAACTAAAGGGTTATTGTTGAGCCATCTGTTGAGAGGCTCAGTTGTTATCATACTGTTAACTGGGTATAGTATCACGAGTTATACGGTGTGATTGGTGTGGCTGGTATGAGTCTTACCCGGGATTCAAAATCCTTCCTTATTGTGTCAGCTCTTCCGGGCACAGTATCCCTTCTGAAGTCTGGAGGAGGGTCATAGTGGGAGGAGCCAGTGCACACCAGTAGTCTAAAGCTTTCTTTATAGTTGTGCCCAGTCTCCTGCGGAGCCGCTATTCCCCATGGTCCTTACGGAGTCCCAGCATCCATTACGGACTACGAGAAATAGAATTACCGGTGAGTAAATTCTTATTTTTGTATTAAAAGTGATTTTCAGGTACCTTTCTAGGCAAACGTGATATGAGTCATGCTTAGGGTCCATTTAAACCCATGTGCAAGATTTTATCAGTTATATAAATTGGGTAATGGAACATAATATATTGCTGCATACTAGATAGGAACCTCTATATCCTAGCATTTAGATATCATTGTATAAATATTAGAGGTATTAACACTCACCTATTGTATAACCACGTCAGTTTACTCACATATGGTAAATTATGTAAGTAGATCTAATTGGCAGCATAAATCAGGTCTGCTATATCATTATTGAGTATGACAAGTTTAAAACAAACTATATAATTCATGTGTATTAAATTCCAGTGATTTATATTAGAGATATGAGTGTTAACTGTCCGGTGGTCTCAATAATAATTAATATTGGTCACTCACAAAACTGGGTCTCATAAATAATAGCTAGCGCTTGATTAGGCAGTGAGGCACATGCTGCCTGCGCAGAATTTTTTTTAATATATTACCTTGAGACCTAGAGAACAACACTAGGTTTGGATTAAACCACAGACATAGCACATATAATTGCTACAAGTAACTCATAATGACACAATTGTGTCTGATTTGGAAGATCAAGGAGTTTATGTAGCAAATAAATAGTTGCAATCAGGAAATTCTTCTTACAATAGTGGTCTAGCATTTAATTCACTTGTCATTTGTTTACACACCACTTTTCACTTGCACTATACTTCACAAATCTTTTTATAGCAAAATTAATAACATTTATATTTTATAATCAGTGGTCACCTATCTAATTGATGGGTGACTTGAAGTAAATTCTGTATATAGTTGTCCGTGTCATGTGTGCCCAAAACAGGTAATACTTCCTCTCTTTGTTTTATGAAGTACTGCTGTATAAGTCCAGTATTACTGCTGTATATGTCCAGTGGTACTGCCGTCTAAAGCCAGTCCAGTAGTACTGCCATATAAGTCCAGTGGTACTGCTATATAAAACCTGTACAGTTGTACTGCCATAGTAATCCAGTGGTACTGCCATATGAATCCAGTCCATTGATACTGCTGTATATGTCCAGTGATACTGCCGTATATGTCCAGTGATACTGCCATATATGTCCAGTGGTACTACCGTATAAATCCAGGGATTCTGCCGTATATGTCCAGTGATACAGCCATATATGTCCAGCTGGTGCTGCCGTATAAGTCCAGTGATAATGCCATATAAATCCAGTCCAGTGGTACTGCCGTATAAGTCCAGTCAGGTGGTGCTGCCATATAAGTTCAGTGGTGCTGTCCTGTGCTGTATATTATTTACTCCAAATAAATGGATTATTAATATTTAAGCCAAGTAATTTTTACAGGGTTTTCCTTGTGTGTTGTAGAGGTACGCTCTCCTGTGCTGCATATTGTTATATAACTCTAGAAAAATAATGGAGAACAAAAATTTGGAGGATAAAATAGGGAAAAATCAAGAACCACTTCCTCCTCCTGCCGCTGCTGCCGCTGCTGTTGTTGTTGCTGGGAGTCGATCGTCATCCCAGAGGGGAAGTTGGAAGACCACTAGTACTACTGCAACTAAGCAATTGACTGTCCAACAGACCTTTGCGAGGAAGACGAAATATGACAGTAGTCATCCTGTTGCAAAGCGGATAGCTGAGGCCTTGACAGCTATGTTGGTGTTAGACGTGCATCCGGTATCCACCATTAGTGCAGTGGAATTTAGACAATTGATGGAGGTAGTGTGTACCCAGTACCAGTGGCGTAAGTTCGCCCCAGTCGCCCGGAGGCATGATAAGTGTTGGTGCCCCCCCCCCCCCCCCCTCCTACACACACGCCCTTCATATGTAGCTATCCGGCACTCATGTTGAACAGTAGTAGCGTGCTCAGGTGCCTTTCCCAATAGTAATATATATACACATACAAAGTGGACGGCACTCCAAGTCAGTCATCACAATAAAATAGACACCAGCATACCATTATAGCAAATCTACAGTACTCCCTCACCCACTAGCGTGTCACAATGTAGATGCTTTGGCGCAGTGGTGTGCCGATATACAGTATATATATAAACAACACACAAACGCCACTTTCAAGAACAATACAGCAGGGGATTAAGTCCGACTGCCCTGGCGCAGTTAATAACAATCCCCATAATTATAGGGATTGATGAGAAGGGCTCCATGTGTAGGCTACACAACAGCTCTTCTTCCTATTTTAACACCATAAGTACCTGTGTAGCAGCCTATAAAGTGGGTGACCCCCGCATCAGCAGTGTGTGGATGGGCTCCGCAGCAGAATGACGGAAGACGCAGAAATAACTCTGATATCCCGCTCAGTATAGGGGGCACAACGTCCAGTGACTGCTCTCTACACTCTCACATACAGCAGGCAGGGTGGCGGACGTGGAGAATTAAGCAGATGTTCATCACAAGGCTTTCTCTCCTAGCATTAGTCCTGATCACAGTTCAGGGACAAATCATAGGGAAGTGTGGAGGTGGCAGGTCACACTGGAGAAGGAGGAGGTGGATAGCAGCTCCCAGGACTCTAGTCTGCACTCCTTCTCCCCGGCCAGAGGCGAGAACCAGACAGCTGTACTATTGCGAGACCTGTCACATAGAATTTGATGGCAGATAAGAAATACTTGGCCAATGTAGTCTGCCCCTGTACACTCATGTACTAGGGTTAATATTTGTTGGGTGCCAAATAACCTACCTATCCAGAGTACCTGGTGGTAACCACGCCAGCAATGGGAGACTATACAAACTCTACACAGTCAGGGCCATGGCGGGAACAGAACCCATGACCTCAGTGCTGTGATGCATAATGATAACCATTACACCGTCCACACAAAAGGGAGTATGCAAGTCACTGTATTCCATGGACACTAACATACTGCGCACTGATACAGTAAATGATAATACTATATATATATATATATATTCATCTTGTGGTTCAGTACTCACTATTGTATATGCAGTTGCCTGGGTGCCCTTGCTGATAATGATGTATATAAGTGTGGCGTCCTTTCCTTAGATGCTCCCAACACCAGGCGAGAGATACTGCATGGCACTCCAGGACTTATTTAAATCAATAAACTTTTACCGCAATATATCAACGATTCTGGGTTATATATTGCAGTAAAATGTAATTGATTCAAAGACGTCCTGGAGTGCCATGCAGTATCTCTTACCTGGTGTTGGGAGCATCTAGGGATGTCACACTTTGCCTATATCTATATCTATCTATCATCTATCTCTATCTATCTATTTATCTATATATTTTATTTTTTTATAGGACTGTGAGCCTGACACTCCTTTGAGGGTACAATGAATTCTTGCTGTGGTGCCCTCCTTAGGTCAAAGCAACGGTCTCATATAGATGTAGAATTCAGTGGCACTCCACAGACTTCTATACAGTTAATACTCCATACTTTATTTAATTCATGGATTAATTATTTATTATTAATATATTCAAGTCTGTGGAGTGCCACTGAATTCCACATCTCTCTCTCTCTCTCTATACATTTACTTATTCTGGTGCCCCCACAAGAAGTTTTAATATATTGCTGGGAGGTGCTGCACTTAGGATCCCTTCAGTAATGACACACACAGCAGCACCTTTATATAATCAATATTTCAATCTGGTACTATAGATTGTCATCAGGTATGGTATCCTGGTGACAATCTATAGTACCAGATTGAAATATTGATTATATAATGGTGCTGCTGTGTGTGTCATTATTGAAGGGATCCGAAGTGCAGCACCTCCCAGCAATGTATACAATAAGACCCCCCCCCCCCCACCCCGCGCGCGCGCCCCCCAATCACCGGCTTTCGGCACGCACGATTATGTGACCATCACAAGGAAGGGTAAGTGAGGCTGCCCTGGACCTCCACTTACCCGCAGAGCCGGAGCACACAGCGGCTGGCCGGTGGGATTTTCCCTCAGAACGCTGAGGGTGCTCATGCTGCTACGAGCTCCTCCTCTTCCGGTGACAGGTTCCAGGCTGCGAGTAGCTCCTCCAGTCCTCCTGATCTGCGGGCTCCCCCTGACACTGACACGAAAGCTCCTCTTCAGGAGTCAGGCAGCGGGAGACAGTGTGGAGGAGATGCGCCCCCTTGAGGCCAGGAGCCCGGCGGCAGCCGACTCCACTGCCTCCCAGAGTTCCGCCCCTGCCCAGTACCAAATCCCATCTAGATTCCACTTCACTAGGAAAGCGATTCCCGGACTGTACAGGGATATTAAGAAAAGTGTCCTCAGCGTCCTGAATAATGCTGTTGTACCCAGTGTCCACTTAACCACGGACATGTGAACAAGTGGAGCAGGGCACAGTAAGGACTACATGATTGTGACAGCCCACTGGGTAGATGTATTGCCTCCCACAGCAACAACAGCAGTGGCATTAGTAACACCATCTCACAAATGCCAGCTCATTCCTAGTAAGGTTACGCTGTATATCACCGGTTTCTGTAAGAGGCACACTGCTGACAACCTCTTGCGGAAACTGAGGGACATCATCGCACAATGGCTTTCCCCACTTAGACTCTCCTGGGGATTTGTGATATCGGACAACGCCACCAATATTGTGCGTGCATTACATCTGGGCATATTCCAGAACATACCATGTTTTACACATACAATTAATTTGGTGGTGCAGAATTTTTTGAGAAATGACAGGGGCATGCAGGAGATGCTATTGGTGGCCCGAAAAATTGCGGGCCACTTTCGACATTTAGCCACTGCATGCCACTCCTAGATGGGCCAGGTGTTTATGTCACACACTTGTGTCACTTAGCTTAGTCATACAGCTACCTCATTGCACCTCTTTTTCTTATTTGCATGATGTGCTGTTTGGGGCCTAGTTTTTTTTAAGTGCCATCCTGCCTACCACTGCAGTGCCACTCCTAGATGGGCCAGGTGTTTGTGTCACTTAGCTTATTCATACAGCGACCTTGGTGCAACTTTTAGGCCTAAAAACAATATTGTGAGGTGTGAGGTGTTCAGAATAGACTGGAAATGAATGTTATTGAGGTTAATAATACTGTAGGATCAAAATTACACCCAAATTCTGAGATTATAGTTTTTTTTTTTTTTTTTTTTCAAAAAATCATCCAGATCCAAAACCAAAACCCAAAAGGGTGGTTTTGGCAAAACCTATCCAGATCCAAAACACGAGCTGGGATCCAGATCCAAAACTAAAACACAAAACACGAAAAGTGCACGCCACACATCTCTAATATTTAAGCACTAACGCCTGATGCATGCACACCCATTAGAGCAAAACAACCGACTTAACAACTATAATCAAATAATAAAGTGATGAAGAAATGTATAAGGGTAAATGGATTACCCATTATACAGCTTTCACATATGGGTCTTTCTTTATCAGTCACTGACATTTATGTGACCATCCCATTTAGTAACTTTTGAACACTGTTATATCTAAGGTGACCAAATCTTCTGTGCCAAAGTTCCATTGCAGATGAAATGGCTGGTAGTATCAGAATCTACAGTATATACTAACAATAAGTTATATGACTGTCTGACAGTGCTGACTCATCATTGCCATTTGCATTTCTTTTTCTGCATAATGTAGTATTTACATATATATGATAACATTCAAATGCATTGTGACCTATTTTAGGACATACAGATGTGTCCCTGCTCAGCTGTACATGCGTGTGCTACAGCATCACAGGTTCAATTATTCACGCCTGTGTGCAGCACACTTGCTGGAGTGTGTGCACCATGCAATCCTATGGATCACGGGTGAGTATGCTGTGCACTCACACAGCTGCGGTCACGCTATTCATAGCAAATATGCCACTAGTAGCTACTGCCAGCTGCAAGATAAAGAGTGTCACATCTCTATATAACACATGAACTTGAATTTTCAATTCAGCTGGCAAAAACTCTCACTTTTGCTTTGTGTCTGTGGTTAGATTGGGTTTGTTTGCTTCCAATGCTATGATGTGTAGAAGTAAGGTCGGCATCCATTTTATTAGAGACTAAAGCCTCCCTGAAGGAACCAAGATGGAGTATGTGCAGTACCACTCTCAGCTTCAACACCTTCCATCATGGAGGCTGGAGCTGAAGATGAACAGGCTCACTACACATGCACAGTAGCACACAATGGTTGGAGGTTGCACATCTGGTTTTCTGGGGAGTATCTGGACAAAGAGTCAGCACAGGGCGTTGTCTCAAAAAAGGGGCATGTGTGGGAGTCTGATGAAACAAATGGGGCATGTGTGGGAGTCTGATAGTGTAACGATTTCTAGAGTTCTCTGTGTGTGCGTGCTTGGAAAGATGTCAGCTGAAGCCAGGTGAAAATTAAGTAAAGTTTATTGTGGAAAAAGTGGTGGTAAAAATAAATATAAACTGGATGCTTGATTACATGGAACAAAACACGATAAATGGAATATTTCAGGTTAAACATAGATGCAAAATAAACATGAAGAAATCCGGGTTTAAATCAAGCAGGGGAAAAATAACATACCCAAAAATGAAGTGATCAGGCAGGAATGGAAACAAACTGCAAATAATAGTCCAGAAATGTAGATGTTGAACCGGCAGGGTAAGAAGTCCAGAAGCAAGGCACATGCGTTTTAGCAAACTGCAGGGAAGTCTCCAAGAAGCAAATAAGGCAGAATCTGGACAGGGTTACTGGAGAGAGCCCAGTCTCACTCCATACGGAACCGCAATGATCTGCAACTAGGTGCCTGTGAGCTGGAGTTAAATAGCAGCAGGGTGTTGGGCTCCAGGTGCACACAATCAGGTAATTACCCTGCAGAGGCAGTGTGCAACTGCCATTCAGACCTGAGGCAACAAGTGAGACCCCTAGAGGCAGGAATGAGGTAATGCAAGGCAAAACAAACACAAATATTCCTAACATTATCCCCCCCTTTAAACAGGCGGATTCCAGACGCCTCAAAGTTCATCTTCTCTTCTTTTTTCCTCCTTTCTTTTTGGGTTGCCTAGACTTACTAGAAGGTGTCACAAAGACACTACTTGGCAATACAGGTCCATCAATAACAAGTCTAGGATCATACAGAAGCTCACTCTGAGTCGGAGCCACAACCCAGCGGTAGAACTGACTTCTTATTTTCCTGGATGGAATCAAGAACGGAAGGTAAATTTGAAGATGCTAAACTTGCCGAGCAATCTGCGTGAACACCTAGAGATACCTGCCCACATCTGAAAAACTGAGGGTGCTCCCCAGACTGCAAAGGCAGGTTCTCAGACGGGCACACCTTTATAGACTCATCTAGGAGAGTGAGGACAGTTGATGGACAGAATCTTTCGGTCACAGCCTTGAGGAAACCGGGCAAATCTTGTAACACTGGATCTCCCTTATCTATAAGACCATTTACCCACTTCAAGGCCCTCCCTCTGAATCTCATACATACGTTAGCAATGATATCAATAGGGGACAAGTCATCAAAACTCAGATAATATCTGAAGAGAGCTAAACAGTGAGAGATATTTCCATAAAAGTAAGGCAGATCCTCGGGCAAATCTTGGATCTCGGGCATGGCAGGCACCTCTATCTGGTGTTGGACAGGCGGAACCCCCTCCTGGGGCTGGACAGGCGGAACCCCCTCCTGGGGCTGGACAGGCAGAACCCCCTCCTGGGGCTGGACAGGCAGAACCCCCTCCTGGGGCTGGACAGGCAGAACCCCCTCCTGGGGCTGGACAGGCAGAACCCCCTCCTGGGGCTGGACAGGCAGAACCCCCTCCTGGGGCTGGACAGGCAGAACCCCCTCCTGGGGCTGGACAGGCAGAATCCCCTCCTGGGGCTGGACAGGTCTTGGCCGGACCTCTGGCAAGGTGGACACCTCTCGGACCTCTGGCAAGGCGTGGACCTCTGGCAAGGCGGGCACCTCTCGGACCTCTGGCAAGGCGGGCACCTCTCGGACCTCTGGCAAGGCGGGCACCTCTCGGACCTCTGGCAAGGCGGGCACCTCTCGGACCTCTGGCAAGGCGGGCACCTCTCGGACCTCTGGCAAGGCGGGCACCTCTCGGACCTCTGGCAAGGCGGGCACCTCTCGGACCTCTGGCAAAGCGGGCACCTCTCGGACCTCTGGCAAAGCGGGCACCTCTCGGACCTCTGGCGAAGCGGGCACCTCTCGGACCTCTGGCGAAGCGGGCACCTCTCGGACCTCTGGCGAAGCGGGCACCTCTCGGACCTCTGGCGAAGCGGGCACCTCTCGGACCTCATGCCGTGAGGCAAGGGCAACGGGGACCTCATGCCGTGAGGCAAGGGCAACGGGGACCTCATGCCGTGAGGCAAGGGCAACGGGGACCTCATGCCGTGAGGCAAGGGCAACGGGGACCTCATGCCGTGAGGCAAGGGCAACGGGGACCTCATGCCGTGAGGCAAGGGCAACGGGGACCTCATGCCGTGAGGCAAGGGCAACGGGGACCTCATGCCGTGAGGCAAGGGCAACGGGGACCTCATGCCGTGAGGCAAGGGCAACAGGGACCTCATGCCGTGAGGCAAGGGCAGCAGGGACCTCATGCCGTGAGGCAAGGGCAGCAGGGACCTCATGCCGTGAGGCAAGGGCAGCAGGGACCTCATGCCGTGAGGCAAGGGCAGCAGGGACCTCATGCCCGAAGGCAAGGGCAGCAGGGACCTCATGCCCGAAGGCAAGGGCAGCAGGGACCTCATGCCCGAAGGCAAGGGCAGCAGGGACCTCATGCCCGAAGGCAAGGGCAGCAGGGACCTCATGCCCGAAGGCAAGGGCAGCAGGGACCTCATGCCCGAAGGCAAGGGCAGCAGGGACCTCATGCCCGAAGGCAAGGGCAGCAGGGACCTCATGCCCGAAGGCAAGGGCAGCAGGGACCTCATGCCCGAAGGCAAGGGCAGCAGGGACCTCATGCCCGAAGGCAAGGGCAGCAGGGACCTCATGCCCGAAGGCAAGGGCAGCAGGGACCTCATGCCCGAAGGCAAGGGCAGCAGGGACCTCATGCCCGAAGGCAAGGGCAGCAGGGACCGACACCCCTCCTGGGGTCGCAGGGCCGGACACCCCTCCTGGGGTCGCAGGGCCGGACACCCCTCCTGGGGTCGCAGGGCCGGACACCCCTCCTGGGGTCGCAGGGCCGGACACCCCTCCTGGGGTCGCTTGGCCGGACACCCCTCCTGGGGTCGCTTGGCCGTACACCCCTCCTTTCGAAATTTGAGCACCACAGTGGCATAACTGAGCAGAATTTGGCACTATGGCAGAATGAGGAAAGCTCTTTTTATGTTTGCGAGCAGGACATAACTGAATAAAATGTCCCGACCTGCCGCAATAAAAACAGAGCTTCTTATCCCTTCTATGTCTCCTTTCTTCCTCAGAGAGACTGGGTCGTGGAAAACTCCAAAACTTGCCTTTGCTTACGCTAGAAAAACAGCAGCCAGAATTGAGAGCACCAGACTGATCTTTTCCCCTTTTTTCCTGCGTCTCCTTAAAGGGAGCAGGTAATCTTACTGAATCTTCAGGCAGAGCAGACAGTATCTCTGAAGATAGGATTTGAATACCCTCCAGTTTCTCTCTGAAATCCACCAGCAATGCAGAACTCAAAAACGGCAAAAACTTGAGAGGCAGGGAACCTTTCTGAAGTGAAGCCATTGTATGAGATTCAGCTGAATCAAAACAAAACTCCTGCACACGTTTATTTTGGCAGATCATTCTGTAACGATTTCTAGAGTTCTCTGTGTGTGCGTGCTTGGAAAGATGTCAGCTGAAGCCAGGTGAAAATTAAGTAAAGTTTATTGTGGAAAAAGTGGTGGTAAAAATAAATATAAACTGGATGCTTGATTACATGGAACAAAACACGATAAATGGAATATTTCAGGTTAAACATAGATGCAAAATAAACATGAAGAAATCCGGGTTTAAATCAAGCAGGGGAAAAATAACATACCCAAAAATGAAGTGATCAGGCAGGAATGGAAACAAACTGCAAATAATAGTCCAGAAATGTAGATGTTGAACCGGCAGGGTAAGAAGTCCAGAAGCAAGGCACATGCGTTTTAGCAAACTGCAGGGAAGTCTCCAAGAAGCAAATAAGGCAGAATCTGGACAGGGTTACTGGAGAGAGCCCAGTCTCACTCCATACGGAACCGCAATGATCTGCAACTAGGTGCCTGTGAGCTGGAGTTAAATAGCAGCAGGGTGTTGGGCTCCAGGTGCACACAATCAGGTAATTACCCTGCAGAGGCAGTGTGCAACTGCCATTCAGACCTGAGGCAACAAGTGAGACCCCTAGAGGCAGGAATGAGGTAATGCAAGGCAAAACAAACACAAATATTCCTAACAGATAGCATACACGTGGGGGTTTGATAGGCCTTATAAGGGGCATGTGGGAAACATTAGCCATGGGGAGCCTAATGTTCCATGTTTGCTCCCAGTCATATCAAAAGCTGTCTATGTAAGTGATTCCAGTAGAGTGAGTGTAAGCATGTGTGGAAGTCTGATGGGCATAGTTGGTGGTACTGGAAAAGGTTTGTAATCAGTCTGTGGTCTAATTGGTGTGAGTGGGATGTTGGTGGCAGGTAGGGTTACATGGGACATGGGTGGTCATTCTGAGTTGTTCGCAGCCAGCAACTTTTTGCTGCTGCTGCGATCAATAGTCCATGCCTATGGGGGAGTATATTTTAGCTTATCAGGGCTGCGATCGCTTGTGCAGCCCTGCTAAGCTAAAAAAAAATTCAAGCAAAAGTAGGCTGGGGCTGGACATACTTACCCTGTGCTATGGATCCAGCGATGATGGGCCCAGCTTTGACGTCACTCCTCCACCCTCCATTCTGCTGGACACAAAAATGTGGAGCAAGCCAACCTAGGTTGGAAAGGGCGCTATAGGTGTAATTCCAATTTTAAATGTGCAGCAGCTGCCTGGATAGGTCAGTGACACCTATATACGGAATACAGACTAAAAAACAACAACAATAAGGCTGCGCTTAGAGAGATGAATTGTCTGAATATCAAATAAAATTTATTATACTTAAAATCTGTCAAATAGACAATAAAAAATTGATTGTACACTGTGATAAATAGCCTCTGATCATCCTTTAAACAACACATAAGCTTGTTCAAAATTTACCATAGGACCCTATATGCTTAGAACCAATTGAATCCTGGGGCTATAGCATAGTCCCTGGGCTGGAAGAATATGTCCCAACGCTGGAGGATTTAGCAGTTCCAATGTTAAATCATGAATTTAGGAAAGTCCTCACCAGTTGTGCGTTTTGCGAACAAAAGTCCAGTCCTTGGTTATGGATGTGGTTCGGTGTTTGGGAGTTTTGTGGGGTCCACGGTGGTCCAAGCAAAGGTGATGGGTTGTGGTGGGATGATGAGAAGGCTCACACCTGATGCGTTTCACAGCTACTGCTGCTTTATCAAAGGGGATTTGATAAAGCAGCAGAAACGCACAACTGGTGAGGACTTTCCTAAATTCATGATTTAATATTGGAACTGCTAAATCCTCCAGCGTTGGGACATATTCTTCCAGCCCAGGGACTGTGCTATAGCCCCAGGATTCAATTGGTTCTAAGCATACAGGGTCCTATGGTAAATTTGGAACAAGCTTATGTGTTGTTTAAAGGATGATCAGAGGCTATTTATCACAGTGTACAATCAATTTTAATTGTCTATTTGACAGATTTTAAGTATAATAAATTTTATTTGATATTCAGACAATTCATCTCTCTAAGCGCAGCCTTATTGTTGTTGTTTTTTAGTCTGTATTCTGCTGGACACGCCTGCGTTATACTCACCACTCCCCGAAAACGGCTCCAAACGGTCCGGATCCGCCCAGCCACGCATCCGTCCTGTCAATCCTCTTTGCGGTCCGTCCTGTGACCGCTTTCTTCTTTAGACACGACGTAAACCCAGCAACCTCTGTCACCGGGCAATGTCGTGCACGCGCACAGCGGCCACTGCACATGCGCATTACGCACCCGTTCGCACTGCAGCGAAAAAATGCTGCATGCGAATGGGTCGGAATGACCCCCATGGATGGGTGTTTTGAGAACAGTGAGTGGCTGATAAGCAGGAGTAATTTTTAAACTATATTTTAAGGATCATCTGTATTCCTTATGAAGGCTAGAGGGATATACCTGCATCATTTGAAGTGAATTAGATTGACAATTATTGAGTTAAAATTTAGAAGATGTTTTGTACTTTTGCCCTTTCCTAATAAACAACCCCCAATATTTATTAGTATTTGGACTTTTTTTGTTTCTAACAACCATATTAAGTTACAAAATGAAATCTACTTTAACTGCTTGCAAACCCATTTATTGTAGTTATGTGACTGTTAACTAAAATCATTTGTACAGTATTTGTAAACAAGTCATGTGCAGTAATTCTTATTTTAACACAGCTGTAAAAATGACATTTGTTTTATTTAAGTATCCTGCATTTAATTCTCAAATGTACATGTTTTCCTTCCAGTCAGAGACTTAATTGACTTTATAGCGTCTTTGTATTTTACAATGCACCTGTGATATTATTAGGAACAAATTTCTGTACTGTATGTTGTCTCATTTCTAAATATGCAATAAGGTAACCTTTAGCTAGATAAGGATATGACCTAGGACATATCCCTAAAGAGTTAATTGAAGAAGCAGAAGTTAAGAATATTATAATTTATTAAAAAAATTTTTTATTTGTATATATGAAGCAAAATATATATGTGTAAGTGATGTTTATAAAAAAAATTGTTAGTATAACTTATTTTACGTTTTCTGGACTTATTTATCAAAGTCCATAAAATTATCTGAAATACTCTGCAGTGGACCCCACTTCTTCAAGGACATGTCCTTTTCTGTGAGGGGGTGGGGCTTAGTGTGCCACGATTTTGAAGAGTGGGGTTGGATTGGACATCAGAAGTGTACAGCACAGGAAATAAATACATGATTGATTGCAGGCTAAGCAGGCAGGCTAAATTTAGGGATAGGTTTCGGGTTGGGTGGGTTAGGAGAAGGGGTAGTGTTTAAATACTTACAGGGATCCATCAGGATATTGACTTTTGGGATGCCGCTGTCAGCATCCTAACGGTCGGGATTCTCACTGCCGGGATTTCATACCCAACCCCTTGTAAAAAATTTAATAAAGTACACTTTTTTGATCATTTAGGGTAGATTAGTTTTGCTGTACAAGGAGAAATAAGCAAACTAATGTTTTTCTCAGAAAATGCCAATCCATCTATAAAAAGTATAATTTGTGTAGGTACCACACAAATAATTGCTGGTAATGTTGTTGGAATCTTACCAGCACAGAAAGTACCAATATATGCTCAGCAGTGAAGGATCTAAAAGGACTATATTAGTGGATATTTATAGTACTTGAAATGGATTGTTATGTACCCCAGGAGGTACAGATCCAATTACTGTATCACCCTGACTGGGACTAAATCTTCATCATGATTGCAGTCACGTAAATCCCCAAGTCCTGATATAGTGAGGACACAGTCAAATATAATACAATTAATATTCTTTCTCTCTGTCCTAATTCATGCTTGTATGCAATTTTAATTGCAATTGTGATTTTATAGGCTACATAACTGCCAACGTTAGCAAGTGAAGCTATCTTCCTGAAATGAAAAGTGACACCTATCAGAAGCCATTGCAGACATTCAAAATTGCATACACATTCGCAACCTATACGCAAAATTGAGTAACATTAGGATAAGGGTTGGTCTATAGATATGCAAACTGAACACAGCAGTTGTGACTCATGCGCCATGTTTTTGCACATACAAGCTCGCAGCCATCAGCAGATACACACCCCAAAAACAGCAATGACACACCTGCATTTTCCTAACCACTCCCTGTAAACACCTCCAGTCACTTCCTGTCAATCACTTTCCATTAAATCCTCAGTGCAAGCGAGATCACAGCGGTACCTTTGAACATGCTCATTGCAATTGCAGCACATGCACAATCCGCAGATAATCGCTCTGTTGCGTGATAATCATCTATTGCATACAGACATGAATTAGGCCCATTGTACCATACATTTCTCTTTACTGCCACCACCTGTGGAACATGAAAAGGAGCTACATGTCCCCAAAACACTCAATAACAATTATGTAGTCTCTGCAACACAAACTAGCCCTCAATTAGTTAATCTCTCCCTGCTTTTAGCAATAGTTATAAAGTAACCTTAGCAATCTAATATATTCTTCAAAACAATATTTTCTAGAATGGGTGCAATGTGTGCGGTGCACATGGGCCCCTGGGTCCAGGGGTGGGGCCCATACCGCACACCCTGCATTCATTTAATACTTACCAATCCGGAGTCCAGCACTGGGTTCTGCGTTTGTGGCGGAAATTGCCGCCAAAATGGCTGCCACACATGCGCAGTAACCAAATTGGTCTCCGGATCATGGTGGCCGCCATTTTTCCAGAGGCCTGAGCATGCGCCATAGACGCCGGCACAGTGCCAGAGTCTACAGCACCGTTCAGAGGAGGGGGCCCACCTGGAGTTGCACACAGGCCCCCTCCTCTGTAGAAACACCCCTGCTTCAAAGACTGGGTTCTGGGGCATATATGATATTGACTTTATTAAAATAAAGAGAATACAGTTATTATTTACAGAGAGTATAGAAATAATAATGGCTACAGAAACATGGTCAAACATTGAGGTGCGTAATGTGATCAGATTTCTGTGTCTAAAGATCACATCTGCAGCTGAAATTCATCACAATCTTGTCGAGGTTATGGTGATGGTCATGTCATGCAAACAGGTTTGGTTCACTGCCTCTGATAATGGCAGGACAGACATTCAAGATGAGTATTGATCCGGCCAGCCAAGCACGCCCACCACAGATGACAATTTGTGCTGCAGTGAAGGTCTGATTCAGGAGAGGACAGATGCATTCGAGTTAGTAATATTGCCAATGAACTGAACATTTCAATGGGTACTGTGTACAACATTGTTCATGAGCAACTGCGGTGCAGAATATGTACAGAATAATGTTCACGATGGGTACTGAATCAACTCACAGTAGTACACAAAACCAATAGGATGGGAATGTCTCTTATGCACTTGATGTGTTTCCATGAGGAGAGAGTGCAATTCCTGCTGCGTATTGTTGCAGGTGATGAAATGTGGGTACATTATGTGACACTGAAGAAAAAGGAAGCATCCATGACAAGTAAACATGCATCATCCTCACCTTCAAAGAAATTCAAAGCAACTCAATCAACAAAGAAGGTTATGGAAACTATGTTTTGGGACCATGAGGTCATTCTTTTTGATGATTTCTTCACCAAGGGAGATACTATCAATGCTGATCACTATTGTGACACATTGAGCCAGCTGCAGAGGACAATTTGTTGAAAACTCTCTGGGTTGCTGCAAACAGACATTGCACTGTGGCATAATAACACCAGGCCACACTCAGCCAGCTGCTTGTGTGAATTGTTACATTACTATGCAGAGTCAGACTGGCCCACAGGGGAACAGGGGAAACCACCGGTAGGCCCCACTACCTGTGGGCCCTCATTTTCGCACAGCAGCAACCAGGTCTGAACTGCGCATGCACCGGCGCCGCAGTGCGCCGGTGCATGCTGGACACCTGACGGCTGTCTCAGCCCTGCGATCGCCTCACTGGGCAGGAAGGGGCGGTCCGGCAGTGTTTGCCCGCCATTTAGGGGGTGCGGTCTGGGCAACACAGGCGTGCCTGAACCTTTGGGGGGCTGGGCCGCTGCGGCTGCTTGATGTCAAACGCAGCAGCTGCGACCCTCATAGCAATGAGTAGCTCCTACCAGCATGCAGGAGCAGCGTTGGGAGGGAGCTACTCTTCCAGTACAAAAGCATCACCGCCGTGCAATGCTTTTGTACTTGTGCAGGGGGTGTCGGGCCTGACATGCGGGGCGGACTAGCCCTGTGCTGGGCGTCCTCCCGCATGTCTGTGTGACTGATCGTAGATGTGCTAAATTTAGCACATCTATGATCAGGTCTGAATTGGGCCTAATGGCCTGTCAACTTGATGCTGCAAAGTCCAAACCTTCATGTAGGAGTCCCTGGAGAAAACCACAGTTGCACTTGTTTTATTCTTCAGTGTTGATCAATTCATTCAAACATAACAAAGGGTTTATGCTGTGAAGGAAATATGTTAAAACATACTCAATATATACAATTATATAGACTGTGTAATATTAAGGATATCCTGTAACTGTAATTGTAACTTTTAGAGAGAATAATGTTATATTAATACTACTAAATTTAGAATACTGAAAATAACTCAGTTTCATATATTTTATCAATACCAGGAAATGGGGGAATTCAATCAGATGCAGTAATTTACCACCATAGTTGATCCCCAAGGGGCTATCCAATCAGCCCCAATACCGGCACTTATCAGGGATTTTTTTTCAGGGATCCGCTGAGGTTCCAAAGAAAATCCCTGATAAGTGACCTATTTTCACAGGCTTGATAGTGAAAATGCATACAGTAGGTCATTGAACTTATCCCAGATCCTGTGTTTTTTTCCCAAAACAGGTAAATTTTTGGCAAAAAATGGGGTTCAATTGAATTGCACGAAAAAAATAGCAATAGCATTCTTTTTGGCATAATTGTGTTCTCCCCCTAAGTAATAAAAAAATGTATGTGTGTATATAAAAGTTCGGATGCCCTGGGCTAAGGCGACCTGGGTTTAGTGCTTGACCAAGAGGAAGCCAAGGGAGGTGGTGGGACACAGCAGGTTGTCGCTTTTATGTTGTGTCAAAGATTATCTGGCAGTTGGAAAGTATAGTATTGTATTGCTGTTGATACACAGAAATACCCTGCAATTTCATACATGAGATCCCATCCATTCAGGTCCGGTCCAGGTATTGGAGCAAGCGCTCCCAGCAATCAGGCAAACCTGTGCCACACTTTTATAAAGCTTGTTAGGGCAATGGCTAAGGGCTCCTGATGCCAACATGTGGCCAGGAGATGGCGGGCCAGTGGGCTAGAGACAGGGAGCCTGAGATTGTGTACATGCTGTTTGTGAACTGGTGCCTAATTAAGGTACCCATTGAACTTGCTGTGAAAAAGTCTGTTTACTATGCTGTGGAGGTCTGCAGTTCTTTCATACAACTGTGTCAGCATCTTGTCCGGTGGAAGGTCGCTTGTTACAATATACACTGCTCAAAAAAATAAAGGGAACACTTAAACAACACAATGTAACTCCAAGTCAGTCACACTTCTGTGAAATCAAACTGTCCACTTAGGAAGCAACACTAATTGACAATCAATTTCACATGCTGTTGTGCAAATGGAATAGACAACAGGTGGAAATTATAGGCAATTAGCAAGACACCCCCAATAAAGGAGTTGTTCTGCAGGTGGTGACCACAGACCACTTCTCAGCTCCTATGCTTTCTGGCTGATGTTTTGGTCACTTTTGAAAGCTGGCGGTGCTTTCACTCTAGTGGTAGCATGAGACGGAGTCTACAACCCACACAAGTGGCTCAGGTAGTGCAGCTCATCCAGGATGGCACATCAATGCGAGCTGTGGCAAGAAGGTTTGCTGTGTCTGTCAGCGTAGTGTTCAGAGCATGGAGGCGCTACCAGGAGACAGGCCAGTACATCAGGAGACGTGGAGGAGGCCAACAACCCAGCAGCAGGACCGCTACCTCCGCCTTTGTGCAAGGAGGAACAGGAGGAGCACTGCCAGAGCCCTGCAAAATGACCTCCAGCAAGCCACAAATGTGCATGTGTCTACTCAAACGATCAGAAACAGACTCCATGAGGGTGGTATGAGGGCCCGACGTCCACAGGTGGGGGTTGTGCTTACAGCCCAACACCGTGCAGGACGTTTGCCATTCGCCAGAGAACACCAAGATTGACAAATTCGCCACTGGCACCCTGTGCTCTTCACAGATGAAAGCAGGTTCTCACTGAGCACATGTGACAGACGTGACAGAGTCTGGAGACGCCAAGGAGAACATTCTGCTGCCTGCAACATCCTCCAGCATGACCGGTTTGGCAGTGGGTCAGTAATGGTGTGGGGTGGCATTTCTTTGGGGGGCCGCACAGCCCCCCATGTGCTCGCCAGAGGTAGCCTGACTGCCATTAGGTACCGAGATGAGATCCTCAGACCCCTTGTGAGACCATATGCTGGTGCGGTTGGCCCTGGGTTCATCCTAATGTAAGACAATGCTAGACCTCATGTGGCTGGAGTGTGTCAGCAGTCATGGCCGTCTTTTCGTATGGGCTCAATGGGCTCTTGCCCAAGGGCCCCAGGACTCTAAGGGCCCTAGGCTGGTAGCTGAGGGTCCCCTCTTTCCAGGGGTACCAGATTTTTGAAAATCGGCCCTGGGGAACCAGAGATATAGGACTTTGAAGCAGTGGTACCCATCCAAGACTGTTAATTGTGCTTCCCAGCCAGATATCTTGAGTTCTGTCTGACTTGTAGCTTTTCTGAGGGGACTCTCCAAAATATGGGACCCCTTCCCTTTCAGTGGACACTGGCAGCTTGACATTACTATGCCCAGAACCAGAGATATAAGCCTTCAAGCAGCTGGTCCCTGCTCCAGCTTCACACATCTGGTTTGCAGTTTCATATTTTCGGCGGTGGATTGCTCTGGATCCTGAACTCTGATCCCCAACTCCCCAGTATCTCCTGAAAGGTGTCCCCAGTACCTCCTGACAGGTGTCCCAGTACCTCGTGAAAGGTGTCCCCAGTACCTCCTGACAGGTGTCCCCAGTACCTCCTGAAAGATGGGACTCTCTAGTTTTTATCACATACAAAGCTAAGAAATCTTTTTCCAGGAACTGGAGATATCTGCAGTCAGGGAAGCTGCCCTCCCACCGGAAAATTATGAATATTAAGCCTACTCCACAATCCACCCCTCCCCTGCATTTTACACCCCCCCACTACCCCTGAAGTCATGTACCGGGGCCCATTCATTCAGCCCAATGCCTCTTCTACAGTTTAGTGTTCTCTCTCCTGCCCCATCTTCCACCATATATGCAGCAAAGGAGTAATTAGCAGAAATTACTGCTCCAGGTCCTACATGCTGAGCGGAAGATAGAACACCCCCTACCGCCCGATGATAGCACCCCCCACACCTACCGCTGGAGGATGGGTAGGGGGCCCAGTGCATTGCTGTGCCCAGGGGCCTACACTGCTGTTAAGACGGCCCTGTCAGCAGTTCCTGCAAGACGAAGGCATTGATGCTATGGACTGGCCCGCCCGTTCCCCAGACCTGAATCCAATTGAGCACATCTGGGACATCATGTCTCGCTCCATCCACCAACGCCACGTTGCACCACAGACTGTCCAGGAGTTGGCGGATGCTTTAGTCCAGGTCTGGGAGGAGATCCCTCAGGAGACCATCCGCCACCTCATCAGGAGCATGCCCAGGCATTGTAGGGAGGTCATACAGGCACGTGGAGGCCACACACACTACTGAGCCTCATTAAGGAAATTACATCAAAGTTGGATCAGCCTGTAGTGTGTTTTTCCACTTTAATTTTGAGTGTGACTCCAAATCCAGACCTCCATGGGTTAATAAATGTGATTTCCATTGATAATTTGCGTGTGATTTTGTTGTCAGCACATTCAACTATGTAAAGAACAAAGTATTTAAAAAGAATATTTCATTCATTCAGATCTAGGATGTGTTATTTTAGTGTTCCCTTTATTTTTTTGAGCAGTATATATATATATATATATATATATATATATATATATTGTAGTTTAAATACATACCAACATTTATAGCTATAACAGATAGTAGATATGAAGATCTAAATATATTTGTATCAAAGTGTATTATAAAAGTTCTTACCTAGCACCTGAAGAGTCAAGGGAGAGTGACTTCCAAACATTGCTACCAAAAATCTTAAAGAAATTAATTGGTCAGATATCTATAAAGTATGATCAATGTATTGCAGTAATGGTATGCAATCACTAGCGATGGCACATCTGAACATGCAGAGCAAGTATAAAAAATTATATCACCCTCTTCTTAACTACAGTACACTAGTGACCAAAAAAGCAGCATAACTCACCTGGGATAACATGCATACCTCCCAACTCTCCCGATTTTTGCAGGATAGTCCCATTTTTTTTGGCACTGTCCCGCTGTCCCACTTGTGAGCCGCAGTGTCCCATGGTGGTGGTGGGGGGGTCAGTTGGGAGGCTTCCTGTCACTCACTACTTTGCTGTAGAGCAGTGGTGCGCACAACAGCGTTGGTTCGTGGAGACAAAAAGGCTTGGGGGCATGCCAGCAGCTCACAGAGCGTTGACCATGCCCCCACATTGATGGAAAATGGGAGTGTGACTTGTGATCGTAGCATTACCATGAAGCCATGCCCCCTTTTGCTGAGGCCACAAACCCTTTTCAGGCAGGTGTGTCTTCACTGCGCAGGAGTCCTGCATCATTCTTCATGAAAGCTGAGGTATGAACATGGTATAGTACTTAGAGATGAGCGGGTTCGGTTCCTCGGAATCCGAACCCGCCCGAACTTCATGTTTTTTTTCACGGGTCCGAGCGACTCGGATCTTCCCGCCTTGCTCGGTTAACCCGAGCGCGCCCGAACGTCATCATGACGCTGTCGGATTCTCGCGAGGCTCGGATTCTATCGCGAGACTCGGATTCTATATAAGGAGCCGCGCGTCGCCGCCATTTTCACTCGTGCATTGAGATTGATAGGGAGAGGACGTGTCTGGCGTCCTCTCCATTAGAATAGAGATAGATTAGATAGAGAGAGAGAGATTGTGCAGAGTCGCAGACAGAGTTAGTTTACCACAGTCAGTGACCAGTGCAGTTGCTAGTTAACTTTTATTTAATATAATATATCCGTTCACTTCTCTCTGCTATATCCGTTCTCTGCCTGAAAAAAAAAACGATACACAGCACAGTCAGTCACACAGTGTGACTCAGTCTGTGTGCACTCAGCTCAGCCCAGTGTGCTGCACAGTCATCAATGTATAAATTAAAAGCTTATAATTAATTGTGGGGGAGACTGGGGAGCACTGCAGGTTGTTAGCAGGAGCCAGGAGTACAATTATATTAATTAACAGTGCACACTTTTGCTGCAGGAGTGGTGACCAGTGCCTGACCACCAGTATAGTATTGTTGTATACTACTAATATCTCTTTAAATATCAACCAGTCTATATTAGCAGCAGACACAGTACAGTGCGGTAGTTCACGGCTGTGGCTACCTCTGTGTCGGCACACGGCAGGCAGTCCGTCCGACCAGAATTGTATTATTTATTATTATATACCTACCACCTAACCGTGGTTTTTTTTTCATTCTTTATACCGTCATAGTGTCATCCTAATTGTTACGAGTATACTACTATCTCTTTATCAACCAGTGTACAGTGCGGTAGTTCACGGCTGTGGCTACCTCTGTGTCGGCACACGGCAGGCAGTCCGTCCGACCAGAATTGTATTATTTATTATTATATACCTACCACCTAACCGTGTTTTTTTTTTTCATTCTTTATACCGTCATAGTGTCATCCTAATTGTTACGAGTATACTACTATCTCTTTATCAACCAGTGTACAGTGCGGTAGTTCACGGCTGTGGCTACCTCTGTGTCGGCACACGGCAGGCAGTCCGTCCGACCAGAATTGTATTATTTATTATTATATACCTACCACCTAACCGTGGTTTTTTTTTTCATTCTTTATACCGTCATAGTGTCATCCTAATTGTTACGAGTATACTACTATCTCTTTATCAACCAGTGTACAGTGCGGTAGTTCACGGCTGTGGCTACCTCTGTGTCGGCACACGGCAGGCAGTCCGTCCGACCAGAATTGTATTATTTATTATTATATACCTACCACCTAACCGTGGTTTTTTTTTCATTCTTTATACCGTCATAGTGTCATCCTAATTGTTACGAGTATACTACTATCTCTTTATCAACCAGTGTACAGTGCGGTAGTTCACGGCTGTGGCTACCTCTGTGTCGGCACACGGCAGGCAGTCCGTCCGACCAGAATTGTATTATTTATTATTATATACCTACCACCTAACCGTGGTTTTTTTTTCATTCTTTATACCGTCATAGTGTCATCCTAATTGTTACGAGTATACTACTATCTCTTTATCAACCAGTGTACAGTGCGGTAGTTCACGGCTGTGGCTACCTCTGTGTCGGCACACGGCAGGCAGTCCGTCCGACCAGAATTGTATTATTTATTATTATATACCTACCACCTAACCGTGGTTTTTTTTTTCATTCTTTATACCGTCATAGTGTCATCCTAATTGTTACGAGTATACTACTATCTCTTTATCAACCAGTGTACAGTGCGGTAGTTCACGGCTGTGGCTACCTCTGTGTCGGCACACGGCAGGCAGTCCGTCCGACCAGAATTGTATTATTTATTATTATATACCTACCACCTAACCGTGGTTTTTTTTTTCATTCTTTATACCGTCATAGTGTCATCCTAATTGTTACGAGTATACTACTATCTCTTTATCAACCAGTGTACAGTGCGGTAGTTCACGGCTGTGGCTACCTCTGTGTCGGCACACGGCAGGCAGTCCGTCCGACCAGAATTGTATTATTTATTATTATATACCTACCACCTAACCGTGGTTTTTTTTTTCATTCTTTATACCGTCATAGTGTCATCCTAATTGTTACGAGTATACTACTATCTCTTTATCAACCAGTGTACAGTGCGGTAGTTCACGGCTGTGGCTACCTCTGTGTCGGCACACGGCAGGCAGTCCGTCCGACCAGAATTGTATTATTTATTATTATATACCTACCACCTAACCGTGGTTTTTTTTTCATTCTTTATACCGTCATAGTGTCATCCTAATTGTTACGAGTATACTACTATCTCTTTATCAACCAGTGTACAGTGCGGTAGTTCACGGCTGTGGCTACCTCTGTGTCGGCAGTCGGCAGGCAGTCCGTCCATCCATAATTGTATTATTATTATAATATATACCACCTAACCGTGGTTTTTTTTTCATTCTTTATACCGTCGTCATAGTGTCATACTAGTTGTTACGAGTATACTACTATCTCTTTATCAACCAGTGTACAGTGCGGTAGTTCACGGCTGTGGCTACCTCTGTGTCGGCAGTCGGCAGGCAGTCCGTCCATCCATAATTGTATTATTATTATAATATATACCACCTAACCGTGGTTTTTTTTCCATTCTTTATACCGTCGTCATAGTGTCATACTAGTTGTTACGAGTATACTACTATCTCTTTATCAACCAGTGTACAGTGCGGTAGTTCACGGCTGTGGCTACCTCTGTGTCGGCAGTCGGCAGGCAGTCCGTCCATCCATAATTGTATTATTATTATAATATATACCACCTAACCGTGGTTTTTTTATACCACCTAACCGTGGCAGTCCGTCCATAATTGTATACTAGTATCCAATCCATCCATCTCCATTGTTTACCTGAGGTGCCTTTTAGTTCTGCCTATAAAATATGGAGAACAAAAAAGTTGAGGTTCCAAAATTAGGGAAAGATCAAGATCCACTTCCACCTCGTGCTGAAGCTGCTGCCACTAGTCATGGCCGAGACGATGAAATGCCAGCAACGTCGTCTGCCAAGGCCGATGCCCAATGTCATAGTACAGAGCATGTCAAATCCAAAACACCAAATATCAGAAAAAAAAGGACTCCAAAACCTAAAATAAAATTGTCGGAGGAGAAGCGTAAACTTGCCAATATGCCATTTACCACACGGAGTGGCAAGGAACGGCTGAGGCCCTGGCCTATGTTCATGGCTAGTGGTTCAGCTTCACATGAGGATGGAAGCACTCAGCCTCTCGCTAGAAAACTGAAAAGACTCAAGCTGGCAAAAGCACCGCAAAGAACTGTGCGTTCTTTGAAATCCCAAATCCACAAGGAGAGTCCAATTGTGTCGTTTGCGATGCCTGACCTTCCCAACACTGGACGTGAAGAGCATGCGCCTTCCACTATTTGCATGCCCCCTGCAAGTGCTGGAAGGAGCACCCGCAGTCCAGTTCCTGATAGTCAGATTGAAGATGTCAGTGTTGAAGTACACCAGGATGAGGAGGATATGGGTGTTGCTGGCGCTGGGGAGGAAATTGACCAGGAGGATTCTGATGGTGAGGTGGTTTGTTTAAGTCAGGCACCCGGGGAGACACCTGTTGTCCGTGGGAGGAATATGGCCGTTGACATGCCAGGTGAAAATACAAAAAAAATCAGCTCTTCGGTGTGGAGGTATTTCACCAGAAATGCGGACAACAGGTGTCAAGCCGTGTGTTCCCTTTGTCAAGCTGTAATAAGTAGGGGTAAGGACGTTAACCACCTCGGAACATCCTCCCTTATACGTCACCTGCAGCGCATTCATAATAAGTCAGTGACAAGTTCAAAAACTTTGGGTGACAGCGGAAGCAGTCCACTGACCAGTAAATCCCTTCCTCTTGTAACCAAGCTCACGCAAACCACCCCACCAACTCCCTCAGTGTCAATTTCCTCCTTCCCCAGGAATGCCAATAGTCCTGCAGGCCATGTCACTGGCAAGTCTGACGAGTCCTTTCCTGCCTGGGATTCCTCCGATGCATCCTTGCGTGTAACGCCTACTGCTGCTGGCGCTGCTGTTGTTGCCGCTGGGAGTCGATGGTCATCCCAGAGGGGAAGTCGTAAGCCCACTTGTACTACTTCCAGTAAGCAATTGACTGTTCAACAGTCCTTTGCGAGGAAGATGAAATATCACAGCAGTCATCCTACTGCAAAGCGGATAACTGAGTCCTTGACAACTATGTTGGTGTTAGACGTGCGTCCGGTATCCGCCGTTAGTTCACAGGGAACTAGACAATTTATTGAGGCAGTGTGCCCCCGTTACCAAATACCATCTAGGTTCCACTTCTCTAGGCAGGCGATACCGAGAATGTACACGGACGTCAGAAAAAGACTCACCAGTGTCCTAAAAAATGCAGTTGTACCCAATGTCCACTTAACCACGGACATGTGGACAAGTGGAGCAGGGCAGGGTCAGGACTATATGACTGTGACAGCCCACTGGGTAGATGTATGGACTCCCGCCGCAAGAACAGCAGCGGCGGCACCAGTAGCAGCATCTCGCAAACGCCAACTCTTTCCTAGGCAGGCTACGCTTTGTATCACCGCTTTCCAGAATACGCACACAGCTGAAAACCTCTTACGGCAACTGAGGAAGATCATCGCGGAATGGCTTACCCCAATTGGACTCTCCTGTGGATTTGTGGCATCGGACAACGCCAGCAATATTGTGTGTGCATTAAATATGGGCAAATTCCAGCACGTCCCATGTTTTGCACATACCTTGAATTTGGTGGTGCAGAATTTTTTAAAAAACGACAGGGGCGTGCAAGAGATGCTGTCGGTGGCCAGAAAAATTGCGGGACACTTTCGGCGTACAGGCACCACGTACAGAAGACTGGAGCACCACCAAAAACTACTGAACCTGCCCTGCCATCATCTGAAGCAAGAAGTGGTAACGAGGTGGAATTCAACCCTCTATATGCTTCAGAGGTTGGAGGAGCAGCAAAAGGCCATTCAAGCCTATACAATTGAGCACGATATAGGAGATGGAATGCACCTGTCTCAAGTGCAGTGGAGAATGATTTCAACGTTGTGCAAGGTTCTGATGCCCTTTGAACTTGCCACACGTGAAGTCAGTTCAGACACTGCCAGCCTGAGTCAGGTCATTCCCCTCATCAGGCTTTTGCAGAAGAAGCTGGAGGCATTGAAGAAGGAGCTAACACGGAGCGATTCCGCTAGGCATGTGGGACTTGTGGATGCAGCCCTTAATTCGCTTAACAAGGATTCACGGGTGGTCAATCTGTTGAAATCAGAGCACTACATTTTGGCCACCGTGCTCGATCCTAGATTTAAAGCCTACCTTGGATCTCTCTTTCCGGCAGACACAGGTCTGCTGGGGTTGAAAGACCTGCTGGTGACAAAATTGTCAAGTCAAGCGGAACGCGACCTGTCAACATCTCCTCCTTCACATTCTCCCGCAACTGGGGGTGCGAGGAAAAGGCTCAGAATTCCGAGCCCACCCGCTGGCGGTGATGCAGGGCAGTCTGGAGCGACTGCTGATGCTGACATCTGGTCCGGACTGAAGGACCTGACAACGATTACGGACATGTCGTCTACTGTCACTGCATATGATTCTCTCAACATTGATAGAATGGTGGAGGATTATATGAGTGACCGCATCCAAGTAGGCACGTCACACAGTCCGTACTTATACTGGCAGGAAAAAGAGGCAATTTGGAGGCCCTTGCACAAACTGGCTTTATTCTACCTAAGTTGCCCTCCCACAAGTGTGTACTCCGAAAGAGTGTTTAGTGCCGCCGCTCACCTTGTCAGCAATCGGCGTACGAGGTTACATCCAGAAAATGTGGAGAAGATGATGTTCATTAAAATGAATTATAATCAATTCCTCCGCGGAGACATTGACCAGCAGCAATTGCCTCCACAAAGTACACAGGGAGCTGAGATGGTGGATTCCAGTGGGGACGAATTGATAATCTGTGAGGAGGGGGATGTACACGGTGATATATCGGAGGGTGAAGATGAGGTGGACATCTTGCCTCTGTAGAGCCAGTTTATGCAAGGAGAGATTAATTGCTTCTTTTTTGGGGGGGGTCCAAACCAACCCGTCATATCAGTCACAGTCGTGTGGCAGACCCTGTCACTGAAATGATGGGTTGGTTAAAGTGTGCATGTCCTGTTTTGTTTATACAACATAAGGGTGGGTGGGAGGGCCCAAGGATAATTCCATCTTGCACCTCTTTTTTCTTTTCTTTTTCTTTGCATCATGTGCTGATTGGGGAGGGTTTTTTGGAAGGGACATCCTGCGTGACACTGCAGTGCCACTCCTAGATGGGCCCGGTGTTTGTGTCGGCCACTAGGGTCGCTAATCTTACTCACACAGTCAGCTACCTCATTGCGCCCAGTGGCGTAACTACTGCCCCCGCAGTCCTCACGGTGGCTTGGGGGCGAGGGGCTGCGGGGGCGCCACTGATTACAGCAGACTGACATGCGGACGAACGTCCGCATGTCAGTCTGCTTTATTGGAGGGACACGGCGGGCGCAGCGTGTGCCTATCCTGTGTCCCTCCTGAGCCCTGCATCATCTCCGGCGGCCCGCGGGTCTAATAGGGGGAAGTGCCGTCCGTGAGCCAATTAGAGCTCACGGACGGCACTTCCCCCTATCAGACCCGCGGCCGCCGGAGATGATGCAGGACTCAGGAGGGACACAGGAGAGGCACACGCTGCGCCCGCCGTGTCCCTCCAAGTTCTCCAACAAGCGGCGGCTGCACTGCGGCATATCTGTCACGGGGGGGGAGAGAGGAGAGGGTGTCTGGCACCGGGGAATATATGGCCATTGGGGGGGGGATGTCAGGCACTAGGGGGGATATCCGGCACTGGGGCATATATGACACTGTGGGGGGGGGCGGGGGATATCTGGCACTAGGGCATATCTGGCACTGGGGAAGGGGGGGGGGGATATCTGGCACTGGGGCATATATGGCACTGGGGGGGGGGGATATCTGGCACTAGGGCATATCGCACTGGGGGGGGGGGGATGTCTGGCACTGGGGGGGATATCTGGCACTGGGGCATATATGGCACTGGGGGGGGGATATCTGGCACGGGGTGGATATGTGGCACTGGGGGGGGGGGGATATCTGGCACTGGGAGGGAATATCTGGCCCTGGGGCTTATATGGCACTGGGGGAGAATATCTGGCACTGGGGGGGAATATCTGTCACTGGGGATATATGGCACTCGGGGGGAATATATGGCACTGGCGGCATATCTGGCACTGGGGGAATATCTGGCACTGGGGGCATATGTGGCACTGGGGGGGAATATATGGCACTGGCGGCATATCTGGCATGGGGGGAATATCTGGCACTGGGGGCATATGTGGCACTGGGGGGGAATATCTGGCACTGGGGGCATATCTGGCACTGGGGGGGTATATGTGTACCTGGCACATGGGGGGGGGGGCTATATTTGGCACCGGGGGCATGTGAGTACCTGGCACCGTGGGGAAATATCTGGCACTGGGGACATATGTGGCACTGGGAGCACAGCCCTAGCAACAAGGACTACCTCCTAGCAACGAGCATGACACCCAGTGCATGAAACACCTGACAACGAGCATGACACCCAGTGCATGAAACACCTGGCAACGAGCATGACACCCAGTGCATGAAACCCCTGACAACGAGAAGGTAATTGAAAAGTAATTAGAAGCCTTACTGTAGGACTTAATGTGTAATGGGCATTACGGTGTGTGGCATAATGTATCACGGACATTGTGGTGTGTGTCATAATGTGTCACAGGCATTACGGTGTATGGTATACTATATCGCGGGCATTGTGATATGTGGTATAATGTCTCAGGGTCATTGCAGTGTGTGGCATAATGTATCACGGACATTGCGGTGTGTGTCATAATGTGTCAGGCATTACGGTGTGTGGTATACTATATCACGGGCATTGTGGTATGTGGTATAATGTCTCAGGGTCATTGCAGTGTGGCATAATACATAACGGGCATTGCGGTGTGTGGCATAGGGTATAACGGGCAGGGCATTGCGGTATGTGTCACAGGCATTACGGTGTATGGTATACTATATCACGGGCATTGTGGTATAATGTCTCAAGGTCATTGCGGTGTGTGTCATAATGTGTCACAGGCATTGTATGTGCTATAATGTATCAGGGGCATTGCAGTGTGTAGCATAATGTATAACGGGCATTGCGATTCCTGTCATAATGTGTCGGGGGCATTACGGTGTGTGGCATAATGTGTCGGGGGCATTACAGTGTGTGCATATTGTGTCATGTGCATTGTTGTGTGCGGCATAATGTCTAAGGGCCATTGCAGTATGTGGCATAATGTATACTGGGCATTACTATAAGGAGGAAAAATGACAAATAATGTAAGGGGCATGAATCAGGATTATTTTTCTTTCCTGTGGTGGCTAACGTCTGGGCGTGCAGGTTGCAAAACTGGGGTATAAGGTAGTCTTTTCCTGCAATACCACGCCCCTTTACGAGAAACCACGCCCATTCCAACAAAACCACGCCCCTTTTTTTGCAGCGCGCGCCTTCGGCGCGCGCATATTTGTCCCTTTCTTGCTCCCAGTTATGCAGCGGGGGGGGGGGGGGGGGGGGGGCGCCAAAAATTTTTTGGCTTGGGGGAGAAAAATTTCTAGTTACGCCACTGATTGCGCCTCTTTTTTTCTTTGCGTCATGTGCTGTTTGGGGAGGGTTTTTTGGAAGGGACATCCTGCGTGACACTGCAGTGCCACTCCTAGATGTGCCCGGTGTTTGTGTCGGCCACTAGGGTCGCTAATCTTACTCACACAGTCAGCTACCTCATTGCGCCTCTTTTTTTCTTTGCGTCATGTGCTGTTTGGGGAGGGTTTTTTGGAAGGGACATCCTGCGTGACACTGCAGTGCCACTCCTAGATGGGCCCGGTGTTTGTGTCGGCCACTAGGGTCGCTTATCTTACTCACACAGCGACCTCGGTGCAAATTTTAGGACTAAAAATAATATTGTGAGGTGTGATGTGTTCAGAATAGGCTGAAAATGAGTGTAAATTATGTTTTTTGAGGTTAATAATACTTTGGGATCAAAATTACCCCCAAATTCTATGATTTAAGCTGTTTTTTAGGGTTTTTTGAAAAAAACACCCGAATCCAAAACACACCCGAATCCGACAAAAAAAATTCGGTGAGGTTTTGCCAAAACGCGGTCGAACCCAAAACACGGCCGCGGAACCGAACCCAAAACCAAAACACAAAACCCGAAAAATTTCCGGCGCTCATCTCTAATAGTACTTACATTTGGGGTCTAAAACCAAACTGAGCTTTCAATGATTCTGCAAGAAAGATTGATAAAAATATATTCTTGATTCTTTCACAAAACATTGCTCTGAGCATCTGAATACATCTATTCCTAGCCTCTAATCATGTTTTGTGATATAACAAAGAATCTTATGGGTAAGACTGGAGAAAAAAAGAGTTGAGAAACCTTTAAGCTGTTGTACATAAATGTGACATCATACACTCTTGCCGCAGTCACATCAACCAGCCCTTCGTGATTCACCCGTGGCCTAATTCAGACCTGATTGCTTACTAGCGGTTTTTTGCAGCGCTGCGATCAGATAGTCACCACCTACAGGGGAGTGTGTTTTAGCTGTGCAAGTGTGCGATCGCATGTGCAGCCGAGCGGTACAAAAAGATATTTTGCAGTTTCTGAGTAACCCATGACTTACTCAGCTACTGTGATCACTTCAGGCTGTCCGGGGCCGGAAATGACGTCAGACACCCGCCCTGCAAACGTTTGGACACGCCTGCGTTTTTCCAACCACTCCTTGAAAACGGTCAGTTGACACCCACAAATGCCCTCTTCCTGTCAATCTCCTTGCGATCGGCTGTGCAAATGGATTCTTCGTAAAACCCATCACACAGCAACGATCCGCTTTGTACCCGTGCGGCCTGCCTGTGCATTGCGGTGCATATGCATGCGCAGTTCTGACCTCATTGTAGCGCAACGAAAAAAGCTAGCATGCGATCAGGTACGAAATACCCCCAGGTTCTGAGCGTCTCGGCTTTGGCTGAGCATCTTTTTCACTAGAATGTGTATCTTAATCTTATAAATTAAACAATTGAATGTAACAAACCCGCACTGATTATTTTGATATGCGACACTTTACATCTGTGTGCGAATGAGTTTGCATCTGTATGTGAAGTGCTAGGATGCAGGGAATGCAGATATTTCTTGTGCTCTTATATATGCCCTGCTGTATTTGCCTTGCAGCGTTTTCTCCTGTGATGGACACACATTGCAGGAGCACTGTGCTGCGGGAGGCTTTGATCCATTTGTGCTTGCGGCTTTCCCATAGAATTGAATGGATCACGTTCGCACCCACGAATCTGAGGAGTCGGGAGTCATGCTGCATATACTATGCAACTATGCAGTAAGGCTGTAGCAGAACACATCTGTAGTTCTATTGTACTTCATCTATGACTTTATACATATTAAAAGCTAATACCTGTGCGGTTAAAGTCACAGCCCGGTGTCTCTGGTACAGATTGAGTGGTGAATAAGGTACAAATGTAATGAAAAAGTCACTCTGGTACACCACTTGCACAGCTCACTCTCACCGGGTGCGTTTTGCATGTGCAGGGTGTAATGATGCTTGGTGTATGAGGACAAATCTGTAAATTGTATATAACACTCTCAGCTAAATAGAGACACAGCTACAAGATTGGGTGAAAGTCAGAATGGTCCAGACTCTGGAACTCCAGGCCGTACCACATCTCTGCAGCTACTGTATTTCTGCCGCTGTGGAGCATCTCACTGCACAGTTTGCAGTGTGTCAGTTGTGACATACATGGGGGCATGCAGAGAGAACACAGTGGCAGAGGTCATTACAGGGAGCTGGTATGGTGAGCCAGAGTCCGGACAGTTCCATCTGGGCTGCTCCCAGTCCCTCTGCTCAAGTGCAGCAGCTGCAGGTCAGGAGCAGACTGCAATGTCTACTTGCACATAAACGGGGACATGCACAGAGAGTGCCACAGTGGCAGACGTGGCTGTAGGGAGCCAGTCCGGTCCTGCTTTTGACCAATCCCCACAGCTAATTATAGCCAAATACAGAGTTGCAGTACATTTAATTCTGTATTGTAATTTTTTGCACGCTGCATTGGTATATGCAACTTAAAGCAATTACAGGTGATTTGTATGCATCTAAGCCACATGTCAAATTTGCAGCTGAGTGAATGTTACTGGATGGCGACTGGGTGTTTGAATGTAGAATTAGTGTGCTGTGGGTGTGTTATTTGCACCTAGATGGAATTGTGAGCTAAACAGAGGTGAGCGCATACACAGGTCTGATCAACTTCATAGGGATCTCTTACACCAAGGATATATGGTTGGTGCATATACTATGATGATGATGATGATGGTTACTTCACAAGCAGATGGCTGAGTGAGGTGCTGTCTCATAGATGCTGCTGACTGGGGGCCTAATTCAGCATGGAGCAGCGTTCGCAAGCTTATGCCCTGTGAAGGCTGCGCATGCACAGAAGCCGCACTACGCGTGCTCACTCAGTGAGATGTGGCATCCCACATCTGCAAACGCGTGATTTACAGGCAGAGATGTTCACAGGGTGGGAGGGGCATCACAGCAGCATTTAAGGGGCATTGCGGCTGCATTGGGGCCTTGGTTCGGACAACTCAGGCATGTCTGGACCGTTTGCGGGGTGGGACGCAGCAGCTGTGTGATGCCACACACAGCTGATGTGACCCAAAAGATGGTGGGTTGCCATCTGCCATAACAGCTAGGCTGCATAGGCAGAGGTCAACCCTAAACATGCAAAAGCATCACCATGTTTGCAGGGGGGCAGGGTCCGGCATGCAGGGCAACATGCCCTGTGCTGGGTCGTCCGGCTGCATGTTAGTGTCATTTATTTTATTTATTTATTAACAGTATCCTATATAGCGCAGCAAATTCCGTTGCGCTTTACAATTGGAAATAACAATGGTATAACAAAACTGGGTAATAACAAACAGCCATAGAGGTAATGGATCGTAGATGTGCAATTTTTCGCACATCTATGATTCATGCTGAATTAGACCCTGAATACGGGACAAACAGCATGTGTTTATGAACAGAGAAAGTAGCCTCATTTGTTGTTGCTTCATGTGCATTTCTGAATTAGGTGCTTTTGAAAGTTTGGCTGTTGCAGATAAGCTTCAGAGACCATGTGAACAGATATACTGTGCAGTATTATAGCAATAACATAATAAAATTCAGACTTTGCAGTAAAACTATATCTACATAACATAATATTCTTTATTTAAAGATATATTTAATCTTTCAGATAATTTCCACATAACTAATAATAGTGCCTCTCAAAAGAATGCAATGCACAAATTAGCTAATTACTGTAATTATGTTGTTCAGAAACAGGAAGGTACTATGAAGCTGAGAGTCTGAGAAGTAGGAGGAGGGGAAAGACAAAAATAAAGGAGAACATTTCTTATTTACTAATAAAATATCTGTTTATAAAATTAAAATAAGCAGTCTACACACATGACCCTGCTGTGTTTTCCCCAGGGCTGTTCTTTTCTTTGTTCATCTAGCAACCCTACGATTGTTCCCATCATTTGCGGACATTTACATACAACTGCAGATCCCTGCTTATTGCCATAATTGGTTGTTAGGAATTTGTATTAAATACACTGGGTTCATCACAACTTCCTTCTACAGTATGTTCCCCTCTAATATCTTTTTGCAGACAATGAATATACTCCAGGGGATCATTACTACCCTCTATTCCCCTTTACTGCTTGATGTTAATGCACAATCAATGTTGTTATCATTGGAACCTTTCCCTAAAAGACTTATGGGTTGATAAAGTACCAGCCAACCAGCTCCTAACTGTCATCTTTCAAACCCTGGGGTAAATGTATTATAGCGACACGGATCGTGCTGCTTTAACACTTCCTGTTTCACCTCATTACCAAGGCAAAATAGGAAGGGACATCGACAAGATGTATTATCTTGTCTGCCGAAGCGGGGGTGCAAAATCTCACCCCTCCGGCCATGTTCCCTGAGCACACAGCACTTCAGCTCAGTGCTGAAGTGCTGTGTCTTCCTGTCCCGGCCAGCTCCAGTGCGCCTGCACAGGCTCTTGCTACTCACGCGAGATCCCCTGCGCACTCCGGAGTCGGCACTCACCACAGCCAGGGACAACTCTGTCCCTGCTGGGGTCTATGGGCAACGCCACCTGCAGCTGTTGAAATCGACAGCTCCAGGTGTCTGAACAGTCAGTGATGCTGACCATTCATATTTTGCCCACGCTTATCGGCCTGCTATCTTTTAGCGCCCCTGTCTCCCTGCAGACACTGCTGCCTTCATACATGGGGGAAGCGGTGCGCTGATGCCGCTTCTCGCCCATAACGACGAGTAATACATTTACCCACCAGCCTGTGACAATGCAGTTACATTATCTCTGTCCACTTTATCTCCATCCAAGCCTTAGTAACTAGACCCCTTAATTGTATTTTCCCTGATACAGTACAGAAGTTGACAATAGCAGCCAATCAACTTTGAGGAAGTATTTATCATATGCATTCTACTAAATTATAGGTTGCTATGTGCATCTTCTCCACTGGTCTACTTCTCCAATGTTTTCACTGCTTGATACATCACTCTCAAAGTCTTACATTTGGTGGTATTGTCCTAAGATAGTACTTTTTAACCTTATTCTATAGCTGACATTACTAAATCTACTCAGGTTAATAATGCACATACTGTACTCAGCGCTACTAAATCCCAAATTGCACTGTACTGAAAATCCCTAAAACTCCCTCTTAAATCTCTATCAACAACAGGATGAGGCAGGTTTATAGAATGGGACAGATATACTAGTATTATAGAAAATATGTCACAGACATTTTCCTGCACTTTGGACTGAACACTTTATGGCTACCCCTCCATTACAAGACCATGGGCAAAATGTAATAGAGTGAGAGTTTCAGAAAGTGAGAGGTTCCGTAAGGTTTTTCAGTTTTTTAAAAGTGGCAATCATTTACACTGCAAAACCAGGTTGAACTTGGTGTGTAAATGATTGCCATTTGAAAAAAAAATCCAAACCTTACCAAATCTCTCACTTTCTGAAACTCTCGCTCTGTTACATTTGGCCCCATACCTCCCAACTGTCCCAATTTTCATGGGACAGTCCCTTTTTTGGGACTGTCCTGCTGTCCCACCAGAGGGCCGCAGGAGGCTCCTGTAGTCACTATTCTGCCTAGCAGAGCAGTGGTGAATAGAAGCTGTGCACAGCATCTATTCATGGAGACGAGAGACTGGGGAGATGGCCAACAGCTCACAGCGCTCACAGAGCGCTGGCGTGCCCCCATAGTGATGGAGAATGGGGGCATGGCATTACCACAAAGCATTACCATGAAGCCATGCCCCCTTTTCTTAGGCCACAACCCCTTCTTCCAGGCAGGCATGGCTGCGCCACTCCAGAGTGCTGCTTCCACCAGCCACAAAGATTGGAGGTATGCAAGACTAATTCATTTACCACTGATTTCTCTTGACTTGTATTTCTTCGCATGTCTTTGAAGGATTTCTTCCCTCTTCTCCCACTATTTTTCGACCTCCCTTCTCTCCCTCTTCCTCTCACGTCATCTCTTGCCTCAGTTCTCTCACGTCATTAGCTCCTGTGTATCAGATATCTGCTTTTTCGGATGTGCAATATTTTCCTGAGCACTGATTTTATCTCATCTTCTAAAATGTATTGTACTTTCTGACTCGCAAAGTATTGATGTGATAACAAATTGTTCCACTCCTTATTTTTCTTTTTGTTATCCCTTTAATTTTCTTGTCTATAACCTTCTTGAAAACCCATAAACCTCCTTTCCAAAGAACCTGTCTCTTTTCTGAATGTATAAGGTCTCAATATGATGTATAGATCTTTCCATACAGTATTTGCAACCGCTGCCATCAGAAAAACTATAAAAATTGTTAATTATCATGTGTATGTAAACAACACCTACAGGAGATTGATTTTCCAGGAATTCCATATCATAAACTTCCTTTTCTTAATTTTAAAGTGACTGATAATTTGTTTCTACACAAGTGATTGATGAAAGGAAATAAGCTGTCATGCAAACTGTTTATTTCATCACGTAACTGTAAGTTCCAGATAAAGGTGAAAGCAAGGGCGGATTGTCCACATAGGCCCATTTTGGAAATTCCTGGTGACCCGTGCTGAAAATTCCCGGTGGGCTGATGTGAACATGGGTCTGTTTTGTTTGTTGACATGTGAGGGTTGGTGCTGCCGCCATGGTTACACCTCTGGTGATGCCTATGTGAGGCCACTTCCATTCTGCCCAACTTTGGAAGAAAGTACAATGAAATATGCTAGCACTACATAAATGTTCATAAATAAATTAATATATAGATATTACAGCCAAGAATTATAAAACCCCTTGGTGTTACTGGACCTTTCAAACAGCAGTGGAAATTTGAAACAAACTGTAACACCAACAGCTATATTATAAAAAAAATCTCTGTGGGGGCCAATTTGTTTTATTGTTTTCTGTGGGGCCAATATGTGTGTTTTTTTTCCTGTGGGGGCCAATGTGTTTTATTTTTTTCTTGTGCAGTTTTTTTTATTATCTGCGCTTTTGTGCATGCATACACCGCAATGGTGTTCATACAGAGGTGCAGTAGAGTCAGACAAAAGAAGTGCTTTAGAAATGTATTGGGCATTCCTGTGTGGTTACAGGGGTTGGCTAATCAGACACAGATTTAACGTATTATAGGCATGTTGCTGAAAGTGGTTACGTATAGAGACATTGAATTGCATAGATTGGAGGTCGTACTTAGACAGATGATCTGCACCTAGCATAGGGCTGTTGAAAGTTACAATGGTGCAACCAATGGTGGCATCTAAAGATGCACAAAGCATGATTGTAGCATCTGTAAACACTGACAGTGGGCATCTCAGTCCTTGCACATTTGGATGCTTGGATGTACACCAGAAAACGGCATTGTAGTGTCATTAGCATAAAGTCACAAATGCAACTGCATAAAAGATGCAAGGAAGACTGCAGCTGCGCCCAACTCAGAATTATATCCTAAGAGGAGGAATCCTGCCCCTCAACAGACTCCACACCCACAACATACCCCACCGCCATTAGGGCTGCTTTCATAAATTTCCTGGGCTGGTTTTCCATCCGCCCCTGGGTGAAAGGTGTTATTTTGTTTATTTAGCTGTTGTGAGCAGTAATACCCCATTGATGCCCCCCCCCCCCCCCCCCCCCCGCAGAGGGCAGCAAAAGCACGTAAACTTTCCTATATGAGAATGACTGGTTTCATATACAGTATTTTCTACAGTATTCTGACAAGTGAGTACCTTTGATACTCAAAGCTCTAGGAGATTACACAAGCAATAACTTCTGTTGGAGATAGACTCCTGTAGCAACTTCCTTCGGTTGTCTGTTCAATACCTTTACCAATCTATTGGGAGACTCAGAAAGTAAACACGACACAATGTTATGTTCAGCAAAATGAGGCTGCGTTAGTTTATTTGTCTAGGGTTTATATAGGCAAAAATCTGGTTACACAAGCACTTCTACTTCACAGACTAAACATAAGAATCATTTCTGAGAGACAGGGAACCTTGATTTCGGGTAGCTGCTCTTGTGGTTACAAGCCGGCTTCTATGGGCTGCAGTGTATGCAGTCCATAGAAGCCAGGGTTTTGTGCATGTTCAGTACCATCACTGCCACTGCATATGCACCGGTCCTGGCATCTGTAAACTACTGTACATTATACAGATTCCAGGACACAGCCAATGTCAGGGACAAGGGAATGGTGACTCAGCAACAGGGAGAAGGGTTCCGGCAGCACGGTCAGCGGCAGCCCCGCTCCTCCACTGAGGTAGGAGCTGCTGCTGCTGCTACGTACTGTAAATTTATCATAATCCACTCTTACCCAATGCTATCACTACTTCAGGATGGCAATAGCAGTTGCAGTGGGAATTAAAAAAAAATACTATCTAAAAAAACATCTGCTCTCATCTCTATTTTTAAATTTTTGCTTTTTTTTAGTTATATTCTTAATTTACTCCGGGGAGCCTGAATCCGTAGCTCCAGGTTATGTGCATTTGTGTGATCTGTCAATGCCAGGTTATGCATGCTTAAAAGAAACCCTGTATAAACCAGCAATGCATTAAGCCAGTACTTACTGCTGCTGGCAGGGTTCTAAGTATCACTAATATTCTCCTTAATAAAGACTCTTTCTTAATAGAGGCCTCTCTTTTACATTAGAAAGTAGGGCCTTAACTAGAGGGGTGTGGCCGGGCTGCCCACCTAGGATGCAAAGCCCCAGGTGGGTGGCACCATGGCCCTCTGCCATTGCCCCAGTTTCACACTGTCCTTTCTGTATAAAGAGGTACCCTTGCCAGACTTCCCAATCCTCAGCAGCACCGCAGCCCAAGGCATCCAGGCCAATGCTGGTATTGTAGCATGCGTGTCCCATCATGTCATGATGTTCCCTAACAGTGCTGGACTGAGTAGTAAAGTGTATGAGGACTGGGAGGAGGATCCATCCAGGACAAATTGTGAGACACTGTAACAAGAAGAGAACAGGTGAATTATCTACAGATCAGGGAGGGATGGAGGAGGCATACACATTGCAAACTGTACTGATAGAGGGGAGGGGACACTTTGTAAGCTATACTAATGGAAGGGAGGAGGCACTTTGCAAACTTTACTGATGGAAGGGTGTGGCATATTGCACACTACACTGTTGGATGGGAAGGAGCACATTGTACACTAAACTGCTGGAAGGGAGGGAGCCCATTGCACACTACACTGATGGAGGGGTGGGGGTATATTGCACAATACACTGATGGAGGGGAGGGGGCACAGAATATAGGCATGCTGCATATCATTTTAAACAACATTAGCAGCTTGTGCGTCCTATTCACATAATTTTGCTTCTATAAGGAAGCACCATGAATAGGATGCACAAGCAGCTCCTGTATTGCAGCATGCCTATATTCTGTGTATAATAGCAACTGTATTTGCATACAAAATGTTATGCTACAATGTATTCCAGCCATACACTGTAACATAATTAGGTACAGTCGCAATTGCATACTGAATTTAGCCATGCCGCACATCATTAAAATCAGCATAAGCTGCTTGTGCTTCCTGGAGGACTGGGAATTAAGGGTGTGTGCTGCTTTAATCATGGGACTTTTGGGGTTCCATTGGTGACTTCTCTGACAACTGTGGTACTCCTATACTAAAAGACACATTTTGGTTGGTCCGTAAATATAAGTAACTTTTCAAGCACATTTGCAAAAAAATAAATACTTAAATAAATTTTGACACAAAAAAAAGCAAACAAACATTTGATCGGTAAAAATGCCACACGTACTGTACATGTCCATATATATGCATAACCTATGCCATCGCTCACTCCATAGATGTGGGCTTCTACGAGGCCATGGTTCGCGGTCAGTAGCCATTTTGTTAACCTGCTCAGTGCTCAAGTATGGCCTGCTACTTTGCCCAGAGCTCGTTTAACCACATAGCCCCTGTGTGTTTTAAATAGTGTAATTGGACACACGAACAGCAGTGTCCATATACAGTACACGCATTTTCTGAGAAAAATGTCTATTTAACATACAGTACAGTACAGTAAAGTAGTTTGTGTATTTCAATGGAGACCTCACAAATGTGCAATGGTGATTTTTCTGGTGGATAATCGCCGGTATTACACTCACCGGTAATGTCATATGCCACGATAAGCTCTATGGCCACCCAATGACTAAACACACCATCTTGCGACCAGGTACACTGCAACTCCAATGATCGGGACAAATGCCATAGGCAGTATAGTTGAATGAGGATTCATCTGTATATCGTCTAAGTAATATTGTGAGCTTTATTTGAAAATAAGTTTTATGTATGGTGACTTATATTCAAGCTATTCCTCCCCTGTATTAGATTTCATAAATAACAATAATATTATTATCGCCACATTGGATGGACATTGTAATATCTTATAGCTCATATAAAGGAGTTTGGTATCTCTAATATTGTATTTGAAATTTGCAGAGAGAAATGTGATGGAAAGAAGGTGTGCCTCACAAAATACAGATCACACTTCTTATGCTGGAGCAGTGCAGGTCACAGAAATTAGTTAAAGGGATTGAGATTCCACAACTGGACTGGCAAGTCTCATCCACTTTTAATGGGATCTGTTCTGTATTTTATGGACCAAATTCAGAGCTGTATGTAAAACATGTTTACGTACAGATGTATCCTCATACATCTTGCCTCAATATACCATGCAGCAGGAGATACCTGGCGTGACTTAGCCGGTAGCTCCTGGGCAGCTCTGCTAACGCCGAGCATCTGTATTGCATATTACATTACACATTACACCAATTTTCAGAAAAACTCTGTAACGTAGCATTTCATATGCAGACACGGGCACACACAGAATATAGGCATACCGCACGCATATCATTTTAATCAGCATAAGCTGCTTGTGCATCCTATTCACGCTGCACTGCGACTTAGACACATTTAGATGGAAAAAGTTGCAGATAAAGACGCTCGGCGTTACTGAGTCACACCACGGCATGGCATGATTAGAAGGGCTGTGTAACATGACTGCAGCAAGGATGTAGGAGGATACATCAATATATCTCCTATGTTCTTAGATCTGCACATATGCAAGTCTGGGTCTATGATGTCGTTAACAGTGCCTCAAATACCGCAGCATAATTGACATGCTGTTGGCATTTGAGGGTGGAGATGGAGCAGCAACAGGAAGCATCCGAGAGAATGAAGACACGTAGGCCCCATTTTCTTGGTATTCTGAAGCCAGTGGTTGCATCCATGGATGCAGCTTCACTGGCCACAGCTCTGTGATTTAACCTAAGGGTTACTCAGATGTCCCACGGTCACACAGTCAATCAGATGCTGCATCCTCAGTGGGGTTCTTTTAACTCAAGACACCTCCTCTAGCCTTTGCATCTAGTAGCACATCCTCTGTGTTAAAAGATGCAGCTGCATTACTAACTGCATCCATTTGTGAATCAGATCCTTTCAAGGTTCCAGATCCAGCCCTGACAAATTTATTTTCCTATGCAAGACTTTAGCTGTTGCTCCTTAAATTGCAGCCAATCCCACAACTAAATATGTTGATACACTCAACAGTAAACACAGCACAGCTTTATGTTTTTGCCCCCAGGTCACATGATTCATTTGCCACCAAATGATGCACCACGCAGTTCATATGATAATGCCACACTTTACTGCCCCCCGTTCACATGAAAATGCCTTAATTGATGGTTCACAACTTCTTACTGGCAGCTGGTGCTGACATGGACATGCTGCTGGGCGAGTTCATGTGGTCTGCTGGTGGCTCCTCCATCCATCCTCTCAATGGTTCTCATGTGGTGCAGAGATGCATGGAGCATCCTCCAGGAGATGCAACTTCTCCCATCAGTGGAACTGCAGCCTTTGGGGTTTTTTTTAGCATTGTTACAATGCAAAAAAATAAATAAAAGAAGAAGATCCCTGACTGCAGCTCATCTGGTAGCATCCCCTTAGAGCAATGGCACACTAGACATTTGTCTATACGGCCTATGCCCAGACCCAGCTTTGGCAGGTGTCCTTATAGAAATGTTATTAAAGACAATTTTGCAATATTGCCACTAGTGAGACAGAAAGTTTCCATGCCATATTACTCTCATGATTATTATGTCAGACTTAAAGCTAACTGGAACAGTATTTTAGGAAGAAATAATCATTTGCAAAAGACTGTGGCCCTCATTCCGAGTTGTTCGCTCGCTAGCTGCTTTTATCAGCATTGCACACGCTAAGCCGCCGCCTACTGGGAGTGTATCTTAGCATAGCAGAATTGCGAATGAAAGCTTCGCTAATTTTCTCGTAACGATTACCCCGCAGTTTCTGAGTAGCTCCAAACTTACTCTGCCATTGTGACCAGCTCAGTCCTTTTCGTTCCTGGTTTGACGTCGCAAACACACCCAGCGTTCGCCCAGCCACTCCCCCGTTTCTCCAGCCACTTCTGCGTTTTGGAACTCGAACGCCTGCGTTTTTCCGCACACTCCCATAAAACGTCCAGTTTCCACCCAGAAACACCCACTTCCTGTCAATCACACTACGATCACCACAGCGATGAAAAAGCTTCGTTATGACGTGAGTAAAATAACTAACTTTTGTGTAAATTAACTAAGCGCATGCGCAGTTAGCGGATAATCGCAGTATAGCGAAAATCGGCAACGAGCGAACAACTCGGAATGACCACCTATATGTATGTATATTCTTCTTTGCTATATGTTACACGTATAAACCACCATATTATGCCATTTATGTACCTTTACCAACATATTTAATTAGACATATAGCTTAACTAATAAAGAATTATTGCTACTCATATCTTGCTGCGCCCACAGTTATTTGTTCACCCTATCTATCACAATTACTGGCAAATATAATTAGAATTTTCCACTTAACCCAAGACTGCACGGATTCCCCACACTACACAATCCAACATCTCAACAAGGAGCGCAGAACACAAAAAAACACACAGTACTGTATGTAGTCTCAGAACTCTAGGTACTAGTACATTCAACCACAATGGATTTACGTTAATTGTTCTGTATTTACATTTTTTGGCTGGGGTGGGGGAATTATGTTATGTGCTGGGTTTTTTTTCTTTATAAGTCAGTATATCAGTTCTTTGGGGTTTGCACAGTGACTGAAAAGAGTGTTCAGGCACCTTCAATTAACAATTTATTTATTTAGTTCTTGGTGTCAAACAGGCAAACCCTGAAATCCTGCAGAAAAAAAGTGCTCTTTCACATTTAGGGACCCCAGTGGTGGTCAGAATTAAATGACAATTAGCACCAGCCTTGTGGATTTATGCGGGACTATAATAGTGGTGATACGCCTTGCGGCGATTTACTCACCTAAATAAGTGCTGTGTCCCTTGTAGGTTTTACAAGTTGCTCCTAGAGGTTGTTCTTCGGTATCAGTCTCGGGGATGGGAGGGGTCCTCCGTGCTTTAATTGCTGTCTACTCCTTTCGCTGGCGGTGTACATGTGCCAGCCGCCTGATGTATCCATGCTCCCTTTCTTACTTATATCCAGTGGTGGAGGGGAGTGGTTCTGTGTTTGAAGCAAGCACGGCCTACCATACTTTGCTTAAAAATATTATCAGGTAGATGTATTATAAAGCATAAATCGTTCTTTAACTGTTCAGACCTGCTACACCGCATTATCACTGTGAAGCAGGTACATACTTTGCTAGCATGTATTAACATACTTGCTGTCAAATTGGGAGTGTGTCAGCTCACCTCTTTGGTGATATGCATCCTCCCATATCAGCTTTCCTCTTCGGCGGCCACACCAACAGTGCACATATGCTGTCACACTCGCTCCCCGGGCTGGCTCACTGGGCATGTGCAAGATCTCGCTAATATTGCAAGATCTCACATGGAGCTGGCATCTGCTGCAGCCAGGGACAGAGCTGTTCCTGTCTGCAGTGTTTGGGAAATAACACCTGCTGCTGTCAAAATTGATAGCTGCAGGTCTTTGAGCGGTCAGCGATGCTGATCATTCATACATTCCCCCCTCATATTGGCATGCTATCTTTTAGATAGCAGCGCTGATAAGGACAGGGGAACATAGCATTGCGCCCCTGTCACTGAGCCTTCTCGGCCAGAGTAATACATAGGGGAGAAGCGGTATCAGTGCACATAAAGTGCACTGATACCACTTCTCCCCATAATGACAACATACATTTACCCCTATGTGTATAAGCAGCACTACTACTGGGGGTATTATGTATAAGCGGTGCCACTACTGGGAGCATTATGTGTATAAGTGGCACCACTACTGGGGGCTTTATGTGTTTAAGCGGCACTACTACTGTGGGCATTGTGTATAAGCAGCGCTGCTACTGTGGGCATTATGTATAAGAACTAGAAGCAGTACTACGGGGGTATTATGTATAAGTGGCACTACTGTGTGCATTATGTCTATAAGTAGAAATAGTATGTGTAATGTGAATACGATTGTGCTCTGTGTGGCGTAATTTTAAATGGGGGTACTATTACGTGGCCACACCCCTTCCTTGTGAGACCACACCTGTTACTGTTGTGCCTAGGGGCATCCTCACCCCTAAATCCAACCCTGTATTTACTGTACAGTATGTATCCTAATAAGCAACAGTTAAAGAAGCAAGTGAACACTTGTTGATTTTAACACAGACTTTCTGTATTTTCTCAGATTCAGTATACTAGTGAGTACTTGTGCTGTAGGCTTGTTAAATAAAACTTTGATGCTTATGCTAATTGTGCCTTTACTTAAAGACATCAACAGACATTTCTAAAGAAACTAAGTATGTGAAACTGAGTTTCTTTATAAAGAAACCATCATCTCTGTATTCAACCTGTTGTAACCTATTGCTTCATTATAACAAGCATGGGGGGTAATTCCAAGTTGATCGCAGCAGGATTTTAGTTAGCAATTGGGCAAAACCATGTGCACTGCAGGGGAGGCAGATGTAACATGTGCAGAGAGAGTTAGATTTGGGTGGGGTGAGTTCAATCTGCAATCTAATTAGCAGTGTAAAAATAAAGCAGCCAGTATTTACCCTGCACAGAAACAAAATAACCCACCCAAATCTAACTCTTTCTGCACATGTTATATCTGCCTCCTCTGCAGTGCACATGGTTTTGCCCAATTGCTAAAAAAAATCCTGCTGCGATCAACTCAGAATTACCCCCATGGATTTACCTAGATAACATTATTCCACTTATGACTATCCGTTGGGTCAAATTGGGTCACATTGTTTACCTAACTGTTAACAGCTTCTTTTATATATGGGTGACTTGTGACTTGATTTGTTTTTTATTATTAATATTGATTCTGCTTTATTTTAATAAATGTGTTATGTTGTGTATGAATCATTATCTTGTTATGTATTATGGGGTTGCTCAGTGACTCCTCTTTTAAGAACTGCCGTTTACTTAATTACAACAGACATCATTTAACATTGGGCACTTGAAAGTTCTATATCCTGATGAGATTTTTCACTCAGTATCTAAGGGACATATTACCAAAGATTACTTAAATTCCATTGTACATGTAAGAACTTCTCATTCACTCCCTACTCCTTTAGAAACAAGGGGTTGTGAGGATTATCGAAAGCTTTACCTCTCTAACTTTATAATCTCTTAGATACATGTTGTGACATTTAAATGCAGAAAGAGGCATCATACAGTAAATTGTATTTCATGTAAAGTGTATGTAAAAAAACATAGCTACTAAGCAGTGTTCTGTAGTGTACCTAACAATATCCAGGAAAATCAGTGAAGGATAATTTATGTTCAGGGAACAGATAACAATCTCTTATCTTGTACCAGTCATAAAAGTTTTGGGGTGGAAAACTGCATTCTTTACTTTTAAAATAACCACACCTGGTCAAGCTAGGTCAGGAAGAGTGCCAATCCCCCTACACACTGAGTGAGTGAGTGACTGATTCATTCATGTCCAGTGCCCAGCAACAAAATAGTTAAACCAAGAGGATGGGGGCTGTGCAGTTGGAAGGGGATAATTAGGATCTTCTGTGAGTGTTAACTTTGCATTTGCCTAAGGAGAGATGCAATGACTGGTGATGTGCCCGATGCTTCCAGTGGCTCCTTTACAACAGAGTTCTCTACCTTAATTAATGTTATGACACTGGTTTTCTTACATCTATCCTTTTTATTTTTCTGAGATTGTTTGCTCTTATAACCTGTTGTACATATTTGTAATATTATCATTTTTGTAATCAAACCTTAGTTTCGGTTTAAAAAAACTTAAGCTCATTCTCTGTGTCTCCTGGTGAACTTGTGAGCCTGTGAGATCAAAGCTATGTACCTAAGTGTGAGTGTGCAATTAATAATTCTGTATGCCGGTAGCCGCAAGGGACTACCTGTCATCAGCACATTGATTCTTTTCTTTGCTGGTGGCAGTTACAGTGTTTGATTAAGTGCACATGCTGATGTAACCATAAGTCACTTGTGGCAATTTTCAGATTGAGGTGCAGTAGCTGGAGAATCAATGGGCCAGTCGTGACACACGTGATGACTTAGCATCTTCAGATAGGGCTTTTACATGTTATTCAATCCTACACAATCTACACTTTTGCATAGACCTAGTTCTGGCAGACCTTTCCTACAGTATATTTCCTTTTTGTGTGATTTCCTGAACCAACTACTTTGCAGTCTTTTTTACTCTTGGCTCCCTTTCACTATTACTAATGTCTTAATTAGAGCTTCTACCCAAGAAAGAGTACATAGACGATATCACTTAGGGAGCTCAACACCAATGCAGTTATTCTCCATATAACGATTTAGCAGACTGATTATAAATATGGCTTCAGCAAACAAGAATGCTCTAAACAAAACAAGTTGACCCTTAAGTCTTCCTTAGCAATGCTTGAAGTGAAACACCAATGCAGCACCAAACAGAAAACCCACTTAAAGCTTTTAAGGTCCAACTTATTATGATTCTTTCTGATAAAGCAGCAAATACCCCTTCTGGTTCAGTCAGAATGTTATTTTTCCCTGAAATTATATTGACTGCGCAGATCAGGCATTTTTTATGTCATATAAACAACATATATTTTTTCATGGGTATTTTTGTTCTTTGTTTGTCACTCTTTTCCCTTGTTTCATACAGTTCAAGATTGAATTCATTATTGAATGTGGAGTTTAACAATTATTATCTTAAAATAATAGTAGTTACTGTAGATCATTTTTAAACAAGTTCTGCCATTTAGGTAAGTCATTTTTGATGTGGTTAGTGGCAAAATAGAATCAAAAGAGCAAATTCTTTTTTTTTTGATCTTTCAAAACCAGGCCTTGTTATATGTTTACAGTTAGAAGCATGTCACAATCAAAGGCAGGTTTGGTATATCTAATTTTTCAGTTTAAATGTCTGTTTCACAGGAGTATAAAACAGTCATAGAAAAAGTTATTGACAATAATTCACAAAAGAAAGACAAAAATACCATTTTAAAAATTAAATAAGTATAATGATTTCCCCCCTAAAACCACAGGCAAAATCTATTTAGTTTTTTTGAAATGCAGAAAGAATGCAAGTTTGTAATTTATGGTAAATATACACTTGTTTTTATGTTTATCTTTTTGCAACACATTGTGAAAGCTGTACAGATTAAATATGTATAATTGGAACGCTTATGCATTCTTGTTCATTCTATTCTGTCATGGAAATACAATTTAGTGTTCTAAATAGTTTATGTTATGAAAAGTTTGATTTAACTGCAACTCCTAAAGTTCCACTGCAGTATAGCCTGGTGCAGATACGATTATTGTAGTTTTTATTACACACATGAACAAGAGATGAGGTTGCCCTGTTTTCTGAAACACTTTATTATTTTCTATTCTGTCTTAGCCCTCTTGAGTTCCTTTTTTGTGCTACTAGAAGAGCATGATATAGAGAGAGGTGGATACAATCCTCTTCTTCCATAAAGTTGTAGTTGAAATGGGGACCAATGCTACTGCCCAGGGTGCAACCCCACAGCAGCACCTGTTCCCATACTCAGACCAATAATAACACTGCTCAATAAAGAATGTGCTTTGTGCATGTTGAATGACATACCAGCTCCCAACTACCTCTTCTGGCACCAGGCTCTCTTCTTTCTGCAGCACACAACGTCATGACATTGTGTTGCTGAATGTAAAGATGAGCCATGAAGAAAATCAGACCAACTAGAGAAGTGAAAACAAAGAACAAGAACGAAAAGAAGAGGTGGATTGAAGAGCTGAAAAGGCAAAATGGGAGTGCTTGTTCGCAGAGTACCTGGCACATACAGTAATCAGTAGCAAAAATGGGTTGACTAGCTAACCTGTTTGGTGAACCAAAATAACCACCTACTGCCCTGCTACTACAATTATGACCACTTGTTTTCAATTTGAACTAAAATTTGCTGTGGTCAATAATTTTCTTCTTTGTGAAACATCCTGTTTGCCTAATTATAAGTACACCCCTGGGGACAGAGAACATAGAGCAGAAATGGTGGATTTATCATTGCTACTTATTCACTAAATATTGCTCTGCAGTACAGTATTAGCAATAATCAGTATAATTAACTATACTATATAGTAAGGTTTAACTGAGCTTTTCCTTATAACCCCCCTATTTTAATATGCCAATAACATTTGAATAGTAATGCCAATAAGCATGCAAACTGTATAACTATATTGGAAATTTTTATTTGTTTTGTATACCGATATTGAAAATGTGAATTTGTTTTAAACATTTTAATATGAATCCTACCAATTCAGATAAAAGTAAACAGCTCGAGTAGTCATTGAATTGTGGAGAGTTGAGTTTGATATATATATATATATATATATATATGTATAGATATTTTTTTTTTTTTTTTTGAGAAATTAATTTAAAAAAACAAACTTTCCTTTAAATGCAATTAAGTATGATAGATTTGGCTGTGAAGGATACATTTGATCTTAAATACACAATAGATGAATAAAGACTATGCTTATACTGTATAAGCATTAATCCTCCAAATTCCAGAAGCTTAAGGTGTATACTGTAGATGAGGCTCTCTTGTTCATTATGATGGCTAAATCACAGAATGGTTTAATAAGTCATATACTGACAATATACACACTGCTCATAAAAAAATAAAGGGAACACTTAAACAACACATCCTAGATCTGAATGAATTACATATTCTTATTAAATACTTTGTTCTTTACATAGTTGAATGTGCTGACAACAAAATCACACAAAAATGATCAATGGAAATCAAATTTATTACCATGGATGTCTGGATTTGGAGTCACACTCAAAATTAAAGTGGAAAAACACACTACAGGCTGATCCAACTTTGATGTAATGTCCTTAAAACAAGTCAAAATGGGGCTCAGTAGTGTGTGTGGCCTCCACGTGCCTGTATGACCTCCCTACAATGCCTGGGCATGCTCCTGATGAGGTGGCAGATGGTCTTCTGAGGGATCTTCTCCCAGACCTGGACTAAAGCATCTGCCAACTCCTGGACAGTCCGTGGTGCAACGTGGTGTTGGTGGATGAGCGAGACATGATGTCCCAGATGTGCTCAATTGGATTCAGGTCTGGAGAACGGGCGGGCCAGTCTATAGCATCAGTGCCTTCGTCTTGCAAGAACTGCTGACACACTCCAGCCACATGAGGTCTAGCATTGTCTTGCATTAGGAGGAACCCAGGGCCTACCGCACCAGCATATGGTCTCACAAGGGGTCTGAGGATCTCATTTCAGTACCTAATGGCAGTCAGGCTACCTCTGGTGAGCACATGGAGGGCTGTGCGGCCCCCCAAAGAAATGCCACCCCTCACCATTATTGACACACTGCCAAACCGGTCATGCTGGAGGATGTTGCAGGCAGCAGAACGTTCTCCTTGGCACCTCCAGACTCTGTCACGTGCTCAGTGAGAACCTGCTTTCATCTGTGAAGAGCACAGGGCGCCAGTGGCAAATTTGCCAATCTTGGTGTTCTCTGGCAAATGCCAAACGTCCTGCACGGTGTTGGGCTGTAAGCACAACCCCCACCTGTGGACGTCAGGCCCTCATACCACCCTCATGGAGTCTGTTTCTGATCGTTTGAGTAGACACATGCACATTTGTGGCTTGCTGGAGGTCATTTTGTAGGGCTCTGGCAGTGCTCATCCTGTTCCTCCTTGCACAAAGGCGGAGGTAGCGGTCCTGCTGCTGGGTTGTTGCCCTCTTATGGCCTTCTCCACATCTCCTGATGTACTGGCCTGTCTCCTGGTAGCACCTCCATGCTCTGGACACTATGCTGACAGACACAGCAAATCTTCTTGCCACAGCTCGCATTGATGAGCCATCCTGGATGAGCTGCACTACCTGAGCCACTTGTGTGGGTTGTAGACTCCGTCTCATGCTATCACTAGAGTGAAAGCACTGCCAGCTTTCAAAAGTTACCAGAACATCAGCCAAAAAGCATAAGAATTCAGATAAAACCATCTAATAATTGTCAGTGTATACAATTCACTTAGAAATTTTGTTTTTGTTTCTCTCAAATAACATCTAAGTATTCCAAATAGCCCGGCTCCTTGATATATTACAGCTGTGCACAGTGGATACACTATCAATAAATAGACACACTCTAATGCAATAAATGTGTCTTTCTATCTTATACAATACTCCACAGTAATAAGCACTTATCACAATAAACAGCCTCCTAAGATGAATAATGCAAGTTCACTGATCGTTCACAGTCCCAGACATATCTGAAGGAAATATGGTCACAATTATCCTTGTTAGTGGACCATAGCTTTTATAGTCTTCCCGCTGGGGCAATTTTTTGCGTGATATTAGTAGTATCAGTGTCCCTTAGAAAACACGCCAAGTGATAATTATATACACATTGCCACTGTTATAATCTCCTATCTGTGAGATCTTAAAGACAGTTTAGGAAGCAGTTCTGACGGGCGTCCCCATCTGATACACAGGCAGTTAATTCCTAGTGAGAGCGTGCTTAAATCATGGGGTAATGCAGCCGTACTGAAGCCATAAACACGGCTGATCTCACCAGTCCGGTTCGCAGCTGTACTCCGCACCCGTCTCCGTCCCGTGCAGCGTTTGGCTGCTACACTTAAGCTGGGGACCTTTGTGGCTCGCTCCTTCGTGTCAGAGCCGCATACACAGCTGATGTTTGAAGCGGTTTTCCTGAAGCTGGTTACCAGATACAGTTGGGCTTGTGTCTGCGCACTGCATTCCCAGGCTTGCAAATGGCTGTTTCCTTCATACTTCTGAGGAAACAGCCATTTGTTTTGAGGCTGAGAAATGCGTCAAGAACCCCCCCTGTACGGGTGGACATCAGTGTTACAATTAGCCCGGAGCCTCCGGTATCAACAGAACACCTGTTGCAAGCCTGGGAACACAGCGCGCAGACACAAGCCCAACTGTCTCTGGTAACCAGCTTCGGGAAAACCGCTTCAAACATCAGCGGTGTATGCGGCTCTGACACGAAGGAGCGAGCCGCAAAGGTCCCCAGCTTAAGTGTAGCAGCCAAACGCTGCACGGGATGGAGA